>NW_006204812.1:2644104-2659335 GCF_000334495.1 Tupaia belangeri chinensis
GTCTAGCTTTGAAGAGAAAATATAGACAAGAGAATCTAGAAATGTAGGTTGAGGGTTAAGGAAAGTTTCTATTAACATCAAGCGATGAAAACCCAGTAAAACTATACGTTGGGGCTGCCCAGTAGACTTTTCACAGTGGTTGGAACACCCTGTATTTGTGTTGTCTAGTACAAGAGCCATTAGCCACAGATGGTTACTGAATTGTGATTACCCTGACTGAGAGCTGAACATTAGCTTCAGGTTTAAGGACGGACTGGCAATATAAAGACTTAAAAGGCAGCACCAGACCACAGCTGGGGTAGGAACAGGGGCAAAGTGTTACAGGAGTGTTTGGGAGTATAGTTAATGTTCAACAATACATATGTGTTTATTCATATTAGTCTTCTTTTCTGCTTAGATTTACCTAGGAATTTGAAAAGAGCTGACTTTAGGGACACCATTGCATGGACTTTTTGGAGGTGTGGGGAGTGGAGAGGAGAAGGAAATATGAATCTCAACACACTAGACCGTGAACTCCCTCAAGATGGAAAATGTGGTTTTGTTGTTACTGTTCACTGCTGTCTTCTCAGTTCCTAGATAGTATTAAATATTTAAAAAATGAATGAAAAGTCATGGCATGCAATATCCAACATTTGTGAGTCAGTGGAGCTGGAGTGTGGGAATCTGTGGAGACCTTCTGTTCACCCTATAAAACTTAGATTACTGAAGCAGGTATCAGTCATCCCTTTGGTAAACTTATTCCATGGTATTAGTGTATTTATTATAATTTCTAGGAAGAAAAAACAACTATTGCTATGGCATTTATTGCATGGAGGAGACTGGACAATCTTAAAAGATTGGTGAAGAAGGAACTTCAAGCAAGTTTTGCTTTTGAGGAAATGTGCTTTCTTGCTTTCTTCACAAAGGTTTTGTGCAGATTTATAAATATTTGGTCATCACATTCTCATAAAAATGCCCATTTAACGCCCCCAGAGTCTCTAACGGAAGAGGCTTGTTTGAATGCTTGGTGGGTGTAGTACTGTCAGCAAAAATACAGACTAGCTGTGGAAAGGTCATTTGTACTTTTTGTTTCCTTTTGTGTTCATTTTTCTTTTCTAACTAAAAACAGTGGATGCTAATAAAAAGGAAAACATTTCAAAGTGGAAGTTTTAAAGAAGAAAATAAACAGCAATTTCCAATCAATCATATATTATGTATAAGGGTATATATCGGCAAGCTGCCTCTCTTTATCCACAGATCTACATCTACTCACAAATGAGGGCTATTCAAAAAGTCCATGGACATGTGTATTATGAGCAAACTGCATGAATCTGAAAATGTTATTATGATAAGATGAATTCCTACTTTATTCTATTATTATTATCACTATTATCTTGCTATAGAGTGTGTGCACTTGCCGTACAGAGAGACAAACATGTACCCAGTATGTTTCTTAAGCCACCAGATCTAAGCCTCAAACCATGCAGCCATGTGAGATCCAGCCACCTTAACCAGCATACCACTGGCTAGCCCCAAATTCTGATTTTAATTCCGGTTTTCAACAATCTTTTTTAAGTTTCTTCACATGAGTTTTTAGTATTTTGTGCTATTTTCTACAAGCGTTTTTTTTGGTTTTATATGTGTGTATATAAAAAAATGTTTAAAAGTTTTGTAATCCAGGGATCCAGCAGTTAGTGTAATGGCTATGTCCCTGGCCTCCCCCGTAGTTGACCGTGGTTCGTGTCCCGGACCCGGTGGCTTAAAACTCATGCTGGGGGCGTGTGCGTGCGTGCGCCCAAGATCCCGAGAGGAGAATGGAGGAGAAGGGATTGCGGCGTGACCATCCCCCCGGGGGGTGATTTCTCACTTTCTGTCTCCCTGTCTCTCTCTGTCTGGAGAGTGCACGCGTCCTATAGCAAAAACCTCTCAACAAAAGAAAAGAAAAAAAAAGTTTTGTAATCCACATTTTTACCCATTATGGTGAGAGTAAAATTTTCTATAACATGATTTTTAGTTAATACCTAGGAGAGGGAGGTCTTCCAAAAGTTCATGCAAAATGGATATCGTGCAAGCTTAGCATAGATTTAAAAACATTTTGAAGTGGGGCTGGCAGATGGCGTGGTGGTTAATGGTGTTGGACTCCCACATGGTCAACCATGGTTCAAGTCCCAGACTTGGTGGCTTGCTTGCTTGCTTTCTTCTCTCTCTCTCTCACTCTCTCATTTGCTATGTCCCTCTCTGATCAAGTATAAATAAATAAAATAAAGTTAAATAAAATAATTATTAAAAAAATCTTTTTGAACCAATATGAATATGTACTTTAATTCAATTTTTCCATGGACATTTTGAAGAACCTTCGTAACAATCCCTTAAAGGAATACTCTGGATTTTGCAAATCTCTATTAGAAATTTGGGTTGTAGTCAATTTACACTATAATAAGTTTTGATGTAATCATCACTTTACACAAATCTTAGCCCATATCTCCCATTTTCTAAGTTTTAGACAGATCACTACAAGTTAAATTGGAGAAAAGATACATTATTTATTAAGGTTTTGTTGTTAAATTTTAAAAATTAAGGTCACATTCCCATTAAAATTATACAAAACTGTTCATAATCAGGGCCGAATACCAGTGCAATGGTAAAACGTGATGCTCTGTGGGACTGATCCACATGAGAAGGTTACATGTTCAAGACTGGAGACCTCTCTGAGTATGTCCTGCAGATATGTGGCCCTGATCTGGGGCTGCCCGGGTGGATCATGGCATTAAGACTCCACTGGGAGTGCACTTTCTCTCTTCTTTCTCTCTCACAAATGGAACAAATAAATTAACTTTTAAAAACCTTCATCAAATTTATTGTATTAAATAAATTTCTTAAAAATCTATTTCAATGGTTGAATGAGAAATCTATATTGCCTTAATTTGCATCACTGATTCTTGTGAGGCTGTTCTTTGCCACATATTTTTTGACCTCTACAAATTGTTCATATTCTGACCACTTCTATATTGAGGCATTTTTCAAAATTGTTTTTCAAGCTCTCTTTTTAAGCTTAAATATATACATAAATATATATATGTTGTAATCCTGTCTTAGTTTGCCATTGGTTTCATAAATTTGTTTTTTTAACCTATAAATTGTGTATTGAATATCTAAAATGATGATCTTTAAATGATAGTTTTCATTCATTTATTTTAGTTATTTTTAGAATTAATTTAATTATACAATTAAAAATTATTCTTCTCATGATAAAATGCTGGAAAACAAGAATGAAGCAGAAACTCACCTTGACCTTTATTTAACCTCGCTGTTATCCCTCTAAAAATGCTCTGTATATCAGCTTTCTGTGTATTAGAGCAGATATTATTTAGATTTTGGATAGCGCTCACACTCTTTTACATTTTAACATAACTGGGATCAATAGATCTATTTTGCAACTTGTGTTTTGCTTACATGTCTTTGATATCATTTGGCTGATTTATACTTTGAAAATCTATATTCTATAACATCCACACACATGACTATTTTTTGGAGGGTATTTTTATTTTCTATATCAGAATTTTAAACATATGGAATACACATTAGTGAATTGCATAATAAAGATGTAGCTTTTTTTTTTGTATACTTAACCATTTTCTCAACACCATAGAGAGATTTTTGCTGTAGGGCATGTACACATGCTGGAGAGAGAGAGAAATAGAAGTGAGAAATCACTTCCCTGGGGGGATGTTCACACAGAAATCCCTTCTTCTCTAGTCTCCGCTTGGGATTTTGGGCAGATACTCCTGGAATGAGTTTCAGGTTGCTGGGTCCAGGACTCAAACCACAGTCGGACATGTGGGAGTCCAGCGACATAACCACTACCTCGTCTACTGGTCCCTCAACACCATATTCTAAATAATCAATTCAATCCATATTGGCGTGTTCTACTTTTTTCACCACACTTAGATTCCAATAGATTCTGTATTGTAGCTTAAGGCTAACCATAGTATATTTAATTAACGTGTGTTCTGATTCTTATACCAATTCAACTATCTTTTAGTTGTAATTTTATAATTACATATCCTGGGTAATTTTTTATCGCTCACTGTTAATTTCTGTCTCAACATTATCTGTATTTTCTTCCGACTAAACTTTCAAATCACCGTTTAAGCCTCCCTATTTCTTGTCAGAAAGCAAGAAACAATCTAATTTAAATCTTGATTGAGATTATCTTAAAACTCTATTTTGATTTAGGGAGACACACATCCTTACAGTGTTTGAAATTTCCATCTGAAAACATAGTACGTACCTCATCGTGTTTTATATGCCAAGTAGTTTTGTCTCTTTGTTTCATTTCCATAAGCTCTCCACATTTCTTATCACATTGTTCCATGTGTTCTATGTTTTGTTGCATCATAAATAGCATATTTCCCATTCCATCTTCCAATTTGTTATTGCTGGTGCATTGGAAAGATTTTGATTTACTTCGTAATATATTGAATCATGTTTCAGTTAATTAGCTTGTGTTTCCACAGAAGCAACTCATATATACCGATACTTGTCTCCTCATTACCCATAGCTCGTGATCTTATTTGTGTTTCTCATGTCTTTATTCTGGTCAGTGTTTTAAAACAATGTGAGATAAGGATATTAGGTGATTTTTGTCATAATCCTTACGTAGGTGAAAATGCTTTCAGTCTCTGCCTTTAACCATAATATTATCTTTGGTGACTGAATTCATATTATGCAAGTTGGGAATATATGTCAGATTGGAAAAGTACATCTATTCATGCTCATTTTAATAACTAATTTCCTAATATGATGAAATAATCCTGGTTGATTGTCATAAATTCTTTTACTAATATGCTATTCATAAGTAATTTATTTAAAATTTTTGCAACTGTATTCATAAGTTTTATTCTCTAGTTCTTATGGTTGCTACAGTTATATTAATTATGGTTTGGTTCTCAGGGTGATTTTAGCTTCTTGAAATAATTTGCTGATCTTTCTGTATTTTTTAAGTAGTGAAATATTTGACATGGCATTGGAATTACTTTTTAAAATAATAATCTAAAAGAAATCCTTAGTAAAACCATGTAGCTCTGCTAAGTCTTTGATTATATTTCATTCTTTCCGATAGGGATTAGATATCTTTGTTTTTTAAGATGTCTTGAATCACTTTTCATCATTTAAAATTTTTCATAAAAGTACCTTTACAATCAAAATTTTCAAATTAATTAGCATAGATTTTTACATAGATCTTTCTTATATTTTAATGAACATTCAATCTGTTCAAATATAGCTTTTTAATTTTAATGCTATACATTTAGGGTTTTGCTCTTTTTCTCTTAAGCAAAATAAGTGATTTGCCTATTTCATTCATTATGTCCTTTATTGTCTTCAATATATATTCCACATGTCTTTTTGGAATATATCAAATCCACTAATTTAGCTTTTTTTTCCCCCCTTCCTCTGCTGCCCTTAGGCTTGTTGTGTTATTTTATAGAAGCGAGAAGCTTAGATTAATGAGATTCACTTCTGTTAATGAATAATGAAAGCATTTAAGGCTGTACATTTGCCTCTGAGCATAGTTTTGGAGATGATCTACACATTTTTAGATGAAAATATTCTTATGGTTGGTACGTTATAACTGAAGTTCCCTACCCTCCAAGGTCCTGCCATCCCCATTATTTGATTGTATACAAGAAAAGCTGTATTTTTCTTTTCTTTTTACTCAGATGGTCAATGTAAGTAATTACATTACAAAAACTGCACTGTTCTTAATTTGCTTTGCTCTTTAAACTTTCATTAATGCTTTTCAGTAATGTGTCTCAGTGGCATAGAAGTCAGAGAGTCCTTATGTTTGTTTTTCATATTTGTGTAATATTTCAGTCTTTTATTTGTGGTCTAAAAAGTCATTCTCAAAGTTGCTATTTTGGGCCAGCCCATAGCACAGCAGTGAAGTGCTGTGCAGAAAGAACTGGATTCTCTATGGTCGATCGTTGTTGGATCCTGATCCCTGAGGGCCTGGAAAATATGCTGAGTACATGTGTTCATGCCCAGGATTCTGATATTCTGATTGGATGGAGAAATAGAAGAAACTGTACTTAACTAACTCTTGTGGTCTGTTTATAAAACTCAATTTTTTTAAGAGAAAGTTTTAGCTATCTGTGCCTGCACTTGCCAGAGAGACAGAGACAGACAGAAAGTGAGAAATCACCCACCGTCACCTCCTCCTATGGGGGTGGTCATGCTGCAATCCCTTCTCCTCCACTCTCCTCTTGGGATCTTGGGCATGTTTGCATTATGTAGATCTGATCACCTCAATTTGCAAAAACTCATAACTTTTTTCTTTTCTTTTTGCTTTTAGATTTTTGCCACAGGACATGTGTACTCACTGGAGGAAGACTGAGACAGAAAGAAAAGGAAAGTGAGAAATTACCTCCCTAGAGAGGATGGCCATACTGCAATTCCTTCTCTCTCAGGTTTTGGGGTATCCACACATAAGCCCCCTGGGTGTTTGTCAAGCCATTGGGTCCAGGACTCAAACTGTGCTGTTGGTCCTGTGGGATCTAGTGCCTTAGCCACTATGACACTGGCTGATCCACAGAAATTCATTTCTAAAATTATAAGAGTTAGAAATAAAATATATTTATGTTCATTATTTCCATGAAGTCACCTTAGTCATGATTTTAAGGTTTTAGATGTAAATCATTCATAAAGCATTTACTTTTTTAATTGTCAAAGGCTATGTGCACTCACTAGAGAGAGACAGAGAGATAAAGAGAGAGTAAGAGGGCAAAAGCACTCCATGATAGGGTGTGGTGTACCACAATATCTTCTCCATTTCTCCATTCCATCAGAATTTTGGACACTTATGCACACATTTCCAGTGTGTTTTTCAATCTGCTGGAACCAGGATTGGAACCATCATTGGCCATATGGGATCTAGCTCCCTTAACCACTAGGCCATGAGGCCAACCATGCATATCGTTTAAATTTCAAGAATAAGTTTAATATTAGAATTCCAATTTTCATCAAAATTTAAATAATCAGGGACCAGCAGTTAGCGTAATGGCCATGTCGCTGGACTCCCACGTAGTCTACAGCGGTTTGCTTCCCGGACCCGGTGGCTTAAAACTCACGCCGAGCGCATGGGCATGTGTGCCCAAGATCCCGAGAGGAGAATGGAGGAGAAGGGATTGCGGCATGGCCATCCCCCCCTGGGGGGTGATTTCTTGCTTTCTGTCTCTCTGACTCTCTCTGTGTGGCAAGCACTTGTGCCCTATAGTGAAAAACCTCTCCAAAAAAAAAAAAATTAAATAATCATAAAATGTTTTATCTCTTTTTAGTTCTCAAGACTAGCCTTTGTTTTTTTGTTTTTTGGGTTTTTTTTGTTTTTTTTTTTTGAGAGGTTTTTGCTATAGGGCACGTGTGCTCGCCTGAAATACAGAGAGAGACAGAAAGAAAAAAAGCAAGAAATCACCCCCCCCCAGAGGGGATGGCCATGCTGCAATCCTGTCTCCATTCTCCTCTTGGGATCTTGGGCATGCATGCACACCAGGTCTGGGATTCGAACTGCGGTCGACTACATGCGAGTCCAGTGACATAGCCATTCATTATGCTAACTGCTGATCCCTAGACAAGCCTTTTCATGTCTTGATTTTCTAATAGTAAGTACCTTTTGATTATTTTTTATTGATGACTTATGTTATTATTCTTTTTTTAGTTGAAAACATGAGGTCACAGGACCTCTCTTTGTACATCTAGAAACTATTTTGATTGGAATCTTTCTCCTTCAATTTCTATAGACATTGCTCTCAGGACTTTTATTTTTCTGTCTGGTGTTCTTTGTTTTGGCATTTTACCTTGGGAAGGAGACATATGAGACCAATTTAGTTTTTGTTCATTTAATTTTATATGTAGATTTTTAAGCACTTTGTTTAAAACAGGAAGATTATGTTTTTACCTGTAAACCTATCTGATCTTTTGGTTCAGCTGAATTTTTTATCTGTTATAGGACAGGTCTTTGAAAAGTTCATGAGAAGTAAATACCTACTATGAAAAAAGAATATATAAATTTTGATTTTTTTCACCCAAATAAAATCATACTTTAATTCTATGCCATAATTTTTTTAAGAAAGTGCCTATTTATTTATTTTGTCAGAGGGCACAAGCATTTTCCAAACAGAGACAGAGAGAGGGACAAGGAGAAAGCACTCCAGTGGGGAGTGGTCATACCACTATTCCTTCTCCTCCATTTCTTCATGCAGTTGAGATTTTGGGCATGCACACACGTGTCCAGTTTGTTTTTCAAGCCACCAGATTTAGGACCCAAATCATGGTCAGCCATTTGAGAGTCTTTGCTTCTCTCGACTCCCTGTTCTCCCACGTGCCACAGTAAACAGTGGGCAAGGAGATGAAAGGTAAGTGCTTCTGCCTTCTTTCCTGTCTTTCTTTTTTGTCTCCTCAGATCCTCTTCATTTTTTTTCTCTCATTTTCCAGGGCAATATCCCACTTTCTTATTTATATGCCTTTTTTATTTATTTTTTTTCATTTTCATCTAGCCAGTATTTCTATGGTGGACTTTTCTTAGGCTCTCATGTTCTTCATTTCTTTCCAAAATCAGGTAAGGAGACATGGTTGATCTGTCATCCTTCGTTCACGTGTACTATGCGAAAGAGGACAGCCACGGCTTCAAGTACTTCAAGGTTTTCCTAGAATGACTCCTGCTTTGCGTTGTTACTAAAGAGAAAAGGGATAATGCATACTCAGCAATGCAGTGTCCCACTTTCAGACTGCAACACACCTTCAGTCCCCTCAGTCCAGCTGTAGATTATGTCTAGTCCCTTCTACCTGTCTTCTGTCTCTTTCTCTCTCTCTCTCCCCCTTTCTCTTTCTCTTTTCCCATTCTCACTTTCTTTTCTTTCTTTGTGTGAGACACAGTAGCAGGAGGCACCATAATACAGTTTAATAGATAAGTAAAAACAGCTGTTAAGTATTTACCGTGTTTGGAATCTTGGGTGAACTATGCCATATGCCCAACCTTGTTCAAGCATCACAGTGTTCTGAAATAGCTATGGTTACTGTTCACATTTATAGATGGGAAAATTGATACTCAAAGAGCTTAAGTGCCTAAGCAAGTAGGTAGTAGAGCTCGGATTTAACTTGGGTTCCTCTTTATAGACTCCCAGCTTTCGGCCACTCCATTATTCCTCATAATGATTTCCCATGGCCCAGGAAACAGCCACCTTGAGGGGAAGGCAAGGCATCTTAGCTGCTTAATTTTCTACTTAAATAGGATCCTCTGACTTGGAGCAAGAACTATTCAGAGCAGTGAGTCAAAGACTTTTGTTCTTTTCTCTAGATGAATGTATGTTTTCATTTAGGTTACAGCCTATACACAAAAAAATCTTTTTTTTAAAGACAAATTTACTAGTCCTATCATTAGTGAATATCATTCCTATATTTGGGGCTGAGTTTTCTTTTGTCTGTAAGTTCCAGAGATGTTTAAGTTTTTCATAAATATCTAATTTTGTTAGTACTTTTATGAGAATTTAGAATTTATCAAGCTAGTCATTGATAGCTTGAATGTTAAAATTTTAACTAGACTCTATCATTAAGTTTTTTTGGAAATTAATATTTTAAGGCACCAACAAAAATATTAATAATCTGTGAAATAAATACATGGACCAGTTGAGCATTCCAAATCTGAAAATCAAAAATGATGCAAAAATCTGAAACTTTAGAGCACCAACATGATGCCACAAGTGGAAAATGCCACCTATGACCTCATGTAATGGGACACCAGAAAACACCGGAAAACACAGGCAGACAGCACACTGTTGTCTGTGTTCTCAGGGGAAAACGACCCTCTCAGTCCCCTTCAGCTGCCATGGTTCTTTTCTATGTACATAAAGATTTCCCCAGATTGTCCACCATTTCAGGGTAATGAAATGCCACATGTGCAGGCCAGACAGATGCAAAAAGGATGTTTACAGGCCAGAAAATGACTGATTCTTGTAGAATATAAATTCAAAATCAGTGGTGAAAACAAACAACCCCTGACTGCCCACATCGGTACCTGGGATAGTTGGATTTTTGCTTTCTTTTCTTTTTTTCCCTTTGTTTGTTTGTTTGTTCTTTACTTTACAGAGAGGCAGAGAGCTAGAGAAAGAGGGAAATGAAGAAAGAGATAGACATTTATGACAGGGTCTCTCTGCATGGTGATTCCTCAATCACAGGCTTCCAGTTTGTTAGGATTAGAAGCATGTACAACTGCACCCCAAATATGTTTAATTCAGCCTGAGAACCTCCCAACTTAGGCCTTCCAGTCTCCCAACTGGGCCCAAGACATTTACTTTCTGATGTTAGGTATACACAAACTTTGTTGCATGCATGAAATTATTTTAAATACTGTATAAAATTACCTTCAGGCTGTGTGTATAAGGCATATGCAAAACATAAATAAATTTTGTGTCTAGACTTAGGTCCCATCTGCAAGATATCTCATATACAGATGGAAATATTCCAAAATTTAAAAAATGTGAAATTCAAAACACTGTTCTTAATCATTCCAGGTAAAACATACTCAGTACACATTACATGTATGGATAGAATTAATACAAGTTTTTATTAAATTAAATTTGTTATATTTTAATGAAATATTAAATGATTTTATAAAGGGGACTGGAATAACATGGTCGTTCTTTTCATAAATTTAGGTGGGAAATTCTGGCGTCTAAGATGATCATACATTTCATAGGGCACCCCTTATATCCTACTTGGCTCAAGAGTTATAAATACACATGGGAAGCTGAATGAAGATTTTCAACTTCTCATCCTCTGAGTGACATTTTTATTTGAAAATGTCTCTTATTTTTAACAAGATAATTCAACTTGTAAAAGTAATTCTTTAACTTTGCATCTATGCAATAGAATTACATTTTTTCCCAAGAACAAAATCTTTTATAGAAATAGCCATAAAGGAAGCTACTTGATTTATACTGGGATGAAGAGTCAGCTGAATCCTAGTCCTGGAAAGTCAATGTTTTATCCTTTGTCATGGGGTTAAAGTCAGGGCACAGGTCAGCCCCTGAGCTACATAAGAGGATACCACATCAGAAAGTGGGGCATTAGTTTCCTTACGTTCAAACTTGTGTTAAATCCCATTTAGTTTCCAGGCCAACTAATGTCCATTTCATCTTCTTCATTTTTTTTTAAATAATTATTTATTTTATTTATTCATTCACTTATTTTTTAGTTTGACCAGAGAGAGACAGAGAGTAGCAGTGAGAAAGAGAGGAAGTGAGAAAGTAAGTCACCAAATTCAAGACTTGAACCCTGGTCGGCCATGTTGGAGTGTCCAGCTCCTTAACCACCACACCACTTGCTGGTTCCATCATCTTCTTCATGGTTAAATCCTAGTTTTTCTTGTTGTTGTTTATTTCTTCCATGAGAAAGAGAGAGAAAGACAGAGAAAAAAAGAAATAGAGAGACAAGCACCCTCCACAAGGTGTCATGCTGCTATCAACCAGGATCAAGGATACATGTGTAACCAAGTACACATGTACTTGATGCCCAGGTCAATCCGGACACCGAACCTCCATCTTCCATATGGATTCAGCATTACAGAGCAGCATGCTGCCACTCTGCCATGTGGCTGATCCAAGAAACTGTAGTTTTATTTCGGATAGCAACATACTTATCATAGCCTATGGATTATAATTAGTCCAAATCTGGCCGCATAGCATATTTCAGGCTGAGACCCATGGAGAAGTCACTGAGAGTCCTTTCTGGCAATTTTTTCCCCTCAGTTCTAATAAGAGAGGACAGACTTTATAGTTTCTCTCCTTCCTCTTCCTTCTCACAAAGTCTGGCACAGGCTCTGCCATATTGTGTCTATGAAGAAAAAAACAAACAAAAAACCAAAACAAACAAATAAACAAAAACACCTAACAAGCAAACAAAACAAAACAAAACAAAAACAAAAAAAAAGGCTATGAGAACAAGAGCTACCAACCAAGGATAATGGAGAATAAGAACAGTAGGAGCCTTGGTTTCTACCCTGAGTAGCTAAGCCAACACCAATAGTTCACACCTTAAATGTCTTACTATGTGAGAATAGGGAACCTTTATGTGCCAATTCTATTAGACTTATGTAGCAAAACAAGTTCCTAATTAGTGTGGTTCCAGAGATTTCTTCTCTATGTCTACCTTACTTTAGAATATTGGGAATGACTTCTGCCATATAATAATAAAATATTAAAAAGAAAAATAAATTTAGGAGAGTTGCAGCTATTTCATAACTATCCATGGAAACTTGAGCTGTTTTAAGAAGAAAGCTTCCTCCTCTATTCTCATAGTCAATAATCTCTTGAATGTACATTTGATCCTCATTATCCACAGTACTTAAGTTCTAGACTTGAATCTTAAAGCCCAAACACAACTCATCCTGGTAGATTCTGTTTTCTTTATTTTACAAAACAGAAAACAAATTTCTTTTTTTTTTTTTTTTTTGAGAGGTTTATGCTATAGGGCGTGTGCACTCACCAGACAGAGAGAGACAGAGAGATAGAAAGTGAGAAATCACCCCCCAGGGGGGATGGCCACACCGCAATCCCTTCTCCTCCATTCTCCTCTTGGGATCTTGGGCATGCACGCACATGCATCCAGCGTGAGTTTAAGGCACCAGGTCCGGTACTCGAACCATGGTCGATTATATGAGAGTACAGTGACATAGCCATTATGGTAACTGCTGGTCCACCCCCCCCTTTTTTTTTTTTAGGAGAAAACAAATTTCTTAAGCTTTTACTGGCATGTGTTAAGCTGTCCCACGAAGACCTGCCTTAGTTGGATTCAAACCCTACCCACTAGACTTCGAGCAGAAACTTTTTTTTTTTTTTAGTGACAGGTATTTTTGTTATAGGGTGTGTGCACTCACTGGAGACAGAGACAAAAAGTAAGAAGTCACCCCCGAGAGGGGATGGCCAAGCCACAATCCTTTCTCCTCCAGTATCCTCTCAGGATTTTGGGCATGCATGCACATGCACCCAGTGTGAGTTTCAAGCAGCTGGGTCTAGGATTTGAAACATGGTTGACTATGTGGGCATCCAACATAGTAACCACTATGTCACCTGATGGTTCTGAGCAGGAATTTCTTGAACTATACTGCATTGTTCCAAAATCTCTTCATCCTCTGGCGATCTCTGTATGATGAGGCCTGAAAAAAGAAGGCAGAGTAACTCTGTCGACCTCAGCAGGGAACTTGGCAAGTGGACAGGAGTTAAATTTCTCACTGTTCTGTGCATGGCTATGAATGACTGCAATTCATGACTATTAAATCTAGCATTAGCATCACAAATAATTGGCAGTGAATAAGCTAGTTGCAAATACAGAATCCCCACCTGATGAGAATTCACTGTAAGTATATTTTGTTCTTTTCTCAGTAAAATGCATCTTGTTGGCACCAGTAGGTGGCATAATGGTTATGTCGCTGGACTCCTACGTAGTTGACTGCAGTTCAAGCCCCAGACCTAGACACTTAAAAATCACAACGGGCCCATGTGCATGCCTACCTAAAATCCAAAAAAGAGAGTGGAGGAGAAGGGATTGCAGTGTGTCAATCTCCCGACGGGAGATTTCTCGCTTTCTGTCTCTCTGTCTCTCCAGTAAGTGCATGTGCCCTATAGCAAAAAATTTTCTCTCAAAAACAAAAAAGAAAAACGAATCTTGTTATATCTGTTTTAAACACCTCTGCTGATAGCTTTTGTTATGAAAGCGTAGACTGATTTCCAACCTCTACTTTTCTTCATGAACCGTTCTGCATTTTTTTTCCTTTGGCCTATGTGCCTGAACACATGAAGACAGGTGCTCATGTAGATAAACACGCATGTAACCATAGAACAGACATCTCAGATCATGTTCTGCAGTGCATAAACCTGCTTTTCAATTATTCATTGACCCAATACACAAAGCACGGTGTACAGGGAGGAGTCGGTTTCCTCTCTACTACACTGACAAGAAAACGAAGCATATTTGTTGCCTAAAGCGAAGGGGTCATGCAGGTAGGTAGCCGTGTACATGGGCCAAGGTTCCTTTCTGGGGTGACAGAAATGTCCTAAAATCAGATTGTACTTACGGCTGCCTTGTTCTGGAAATGTACTACAAGTTTTTGAATCGTGCACTTTAAATGGGTGGATTTTATGCTATGTTTAATAGACCTCAATCAATCTGTTAATAAAAACAAAGTGAGACATCCCCCCCCACACACACACACACAGGCATAAGAGTGATAGGGGGACACATCTTCCCTGGTCTGGAATTGACACTCGCTGAGGGTTCTCCCGGTACAGTTGCCATATTCTTGTGCAGCTTATTATTCAGCTGTCACAAGAAAGCTGCAAATCTCTGTGTGCCGGCATGAGTTGGAAATGTCTATTAACTTGTCAGCAAATGAAAAGGGTGAAGGGTTTTCATCTCTGCAGATGAATTGGAACAGGTGCTGCATGTCTCTGAGATCGCTAATTAAAACGACTCAGGACTTCTATTTATTTTACAGGCATAAGAGTTTTACATGTGTTTGAAAACTGTAGGAAAGATAGCTTTTTTAAAAAAAAAAAAAATCTGACTATAGAGCCGAGCTTTACTTCTGCTTTATATCATCACTTGGTGAATGAATCTCCTGCTAGGGAATTTCTCACCTTTGGATTAATATGCTGGTATGCTTTATATTCCATCTAGCCCCGTTGCAAATGTCAGCTGTATTTGTTACCAAGAGGATCTGAGCTCATTTGGCCACTAATGCATGCTTTTAATTTGTCCTATTTGTATTGACTCCGTGAAGTGACTGATATATTTTTACCAGACTCTTTGGAGAGTCTGAAGCTGTTGTCTTTCTAAATTCTGTGTATTTGTTTGTAGCCTAAAGAAAGGGATGTAAGTAAGGTACACAGAAAAGGAACAATCGGGTGGGTCTGTATTATATATTCTTAAAAAGAGTCTGAATCTGAGCATAAGAAAATCTGTATTTGAGGAACTTATGAAATTTTAAACAAGTCACTATGCCTATCCATTCCTTAGATACTTCATCTCCTCGGACCTACCTCAAATGTCACTTCTCTCACAAAGCTTCTTGAGATCTCTTTATCTGGAATCAATATTTCTTTCTTGTATGCTCCCATAGAACTGTGTACCACTAAGGTGTTAGAAAGCATGAAGGAGGAAGACAGTAGAAGGGAGCCAGTTGAGAGAGAGAGAGGGAGGGAGGGA
>NW_006204812.1:2661622-2674122 GCF_000334495.1 Tupaia belangeri chinensis
ATGGAGGGAGGGAGGGAGGGAGAGAGACACTATACTATTAAGAGTGAAACTTTGCATCCTGGTGTCAGCATCAAAGATTATGGGAGGCAATCCCTTTCCTACCACTTACTAGCTGGGTAGTCGCAAAGAAGATTCTTCCAAGTGCTTGTCTGCAAAATTAGAGTGATAATGGTGTTTGCCTCATTTGGTTTCGTGTGAAGGTTAAGTGGGAGAAGCCAAGTAAAACACTGAATAGCATTTGGGAGGAAGTAATTATTCCAGAAAAGATGGTTGTTGATGTTATTTATTAGGAAGGCAGTGTAACAACCAAAAAAGAATCAGAAGAAGGAAAATTAGAATGAGTCCTAATTCCACTCGTTGCTAGCCTTATGTCCTGGGAAATGTCAGTTAACTATTTGAGCATCGATTCTTCATCTACAGTGTGTGAACCTACTTTGGACGTGATAAATCGCTGTTAGTGTTAGATGTCACTTGGAAGAAGCTGGGTACTATAAAGGGAAGACATAACTTGTAGTCAATCAGACCTATATTTAAATTCTGACATTACCATTTACTAACTTTGTGGCCTTAGTAAATTACTCGTTCCGTGCATTCAGCTTTCTTTATATGCATCCTCAGAGTAAATTACACAATCTTTTAAGACCACCATTGAGTACCTAGCAGGAACCATTCTCTGTCACACTTTGTTATTTATACCTAAGCCTGTCCCTGATCTCCTAGACTCAGAAACTGCACAGTGCTTGGTTTTGCACATTCCAAAACCCCTCCAAGGGATCCTCACAATACTGGAAGACTTCCTTCATGGGCTTGAGTTGCTGGGTAAGGACGGGCTGCAGCTCACTTTCCAGGCTTCAGACAGAAAACAGATAGGTTCTGGGATAGGTTTCCTTTGTCATACTTGAGGTTTTATACAGGAATGAAATAAATCAACAAATACAAAAGGGCTCTGACAATTTCCCAGCCCTTTAATACAAAGATGTTTTATTGTACAATGGCTGTTTCTATGTCAAAGGTGAGGTCACTCCTGTCTGTTATCTGGCTTGCCCTGAGCTTTTCTTTAGACCAGTGCCACTGGAGTTACACAAGATATCATACACAGAATTCCCTCGCTGTGTACATCAGGCAGGAACAAGCAATCTTCTTCGTCCTATGGCAGGCCATCTCAAAGATAGAATCCATCCGGCATCCCCTCTGGCTTGCTCCAGTGTAGCTACCAGACTGCCAATTTTCAGAGGTCTTGAGCTTAAGATGACCCCAGTGGCTGAGAAGTGATGAAAAGTATGAAGCCAAGCCTTGCCTGAAATGTTTCCTACCTGGCCAGCTAGATTCTCTCCTGAAGCTTGCCTGCACTTAGCAGTTTAGGAAGCAGTGTGGCATGTGGAAAGGGAGATTATAGAACTTAGAGCCTGGTTTTGAATGGAGGAATAAGGAAAAGATGTGAATTATACGTCAATCGGAAAAATATTAGGTCGTCGGGAATGTCATGATTTATTATGTTTTTTTACATAAAAATATGTCATGATTTTTCCAACAACCCAATATTTAGTTTCTCTACATTAATTGTCATGACAACAAGCAGAAACTGAGAGGTCTTAACTGACAACGGAATATTTTTAGGCCCAACACAAAGTAGCCACTGGTGGCTTTCTACAGGTAGCTCTGCAAAACCAAAGATCACATGTGTTGGCCTTGTTGACAGCTGTCCCAGGGTTACTCATTTTTCTGGAGCCTTGTCCATGTTACATCTGCCAGTTACACATAGCACTAGCCCCTAATGCTCAGCTAAAATGGAAAACAAGTGGGAGAACCATTAACATGGCAGAAACTGTTTAATGGCAGTGTGTACTTGGGCCTACACCTTGATCTCAGCTAATTTGACCACTGACCATTGTTAATAGACCTGAACAATAGATTGAGTGTCAACAAGGTAAGAAAAGGAAGTAAAAAAGAAAACAAGCAAAGGCAAAAATCAAGAAAAACTGCTAAACTTGGTAATAAGTAGGAAACGAACCATCAATTCAAGCTCCTTTTAGGGAGATGGAGACCCGTGCCTTTTCAAAGTCTTGCTTGTACGTGCCCATAGAAAGCAAGACGGTAAATATCCCCTACTTATCTTTTTTGAGCAGGTGGGCAGGCCTGGGGAGGATCGACATTAAACATTAATTTCCTCACCTTCTGGCTTTCCTATTCTGTGTCTTCTCCTTGCTCTCCCTCACAAGGCAGAATGAATCTGGAGCCAGAGCAGCACTGGGGAAAGACAAAAGGGTTTCTGCAGCTTGTGGCTTACCCCATCCAGGGGAGCAGCACAGACTTCAGGTGCTTGGGAAGCCATCTGTAGCTCTTGAGGCAATGGAACTGGGCTGAGGAAGCAGTGCTTTCTGGCCTCTCAGCTTCCAGCTGGAAAGACCACTGAGGAAGCCGCTCTCAAAGCACTTTTGCAAAATTGCCTCCATCCATCCCATCTGGTGTTTTCTAGTGATGGAGAGCTGCTTGGATTGTCCCAGAAACAAAGGCTGCCAGAGTTCCCTCCAGAGAGATACAGAGATGGGGAAGAGGAGCGGGGGCTTGCGTTTTTGCAGGTGAATCACAGAATGTTAGCCTCACATCTGTCATGCACAGGCAGCTTGAGCTCAGGACACAGGTTTGAGACCTAGGGGGCATGGGGAGAGATGGTCCTGGGTATGCCAGGAGCAGAGGGCTTGCAACCCACAGAGCTGCTTTTGAAGTATGCAAACCAGAGACCAAATTCTACTGGATAGAATTACAAAACAAAACACAGACACTTTCAGCTAAAAACTTGGATGTAGTAGGGCTGAGATGAAATAGAAATCTCAAAGGTGTACAAAAAGAAAGTGGGATAATGCCCTGGAGAATGTGAGAGAGAAATGAAGAGGAGCTGAAGAAAGAGAAAGGAAAGTGAGCATAGAAGGGAGAGGTGCTCAACCTTCATCTTCCTGCCCACTGTTTAGGAAGGCACGTGGGAGAACAAAGGGGCCGTGTGCTCTTTGTGTGTTTTTTCATTATTTTTTTCAGCGTTTCGATTGAACCAAAGCCTCTGTGTGGCACACTGACAATGCCCTTTCCCCCCGTTTTATCTGGCCTGTTCTCTCGACTTGTCATTATTTCTCAGGCCTCATGTGCTGGGTCCCTTTCATCTTTTCTCAGAAATGATTATCTTCAGACCTGTGATATGAAAAGCTATGACATAGCACATAACATCCAAGTCCTTTCCAATGGAACTCCTTAAAAAATTCATTTTTATACTGGACAGGGACTTTCTGGATTAATGTTTATTGCATTTTATCACAAGATGAGTAGGAAGGCATAGACCCAGGGGCTCTTCCATACCTGTGGGACCCAGGAGAAAAGCAGGAGAGAGAAATCTGAGTGATAAATATGAAATTATCATAAAACCTGGTCTATGCATTTTTAGGGAATAAACATCCATGTTTCTTTTTAGTAAATTATTTAGGTATAACCTACTTCTAACAACTTGAGATGTCTTACAAAAAAAAGACTTTGTTCAGTGATAAGTACAGATCATTACAGTAACAAAGAGGAGAAGGAAATAAATACCAAAAATCTGAACTATTTTAGTTAAAAAAAAAAAGGCACTATTTAGCTTCCTGGTAGCCAAAGCAAAAATATTATAAAGGTTTAATTATTGATGGTTGAGAAAAAGCTATCAATAGGGTTCACTGAGGGAGACACATTTTGTTTTAGAAATGAATAATAAAATATACTTCAATATATTTAGGTATTTCAGCATTAAAAGACCAAAAGTGAACAAAGTCATGGAAATTCTTTCTGTGGGTGGCTCTGAGAACCACCCTAAATCTTTAAATGTATGTTTGCGCCTTCTGCAAACATTTCTAAAGAACAAAGGTGTCTAGTTGGGGCAAATTCTATCTCAGAATTGGCATGAGGAGGGTTTTTGAAAACATACCTGCTCTTCCCCTACCCCAGAACATTGTGATCGAAAGAGTTTAATTACAAGGAATTACTGCTCGGGAATACAATTGAACCAAACTTTAGCTTTACGTGTCTCTCCCTAGTAGGGACATGTCGGTCTCGGCAACAGGCAGGAATGGAGAAAGGTGGCAGCTGCTAGAGACAGCCTACCTGTTCTTCCACTGCTCAGGCAGAATCTGTAGGCTATTGTCCGATGCTGACTTTCTCAGAGTGCTTTCCCAAGTAATCCATACTGTGTGTTCACTCCACCTCACGAAGGTGTGCAGCCTTCTAGCTCCCTTCGTATTACCCCCACCACCATAAATATCTTTGTTCTGAGGTGTACATTTCTAGCTTGACTTACGATGTCTTATTCCAAAGAATCAAAAACTAGAAAGCGTTTCTTCTTTCTTTAAATGATTCTTCCATGTGTGTCTTCTTCCTTCTTGTGATTTGAGTGGGGGATTTGCGATGCTCTGTTCCATCTCTGCAAGGTTTCAGTAAAGCTCTGACAACCTAATCCTGGGATGCAGAGTCCATGAATCAAGTATATGGCAACAGGCGTTCAGGCCAATGTCATAATGATTGTCATTCGTTGATGTTTACTAGGGACCAAGGATATATCATTTCACCAATGGTCACTATGAAATCAATCTCATTATCTTTTTTTAATTGTGTTACAATAAATAAATACCCTGAGGAGAGGGGAAGTAATTTTTTCATGTATCATGTACCAAGTGATTGACAGAGTACTCTTTCAGGCAAAGATTTTTCTCAAAATCTGTTCCCCAAACCACTGCACTACCCACGATTCAGGCTCCCAGGAGCAGTTCTGAGTCAGTCACAGATCTCTTCAGCAATTATTAGTCTGAACTCAGATAATCACATAAACTCCTGTTGAGGGTCATGGTCCACTCTTTATCTTTTTTTAAATTTAACTTTATTTACTTATTTTAATTTGACCAGAGAGGGACAGAGCAAGAGAGAGAAAGTGAGAAAGCAAGCCGCCAGGCCCAGGACACAAAACATGGTCAGCCATGTGGGAGTCCAGTGCCATGCTACCTACTGGCCCCAAAAGAATCATGGTCCATTCTATTCCCATCAGGATTTCATGCTAGATAGCAACTTCTTTGGCAAAAACTTAAAGCAAAACCAAAGGAATAGCTGAATCTGAGACCATATTCCAGTCATCAGTGGACCTGGAGCTTTGTTCTAACCCTGCCCTACAACTTACCAGCTTTGTGACTTTGCCCAAGTGACTTAATAATAATAGCTTAATAATAGCTCAGTTTCCTCTTTTTAATTTTTTTCTTTTTTTTAGAAAGAGATTTTTTTTATATATAAGATGTGTGTGCTCGCCAGAGAGACAGAAAGCAAGAAATCACTCTCTAGGGGGCAAGGGGAATGACCATGCTGCCATCGCTTCTCTCCTCAATTCTCCTTTTGGGATTCTGGGCATGTATGCACATCCACTTAGCATGCATTTAGAACTGCTGTGTCCAGGACTCGAACCATATTCAACCATGTGGGAGTTCAGCAGCATAACCATTAAACCATTACGTGATCCCCAGTGTCCTTTTCTATGAAAAGATGATGATAATAGTGCCTACCTTAGAAGGTTCCTATGAGGACTGAATGTGCCCTGTAGGTGAAGCATTCAGACAATACCCAGCACAGAGCAAGCATTCCATAAACTCAAAGGATAGTTACTTTAAATGTAAATGAATGTATTTTTCACCTTCTTTCACTCACTGTGTTTTTTTTTTCTCTAAAACATACATTTTAGGGCAGACCAGTGAGTCCAACAATATTTGGGGAGACATCAAAGATGGCCTCCCTTCCAGGGGTCACAAAATGAAGTCTTTTCCTAACTATAAAGGAGAAGTCTATCTTTGCACTTCTCCCCCAAGCACTGCTATTCCTTCTGGCTCATAACTCAGTGCATCTAAATGATGGAAACTTTCTTTCTGGCTCAGTCTCTTTTCTCTCCCTCTCTCAAACAAACACACATAATTTCTTAAGACTTTTTTTTCATATTACGGTCTCCTTTTTTATGTTTCCCAATTTTAAATTTAAAAGACTACCTATGCAGGGAATTGTTCCGTGATGTTGATTTATGAGACTTATGCAAAAAGGGACAGTCTTACCGATGCAAGTGTCTATTTGGCAAGGCAGCAGTGATTTATAAAAAGACAGGCTGGTGACACTCATATAAAGGCAGCTTTCATGCGGCAACTGTAAAAGCAAAAAGAAAATCTCCTCCCAGGTGAATGACAAACGCTTTTGTTATTTTAAGATGAGTTTAACTGCCACCCTAGCTTCAGCTCAAAGTCCACTCTGTGGAGAGTGCACCATCTCAGAAGAGGAACCAAAGGTGTGCTCAACTGTTCTGTTCTTATTCTTGATGCTCAGTGTCACATAAAGTTGGCCGATCTTTTTCTAATCGCTGGTTTACGAGTCTGTCATCCAGAACTTAACCTAAGCTTCGTTAAAGCTCTGTATGTTTTGTATATTTTTCTACCTAGATGACCCACTGGGGAAATGATACACATCAAGCTTCTTTTATTTGTCATAGAAAAATGTATCTGACATCTCGTAAGTGGTGTTAGATAAAAACTAGACATGGGAAACTAGACTGCACTTATTAGACTTTTTTATTATTATTATCTAATCCCCTAGCTTCAATCATTATTGATCTGGTTTCATATTGAAGTTCTTTATTCTTCTTTCAAGCCAGCTATCATATCACAGTAGTCTTCCCTTCTTGAGACTCAGTGTAGTACTCTGCAGACAGGAGGCCAGCAATGTCTCTGTCTTCCCCAGATAATGCCTGAGCTGTCAGACAGGATGGCTACAGCGGCAAATTGATCAAATGCTGTCTGCAGCGAATTACCATGGCCTTTCCATAGCTACAGAGTATCCCACATACTGAATGGAAGTGCACTGCACAACTCTTTCTACCCTTCTCATCAGTTAAAAAAATGTATTCTTTCATTTCCCCCTGAATTTGGCATGGTAGGCTTGGTTACACCCACAGTCCCCATGGCATACATCACGAAGGTTATCTCTTGCACATGCTGTGTGTTGACAATGGGTCAGCGGTAGCTGCTCTGTCCCATGTAGTCTTCACTCACACGAACATATTAGTGGACTAGCCTCTCTCTTGACTTGCTAGTTTTGTGACAAGGAAAGGGGTCTTGACAAATTATGAAAATATCTGCTGAGAAGTACAACACATCACTCTGCTCAGATTTCTTTAGCCAGAACAAGGAGGAGCACTATTGGGAGGGAAAATGGACTATTTTCTGTGACAGACAACTTTAACTTTTGAAAGATCATTTTTTAGACTTGGTTGGAAACTCAAAGAAGTAGGAGTAAGGTGGCCACTGCAGCATCCTAAAACTGGTCTTCGGGGAGAAATTGGAACGTATAAAGGCATGAAGAGCAATTGTGGATACTGGAGACACTGGGAGGATGTTGGGAGGGGGCGGGTACAAGGGAGGAAATCAAGGGGAAAAAGAAAGAAGCAAAACATTTAAGGAACACAAAAATGGGAAAATATCTGCTGATAATATGTATGGTAATGTCTTTGAGCCAATATATAGTGTATTCGT
Organism: Tupaia belangeri chinensis; assembly: GCF_000334495.1. Taxonomy (NCBI): domain Eukaryota; kingdom Metazoa; phylum Chordata; class Mammalia; order Scandentia; family Tupaiidae; genus Tupaia; species Tupaia belangeri. Next base: position 2,669,188 of record NW_006204812.1, read on the forward strand.
GATGGGAAAATTCATTTGGCATGCTGTAAAGATACACAGTGATTGAAAGTTAAAAAATAATAAATTGAAAAAAACAAAAGAACTAAAGAAAAAATGTATATATAATATAAAACACACACACAGACACAAAGATTGATCTGAAAAAACTACTTTTCAATGAAAATTAATAGTAGAAGTTTGTATAAAGAAAGAAGAAAACAATAGTACCCATTTAACACATTTTCATTAGGCATATAGGTCAGGAATTTTGGCAGAAAAAGAAAGAGATACTGACTTGTTCAAATAGTTAGATCCTTTGAGAATCTTCACAGAATGGCTTTGGGAGGGGTGTCAGGCATCAATAAAATCAAAGACCCTGGGCTCTGCTTGAAATCAACACTTCCCAGGCTGGAGCTCAGAAAAGAACAGGATGATGTCCCTCCTGAGAAGAAAACTGCCCTCCATGGTGAGTGAGGGATATGACTGTGAGAGAGACTCATTGGGGGAACATGGTTTGCAGTAAACAGAAACGCTGGGAATTTCCACACAGAATTGAAATGTCCCTTCCTTCCAAAAAGTAAAAGCAACAGCTAAGAGGAGCTGAACATGAATTGCAGAGAACACTAAGAAATGGAAAAGTATAGAAAATGTTATATCTTCACTCAATATGCTCCGGATGTCTGCACTCTACAGCAGAAATGTAAAGATCTGAAGATATGATAATAGAGAGGGTAAGTATAGCAAGCAGAAACTGTAAGGGACGGGCGTGGGGGGTGGGAGGTGGGTGTTAAAGGGTGAGTAGGAGGGGCAAAGGGAAGAAATATTTAAGAAACAAAAGAATATAACATTCTCTGTTAAAAAAAAAACTCTGTTAAGTTTACTTTGCAGAAGTTAAAAATAAATAAATGAGAAAAAGAAAGTTTAGGCACTGAAGTTGAGGAAAGAAAAGAAGATTTTGATTAGAGTCAGAGAAGTACACAGAACAAAACCAGGAGAACTGACAGCAAGTAAGGAACCAAGGTGAAGGAGAATATATTTTACACCAATAAAGCTCAGTAGTGTTAAAAGGGGCTTATGAGAAGTGGTAAGATTAGCAGCATTAATTTTGCAATTCAACAAACATTTTCTCAAATCCTTCTATGACAGGCTCTGTGCCAGGTACTGGGGATGGAAAGTTGAATAAGGTACAGTACCACCTCCAGAAGCCTGTATTCTAGTTCAGGGTGATAATTAACAAAAAGGCAATTAAATACTATGTGATTAAATACAAAGAGAACTAGATTCAGGTGGTAACAGAAAACAGGAGAGTGGCCTTGATACCAAATGGAGAAAGAAGTAGTGGAGGAAGACCAGGAGAGATTTTTCTGGGATGCTAATGCTTGAGTTTTATATAGAATAACTAGCTGGCACACATGGCCAAGTGGTTAAGAGATCCCACGTGGCTGCCAGGGATCAAATACCAGCCTCAGAAGTTTGAAAAACACTTTGGGTGTTTGTGCATGCATGCCCAAGATCCCAATGAGCTGAAGAAATAGAAGAGAAAGGATTGTGGCATGACCACTCCCCACTTGGGGGTATTTTCTCCCTCTTGCCTCTCCCCTTTTTTCTCTCTTTCTTTCCATCTCTCTCTTGTGTACACATGAGCCCTCTGGAAAACGTTTTTCAAAGAAGCACAAGAACTAGGACTTAACTAGATGAGGGAAAGTTGGAAATGATGTACATAGCAGAATAAAGAGGTGATACAAGTGCAGAGAACAACAGAGCCATAAAATGGGAGACTGTATTCTGGAAACTCACCACAAGATATTTTGGGTGCTTGCAGCTGATGGAATGAGTGGGACAGTAATAGCAACATATTCAAGTGAGACATATGGACCAAGGTCTTGGTGTCAATACTGCCACTAGTCAGCTGGAAGTTGAGCTGAGACTTATTTTCTCTGGCCCTCTGTTCTACTCCATTCTGTTGTTAATAACAGAAAGTACCTAAATCTAGATCATTTTTAGGAATAGAGTTTTATTTAACTCATGCTTCAGGGGTCCAATGTCAAGGAGCTATGGCTTCTTGGTGGATAATGTGGCTCAGGGCATCGCTCGGTGAGAAAGCAGAAGTGTTTATATGTGTGCCCATGTATGTCTGCTCTGGACACATTCCCTCATCTTATAAACCTGCCGATGTTCAGGTAGGGGAGGCACCATGATAAATTTATCCAATCCAAATCACCTCTCAAAGGTTTCATCTCTTAACCCACATAGTTGGGTTGTTTCCACCCTCATAATACCTCTCTAACAGCTCACCAAATTTTAACACATAGGGCACACATTCAAAACATAGCAGGTCTGTTTTCTTTCTAATCAAAATAATGGTGTTGAATTAATAATGTCTAAGACTCATTTAACACCTGACATTGTAAAATGTCTAAGTAAAGAGTAATTGGAGGAGGGAACCAGCAGTTAGCGTAATGGCTATGTCGCAGAAAACTGCCCTCCATGGTGAGTGAGGGATATGACTGTGAGAGAGACTCATTGGGGGAACATGGTTTGCAGTAAACAGAAACGCTGGGAATTTCCACACAGAATTGAAATGTCCCTTCCTTCCAAAAAGTAAAAGCAACAGCTAAGAGGAGCTGAACATGAATTGCAGAGAACACTAAGAAATGGAAAAGTATAGAAAATGTTATATCTTCACTCAATATGCTCCGGATGTCTGCACTCTACAGCAGAAATGTAAAGATCTGAAGATATGATAATAGAGAGGGTAAGTATAGCAAGCAGAAACTGTAAGGGACGGGCGTGGGGGGTGGGAGGTGGGTGTTAAAGGGTGAGTAGGAGGGGCAAAGGGAAGAAATATTTAAGAAACAAAAGAATATAACATTCTCTGTTAAAAAAAAAACTCTGTTAAGTTTACTTTGCAGAAGTTAAAAATAAATAAATGAGAAAAAGAAAGTTTAGGCACTGAAGTTGAGGAAAGAAAAGAAGATTTTGATTAGAGTCAGAGAAGTACACAGAACAAAACCAGGAGAACTGACAGCAAGTAAGGAACCAAGGTGAAGGAGAATATATTTTACACCAATAAAGCTCAGTAGTGTTAAAAGGGGCTTATGAGAAGTGGTAAGATTAGCAGCATTAATTTTGCAATTCAACAAACATTTTCTCAAATCCTTCTATGACAGGCTCTGTGCCAGGTACTGGGGATGGAAAGTTGAATAAGGTACAGTACCACCTCCAGAAGCCTGTATTCTAGTTCAGGGTGATAATTAACAAAAAGGCAATTAAATACTATGTGATTAAATACAAAGAGAACTAGATTCAGGTGGTAACAGAAAACAGGAGAGTGGCCTTGATACCAAATGGAGAAAGAAGTAGTGGAGGAAGACCAGGAGAGATTTTTCTGGGATGCTAATGCTTGAGTTTTATATAGAATAACTAGCTGGCACACATGGCCAAGTGGTTAAGAGATCCCACGTGGCTGCCAGGGATCAAATACCAGCCTCAGAAGTTTGAAAAACACTTTGGGTGTTTGTGCATGCATGCCCAAGATCCCAATGAGCTGAAGAAATAGAAGAGAAAGGATTGTGGCATGACCACTCCCCACTTGGGGGTATTTTCTCCCTCTTGCCTCTCCCCTTTTTTCTCTCTTTCTTTCCATCTCTCTCTTGTGTACACATGAGCCCTCTGGAAAACGTTTTTCAAAGAAGCACAAGAACTAGGACTTAACTAGATGAGGGAAAGTTGGAAATGATGTACATAGCAGAATAAAGAGGTGATACAAGTGCAGAGAACAACAGAGCCATAAAATGGGAGACTGTATTCTGGAAACTCACCACAAGATATTTTGGGTGCTTGCAGCTGATGGAATGAGTGGGACAGTAATAGCAACATATTCAAGTGAGACATATGGACCAAGGTCTTGGTGTCAATACTGCCACTAGTCAGCTGGAAGTTGAGCTGAGACTTATTTTCTCTGGCCCTCTGTTCTACTCCATTCTGTTGTTAATAACAGAAAGTACCTAAATCTAGATCATTTTTAGGAATAGAGTTTTATTTAACTCATGCTTTAGGGGTCCAATGTCAAGGAGCTATGGCTTCTTGGTGGATAATGTGGCTCAGGGCATCGCTCGGTGAGAAAGCAGAAGTGTTTATATGTGTGCCCATGTATGTCTGCTCTGGACACATTCCCTCATCTTATAAACCTGCCGATGTTCAGGTAGGGGAGGCACCATGATAAATTTATCCAATCCAAATCACCTCTCAAAGGTTTCATCTCTTAACCCACATAGTTGGGTTGTTTCCACCCTCATAATACCTCTCTAACAGCTCACCAAATTTTAACACATAGGGCACACATTCAAAACATAGCAGGTCTGTTTTCTTTCTAATCAAAATAATGGTGTTGAATTAATAATGTCTAAGACTCATTTAACACCTGACATTGTAAAATGTCTAAGTAAAGAGTAATTGGAGGAGGGAACCAGCAGTTAGCGTAATGGCTATGTCGCAGGATTCCCATGTAGTCGACCGTGGTTCGCGTCCCGGACCCAGTGGCTTAGAACTCACACTGGGTGCATGTGCATACATGCCCAAGATCCCGAGAGGAGAATGGAGGAGAAGGGATTGCGGCGTGACCATCCTCCCTGGGGGGTGATTTCTCGCTTTCTGTCTCTATATCTCTCTCTGTCTGGCGAGCACACGTGCCCTATAGCAAAAACCTCTCAAAAAAGAAGAGTTATTGGAGGAGAACTAGAGATCTGGTGGCACACTGTTTTAATCAGCTGTGAGAGCAAAGGGATTAAAAAGGAGACATTCTATGTCCTGAAGAAAGAAGAAACTCAAAGTTTGCTCTGGTCATGTCGCTCCTTCTGTTCCCCAACTTCTAACACTCAGCATTCCTTCTATTCCTTTTCTGGAAGGATTGTGACTGGGAGATTATTAGCACCTGGAAAAGGCGCTTTTTCAGGG
>NW_006204812.1:2676244-2746755 GCF_000334495.1 Tupaia belangeri chinensis
TCATACCTGCTTATATCTTACCTTTCCATCTTTTAATTAAAAAAAGTATATATATATATATATATATATCATACATTGTAGGGTTTTTAAATATATTTGTAAAATCTTTTGTGAAATTTATTTTAATTTATCATATACATTCAATCACTATATATCACTTAGCTTGTAAAGTGAATTTACTCAACATGAATACACCTCACACCAATCCAGTTGAGGATACTATATACGTTATCATCAAGAGATATGTTTTAAGATATGCCATAAGTGGGACCAGCAGTTAGTGTAATGGCTATGTCACTGGACTCCCACGTAGTTGACGCGGTTCGAGTCCTGGACGTGGTAGCTTGAACTCACGCTGGGCACATGTGCGTGTGTGCCCAAGATCCTGAGAGGAGAATGGAGGAGAAGGGATTGCGGCATGGCCATCCCCCCGGGGGTGATTTCTCACCTTCTGTCTCTCTGTCTTTCTCTTTCTGGTGAGCACACAGGCTCTATAGCAAAAATCTCTCTCAAAACAAACAAACAAACAAACAAACAAAAAACGATATGCCCTAAGTATACAAAAAAAAAAAAAATAGTTAAGTTAAAGTTACTGTCGCCACCTATCTCCCCCACACTCACCCACTGATTTACTTTCAAAGGTAACTACTTTGTGTTGTTCCCAATGTTTTCCTTCAAGGAAATATTTCATTTTTTAAAGTTCATTTAGTTTTTCTTTCTAAGAGACCCTCAACAGAGCTTTCATACTACAAACTACCTCCAGTCCCAGACAGCGGAAATCACAGCATGTAGAGGGTGTTTCTGGGATACAAACCCAGGACTTTTCCATGAGTGTCCAGTTGTGTCCAGTTGTGTTATTACAACACAACTGTCTGGCCCCTAAGGATATATTTCCTTAAAACATGTACACTGCTTCAAGAGGGGCAATCATTTGAGTAAGGAGCAAGCAATGGACAGAGTCTACACTTAGGCTACACATACATGGATTCTATGCAAAAATGAGCTCTGAGGAAGAGTAGCCATTTCCTCAGGCTTGGGGTCAAATATCTTAAAAGTCTCTGCTTTCTACATGCCGAGGGCAAACTTGTGGTTAAATACAGGGGGCTGCTAGCTGGGGCGGCGCAACTCTGTGATGCTGGATCCTTGGGGAAGACTGAGGGGATCCAGGTCAACCTTTATAAGTGGGTGGGTGCAAACGTACCTGTGATCCTAACTGGCTGGAAGGCAGGGAAGGGATCATGATGGGGGACCCTGCTGAGGGTGGCCCCCACAGTAACAGAAAATAAGTTTTTCAAAAGGCATAAACCCACAAAGACAAAAAGTGACAAAACAGCAGTAACAGAACTTGACACACTGGAATGCAGATCGACAGGGATAAGTGACTCGCCTATGGAACACACATCAACTCTAAGCCAGTAGTGGGGGAATCCAGAGGCAGGCCGATTTATACGAGAGACTCCCAGTAAAACTGAACATGTAGGTACTAACTAGTTATAACAATCAGTAAGCATGTGTATGTTTAAATAGCAACACTAGATGTTGAGGGATTTATTGCTGTGGTAGCAGAATCAACTAAAAGAATCACAGAAGAATTAGCAGTTCCCAAATTCAGCCTGCCACGGCACTCTGATAGGATGTTCACTAAACATCACTTTACACTCCAAGGTTCAATCAGCATCTCAGTGCTTTACTTGGAAATGTGACTGAGACGCCAAAGATAACAAGGTATTTGTAGAAACCTCTTTGGATAAAGAAAAAAAAATGGCTAGGGACCACTTATCATCTGGTCTAATGTCTCCCTGAAGGAGGCATCCAAAAAATAAGCCATGTAGCTTCTTCCCCCATTTGTTTTTCTTTTATCCTGAAGATAACTAGGTTGTAATTGAGACAATGGGAGTAATTGGAGGGTAATATTCATTGGTCCTCATTTACAATTTGAGATGACCTGGTCTATTAGATTTGCTAACCACTGGGCTAGTGGTTAAGGGAACAAGAGTCCACACAGCTGACTGTGAGGTTCAAGTCCCAGCCTCAGTGGCTTGAAAAATATGCCAGAGTGCATGTGCATGCATACCCCAAACCAGAGGATAGAGAAATAGAAAAGAGATTGTACTGTGAACATCTCTTACTGGGGAATGCTTCTCTCTCTCTGTCTCTTTCTGACAAATGAATGTGGATTTTAAAAAAAGGAAATCAACAGTCACTGAAAAATCCCTCTTCCTTTCTTTTCTTTTTTCTCCACTAATGATCTATACTTAAGGCAAATTAACACTTCAGGTGAAAATGAAAACACTGCATGTAGACTCGAAAGTATAGACTGTGAGGGGGTCAGGCAGTGTTAGAAAATCCTTTTGGCTGAAGATGTAAATCCCTGTGCACTTTGGTCTGTTGTTCGTTTTATTAAATATTATGCTGATCTCTATGTCTCTGCTCCCTATGCCTTGTTTTTTTATTACGTCTGAATTTATAGAAAAGGAAAGTAATAATTCATATTATCTTTCTAAAGCTCCCTAATTTCTAAGGCTAAAGACCATAAAAGAACTTAGAGAAAACCAAAAACATTTAGAAAGTAAAGAATAAAGTACAAAATGACCACTACCACCAAAATAAAACAAATAAACATTTATATATACATTATATATTATATATTATATTTATGTGTGTGTGTGTGTGTGTGTGTGTGATGCTGGATCCAATGAATACATTGATGTGTGTGTGTATGTATATATATATATATATATATATATATGTGTGTGTGTGTGTGTGTGTGTGTATATATAAAAACATCATGGAGTAAAGATAATATATGCATATAAGGACATTTAACATTCAGGAAAAGGTATTAATATATGTACTTTGAAATAAAAAATATGAGAACAGAAATTTTAAAAGTGAGTATTTTTTAAGACAATGCTAAAACTATGTAATAAAAGACAAAGTGAGGCCATACAGAGGAGCCATAAACACAACGCTCTGCAAACCAGTCCCACATAGGAAAGGTTCCCGGTTCAAGGTCAAAGACCTCCCTGAGGACACTGGCCATGCACTTGTTCGTGAGCCTGGACAGGCTGAAAAGCAGGGGCTGGACTGCAACCTCAAGGCTCTGCTGGCAGTGCTGTCTGTCTCTTTATCTAACTCTCTGCTTCGTTCACTCATGGAAGAAATGAATAAATAAACCTTAAAAAGCAAATTGTCAGGTAATAAAGAAAATGGACAAAAACACTAGAGGATTCATTTAGAATGTACAGAAAGGAAGAACATAAAATAGAGAGGAAATGAAGGAAATAAATCAAGAAAAATATTTGAACCTAAGGAATATTAAGTTCTATATTAAAAATACTTGGGGCCGGCGGACGGTGTGAAGGTTACGGCAGCTGGATCCCACATGATTGACTTTGCAGTTTGAATCCTGGACCCAGCGGCTTGAAAATCATGCTGGATGCACGTATGCATGTCCCAAACCCCAAGAGGAGAATAGAGGAGAAGTGATTACAGCATAATAGCCAATCCCCGGGAAGTAAAAGTGATTAGTCACTTTCTCACTTTCTCTCTCTCTCCTGCAAATGCACACACCTCGAGCAAACTAACAACAACAAAACAATAAGCTTTTCAGTAATAATTATTACAGAGAATACAATTTTTAAAAGATACAATTCAAAACTCTCTAACCTTCTGTAGCACTATTAAGCTATGTGGGATCACTTTGCTCTTACACAACAGTTAGATTCTGGATCCTGCAGATGCCCCTGTTTATTCCGGCTTCTGTTGTCAATGAACCCACCACCCTAACCGATGGGTATCTGTTGGAGAGGGCCATTAGGAGACCAGCACCATCTTTCCCCTTCCATCTTTATGGGTACAGATACCAAGTAGGCCTTGTAGCTACCATTTTTCTCCACCATTAATATTTACAGTTCACAAGGAATTATCTTGTTACCTAGTTTGTAATAAACTCTGTTGGTGAGAATTTGGCAATGTCACCCTCCTTCTTTATCTGTCTTCATGGGGGAGTTTTAAGATGGCCCCAATTGTCCTACAAACTTCTTTGTATAGATTTAAAGGTCTTTTTGCCCAAGACTATACACCCGTACTAGCCACTTAAAACAACACTCCTTTATTACCTCCTGGTTCTGTAAGTTAGAAGTCTGGCATGGCATGGCATGGCATGGCTGCGTTCTCTGCTTAGAGCATCAAAAGACTGAAACCAAGCTATCAGTTTGGCTGATATCCTATGGAAGATCATAGGAAAAATTCCCTCTTGAGTTTTGTTTTTGTTTTTATTTATTTTCCCCCCTGGCATAGCTCAGTTCATTGTAGTTATAGGACAAAGGTCCCAATTCCTGACTGACTGCCAAGTGAGGGCTGCTCTCCCCTTCCAGATGGTACCCACAGCCCTTATCCATGGGCCTCTTCATCGCTGAGCCAGAGGTGGAAAATTTGATCCTCTTTATGCTTTGAATCTCTGGTGTCCTTTTCTGCCACTGGTTAAAACAAAACTCGCTGCTTCACAATGGCTCACGTGCTGAAATGCTGCCCACGTGAATAATCTCCTATCCACGGTGGACAGTGCCGTGTAACCTCATAACAATAAGCTTTTCAGTAATTATTACAGAGAATACAATTTTTAAAAGATACAATTCAAAACTCTCTAACCTTCTGTAGCACTATTAAGCTATGTGGGATCACTTTGCTCTTACACAACAGTTAGATTCTGGATCCTGCAGATGCCCCTGTTTATTCCGGCTTCTGTTGTCAATGAACCCACCACCCTAACCGATGGGTATCTGTTGGAGAGGGCCATTAGGAGACCAGCACCATCTTTCCCCTTCCATCTTTATGGGTACAGATACCAAGTAGGCCTTGTAGCTACCATTTTTCTCCACCATTAATATTTACAGTTCACAAGGAATTATCTTGTTACCTAGTTTGTAATAAACTCTGTTGGTGAGAATTTGGCAATGTCACCCTCCTTCTTTATCTGTCTTCATGGGGGAGTTTTAAGATGGCCCCAATTGTCCTACAAACTTCTTTGTATAGATTTAAAGGTCTTTTTGCCCAAGACTATACACCCGTACTAGCCACTTAAAACAACACTCCTTTATTACCTCCTGGTTCTGTAAGTTAGAAGTCTGGCATGGCATGGCATGGCATGGCTGCGTTCTCTGCTTAGAGCATCAAAAGACTGAAACCAAGCTATCAGTTTGGCTGATATCCTATGGAAGATCATAGGAAAAATTCCCTCTTGAGTTTTGTTTTTGTTTTTATTTATTTTCCCCCCTGGCATAGCTCAGTTCATTGTAGTTATAGGACAAAGGTCCCAATTCCTGACTGACTGCCAAGTGAGGGCTGCTCTCCCCTTCCAGATGGTACCCACAGCCCTTATCCATGGGCCTCTTCATCGCTGAGCCAGAGGTGGAAAATTTGATCCTCTTTATGCTTTGAATCTCTGGTGTCCTTTTCTGCCACTGGTTAAAACAAAACTCGCTGCTTCACAATGGCTCACGTGCTGAAATGCTGCCCACGTGAATAATCTCCTATCCACGGTGGACAGTGCCGTGTAACCTCATTATGGGAGCAGAATCCCTCATACTCACAGTCCAAGAATTATACAGCATATGTAAACTGGATAAGAGTTCTTGGAGTCCAGTTGAGAATTCTGCCTACCACAATCCCTCTTCTGACTTTGGAATCAAAGAAAAAAAAATACAAGAGATGATTATGAAAATACCAATTCTGGGCCAGCCAAAGGCATCACACTTAAGGTAGCTGATCCCAGATAACTGACCTCATGGTTCCCAGTCCCAGATATGGCAGCTTGAGGAAAATGCCAGATGCTTGTGTGTCCATGAGCCCACAATCTTGAAAGGGGGTTGGAGGAGAAAGGTCTGTGGCATAACCATTCCCCAGGGAACCTGCTTTCTCACCTTTCCTCCCTCTTGCTCTCTCTCTCTGCCTCTCATGTGTCCTCAGGCAAATTAAAAACAAAGGCCAATTCCATTTCTGATAAAACGAATTAGAGAATATGATCTTAGGACCATGGTTAATTGGCTTTCAGATATTCCTTCACCAAATAAGAGCACTTTGTCTTCCCCTTCTCTGGCGTCATGTGTGACTTCAGGCCTTCTAGCAGAGGGAGAACCTGAGAACCTGATTTGATAAACTACCTTGTGGCAGGAGAATAACCAGAATGCACCTTATTCACAGCTAGGCAGATCTGAGAGCAAGAGACCAGAGAAAACCATACAAAACAGAATGTGCGTTAAGAGTAAACCACTCAAACTTCTCTCTCTCTCTCTCTCTCTTTTTCTTTTTCTTTCAAAACTTATCAACAGGATGACACACTTCTACCACCATAAGGAGAAATGTGTAGAGGCAAAGAATGATAATAAAAATAGTAATGTAATTTACTCTATGAAAAATACCCAAATAAAAAGATTAAGAAAATATAATTGCCTACCTTACTTCCAACACCTATGTTTTTCTTTCTTCTTCTTTTTCTTAGAGTTTGTTTTCCCCCCATAGGCATGTGCACTCACTGGAGATAGACAGACAGACAGAGATAGTAAGAGGAAAAGTGAGAAATCACCCCCCAGGGAGGAATGGTCATGCTGCAATCCCTTTTCCTCTGTTCTCCTCTCGGGATCTTGGGCACACACACATGCGCCTAGCATGAGTTTCAAGCCACTGGGTCTGGGACCCAAACCATGGTCAACCATGTATGAATCCAGCAACATGACCACTATGTCATCTGCTGGCCCCCACCTGTTTTTCTTTAATTGCCAAAGAGTATAGATGCTTACTGGAGAAAAACAGAAAAAGGAGGAGGGAGAGAAGCTTCCCTAACAGCATGGTCACCCCATCATCCTTTCTCTACTTCTCCATCCTCTTGGGACTTTGGGCATACCTGCACATGTGCCTGGAATTTTTCACAGCTGGGATAGGTTACAACTGATTATTATAATAGTTCTCTCTGGTTTTCAAAGAATCATATGGACATCACAACTTGAAAGTCACAGAAATGACAGTGTTACTCTGCAAGTGTCTCAAGCTCAGCTTCTGCCAAACTGGAACTTTATTTCACTTTTCCACTCAAAGCCACTCATCCTTCCTTATTCCTCTATGTCAGTATCACCAAAGGCAACTTGCCTTACAAAGTAGCCATCTTAGAGTCATCCTTCATTGTTCTTTTGAAATCACCAATGAAGTCCTTGTTTACTTAGGCTCTGGCAACTTTGTTGAATCTAACTCCACACTTTCACCCTCATCCACTTTTATTTATTTAAGACCTTTAACATGTTTAAATGAGATTTCTAAAAATACTCTCCAAGTGATCTTGTTACTTCCAGTCTTGTCAATATCCTTATCAGTTCTTCCTCTAAACTGATAATAGGGTGATACTTCTAAACTGTCAAATAGGATCTCATTGTTTTTTTAATGACTTACCACCATATTGGAAGCTTTAAAGATGTACAATGATGAAATGTAAAAAGAAAAACATTTGTATCTATATCTATCTATCTATATCTCAAATAGGGCCAGTCCAGTGCCCTACTGGCTAAGGGATCTGGATTTCATTTGGCCAACTGGAGTTTGAATCCCACTCCAGTGGCTTTCAAAACATGCCAGGACTGTGCACATATGTGCCCCAAATCCTTATAGGATAAACCAATTGAGAAAATGGGACCGGGGTGTGACCATGCCACATTCAGAGATACTTTTCTCTTTTCCTTCACCTGCTCTCTCTGTCTCACTCTGTCTGTCCCTATCTGTCTCTAGTGAGTATATGCACCTTCTGGAATTTTTTTTTAAAAATATCAAATAATATCCTCCTCAATAATTAATTCAGATTAAAAACATCTATTGGAAGTTTTCTATGTGCCAAACAATGTCACTCTAATAGTTGGTAAGACTTTGGGCTTTGGTAACTTAATGGAAAAATAGATATGTAAATAGTACTTATATTATAGGACATTAAGTGCTTTAATCATTAAAATTAAAAAGGATTATAAAAACATCAAATTACAACTATATTTGCCAAGGTAAGTAAGGTATACAGATTGTACTTAAGCAATAGTTTGCCAACAAAGGACATTAAGCAATGTAGGCAATAAATCCAATTTAAATTCATTGGCGTTCTATGATAACGATGGACTAAATTCACATTAGCTTTTTTCATAAGAGAAAACATTTCCCAGCCTCTTGCAATTAGTTGAGATGATGTCACTGTTCTGGACGATGGAAAATGAGCCAAAGAGTTATATGCTGGAGCTACTCAAATCCTGGTATGTGAAACACTGCCTATCCATGAAATATTTCTTATTGATCCACGATAAGGGTGGAAATTTACAGTACAAATTTTAAAACTTTTATCACAATTTAACAAAGTAACTTGGTATCTATTGGGTCTAAAATTTTTACACCTCATCTAACATACCGCATGAATTCGCTCATGTGCTTACCCCCTCATTGTCTCTGAGCAGCTGAAGGCCCCGAAAATGTTGGAATCAGAAAATGGAAGAAATTTGCATTGTTAAATCCACCAATTAGAGAAGAACGCTTAAAAAAAGCCTTGTAATCAATCCACAGTAGACATTGAGTGAATCAAGATTAAAATTCTGTGTTAGGCCACTAAGATTTGGGGTAATATGGTAGAGTGATTAGCACTGCGTTCTCTGACAACTGGCCACCAAAGTTCTTCATCCTGCAACCTTAGCATGCGTTTACAGCCGTATCTGCAGCCTTGGAGACCATGAATTTTCACACCCACATTGCTTTACTGATGTTCTCTTAAACATCACCTGAAAATATTCAACCAATTACACTTGGAATAGTCCCTCTTCTTATTCTCTTTATTATCTCTCCCTGGACCTATCATTCTGAGACAAAAATGTAATACTATTCAAAAACCCTAATTATTTTACTATCTGGCCAAAAATAAAGAAAATTAAGGTTTCCAGGTATTAAAATATATTATAAACATGTGGTAATTAAAATGTATTAAAAAATCCTGAAAAAATAGAAAACTAAAAACAATAGCATCCTTAATCACATTTGAGTACATATCCAAATTTAATACATAGTAATAATAAAGACATTTTAAATCAGTGACTAAAAATACACTTAACACATTATGTTAGGATAATTAATTAGCCATTTGGGTAAGGAAAGAAATTGAATCACTATCACAATTATGCCTTAGTTTTTAAATATGAAACATAAAAGTGCCAGGAGTAAATATAGGTGCCTGGCTTTTTAAATCTTAGCATAGAGAATTTTATAAACATAATTCCAATACAATGTGGAGAAATAATAATTTATGAAAACCTCACAAACATCATGAATCGCTAGGAAAAGATGAAGTATCTAGTGGCAACATAAGCAAGAGACAAGAAAAGGCAATATACAGATTAAATAAAAATAGACCCAAAAATGTTGGAAAAAAATGAAAATTAGATCAAACTTCTTCCTGTTGTGATCCTCTTGCTGCATGCACCACCAAGCCTGGCCCTTAGGTTGGGCCAGGAATTGAACTGGACCTTCCTGCGACCCCAGTCTATGGAGCACGACCAGCTTCTTACCAGTGCATACCATTACAATTTGGTCTGTTGTTTTGTTTTGTTTTCTTTTCTTTTTTTCATTCTACTAGAACTTGGATTTCATGAAAGCAAAAATTACTTCCAGCCTGTTTATCCAGAGAGCTTTTAACTTATATGAGTCTCTGGTATATGTTTACTTGATAATAGAACACTGACTGACTGAATTAATCAGTTAATTAATAATTAAACAAATATATATCAGCCTGTTATCTTCTGTTCTTGCTCACTAGGTTAGCGTGACAAAAAAGATTTGACCTGTAATATCCGCTTAAACTTTGTGAGTACAATTTATCAACATCCATTTCAATGTAAAAGATGCGTACCCTTTGACTTAAAAATTATAATTCTGAAAATTAATTTAGAGAATGAAAACCTAACAAAATAAAATTACGTATTAGTCTTATAATCTTTTAAAATATGTAACATATATGCAGTTGAAGCACTTTTATAATATATACCTATACAAATAAAATTCTAAATACAAAATTTAAAAATATATCTTATATCTTGAAAAATACTAGTACAGAAAATGTCTCATTTAGTTATAGATCTAAAATGCATATTGGATATTATAAAACTATTTGGAAGCAGCCAAAACTAGATGAATACAATTACAGAATGGGGAGAACTGTCTTGAAATAAACTCATGATGGTTGTCATTTATTTTGTTTCGTGGGGGTATTTGGAAGTTCTGTGTATCTGCTAAGTATTGAGCCAAGGAAAAGGACTCGACTATAGCGAAGAGTAACTAGTAAAGCTTTTAGTGGTAGCACAGGGATGGAAAACTATATTGGAAATTCGAGCGGCTTCAAGTATAAAGTTAATAAATAGGGGTTGTAAAAGAAGAATTAGTGATATTTTAAAGAAACTAGAGCATAGGCAAGGACTTATTACTGCCATTTTGTTAATTGTTTCTAACTGCTTTTATAGTTCCTTTATTCTATTCGTTCATCTTGCTGTGTTGCTTTGTGATTTGATATTTTCGTAGCAGTGTGCTTTAATTACTTCATTTTCCGTAAACCACTACAGTTGTTTTTTTTTTCTTTATGATTACCAAGAGGCATATAGAAAGCATCTTAGAGTTAGTGCAGTCTATTTTAACCTGATAACTAATATTTACCACATACATTTTTATACTGCCATTTTTTCTCCATTCACATTTTGTTACTGATGCCACTATTTACATTTTTATACATTGTATATCTATTAACAAATTAGTATAAAAACGGTGGAGATTTTTGTCTTAGGACTTTTATATTATAGTTAAAAGTGATTTATGCACCATTATTACAGTATTAGTGTTCTAAATTTGACTGTAGCCTTATCATTACAGTGTTATACTTTCACGTGTTTTCATGTTGTTACTCAGTGTCCTTTCATTTCAACTTGAAAACCCATTTACCATTTTTTTGTAAAATGGCTCTAATGGTGACAAACTCCCACAGCTTCTGTTCTACTGAGAAAGTCTTTATTTGCACTTCATCTCTGAAGGACAGCCTTGCTAGGTATAGTATTGTTGCTTTGTTTCGTTTTTTGTTTTTTGTTGCTTTAATTTTTCTTTCAGTCATATGCCTGTATTATCCCACTATGGGCCTGAATCGTTTCTGCTGAGAAAGCTGCTGACAATCTTACAGAAAGGGGGTTCTCTTGTGTGTGATGGTACTTTTGTCTTGCTATTTTCAAAATTATCTTTATCTTTAACTTTAGATAATTGGACTATGATTTGTCTCAGTCAAGACCTCTTTACATTTAATCTGGTTGAGGTCTTTCAGGGACGTGATGCTCATTTTACTTGCCAGATTTGGGAAGTTTCTGTTATTATTTATTAAATAGGATTTTTTTCTCCTTTATTTTTCTCTGGTTATTTATTGAGACTTTAAAATGAGCATATTGGTTGGCTTAGTGGTGCCTCCTAAGTCCAATAGGCTTTTCTCACCCTCTCTTCACTCACATCCACTCAGAGAGAGATGAGGAGATAGAGTGATAGAGAAGCAGAAACAATATCTTCTCTTTTGTCTTTCCGTACTGTTAAGATTTTGGACATGCAGAGACATGTATGCAGCATGTTTTTCAAGCTACTGGGACCAGGGTTTGAACCATGGTCAGTCATGTGGGATCAAGCTCCCTTAACCACTAGGCTATAATGCTGGCCCTCTTCATTCTTTTTTTTTTATTTATTTGTTGTTTGTTTGTTCCTCTATTTGGGTAATTTTAAATTAATTGCTTTAAGTTCATTGGTTTATTTTTTGCTTAATTGAAGCTCTATATTGAATTTTTCACTTCAGTCAGTATGATCATCACCTTGAACATTTCCATTTATTTCTTTTTTGTGGTTTCTTTGTCCTTGTTTAAATTCTCATTTTGTTCATGTGTTGTTTTTCTAATTTTACCTAGTAGTGTATCTGTGTTCTCATATAGCTCATTGAGCTTCTTGATTATTTTCAATTATTTCCTGAACAGTTTGCAGATCTCCAATTCTTTAAGGTAGTTATTATTGCATTATCTTGTTTTTTTCTAGTGTCATGTTTTCTTTTTTCTTTCTAGAGGGTGTGTGCACTTACCACACACAGAGACAGAGAGACAAAGAGAGAGAAGAAAGCCTCCCCATGAGGAGAGGTCATGCCATAGTCCCTTCTCCATTTCTCCATCCTGCTGGGATTTTGAGAATACGTACTCATGCACCCTGCATGTTTATTAAGCTATCAGGTCTAGGACTCAAACTATACTATCGGCCATTTGGGATCTAGCTGCCTTGACCACCAGGACATGGAGCCAAACCAGTGGTGCTGTGTGCTCTAGTTAATTGTGATCTTTACAGCTCTCTGTTGGTGTCTACACACCTAGAGAGGTAAGCATTTAGCAAAAACTGGGCAAGACCTTTACCATTCAGCCCACTCCAAGATTCTAAGTAGATTGGTAATGTCTACCAGCATGCTTGCCATTCAAATAATTGCACAGGTGGGTCTTATTCTGGATCAGTGAGCATACAGACCTGGCACCTACAGAAACACGAAGGACCCTGAGAGACTTCTATAAAATAGAAAATTATACATCAACAACTTGGAAAATCTAGAAGAAATAAATTCCCAGAAATATTCAATCTACCAAGATTGAATCCTAGAAAAAGAGTATCTGAACAGAATAATAGGCAGTAAGGAAAATGAATCAGTATCAAAAACTTTCCAACAAAGAAAGTCCCAGAACCACATGGCCTCACTGGCAACTTCTACAAAGAAGAATCCTATAAGGAAAAATTATTGCTAATCTCTTTCTCAAACTCTTTCAAAAAATTGAATAAGAAGGAAAATTTCCACACTCCTTTAACATGGTCAGTATTACTCTGATACCAAAGCTGAACAAGGGCATTATAAAGTAAAGAAAATTACGCAGATTCACAGCAAACATCCTGCTCAATGGTGAAAAGCTAAGAACTTTTCCTTTAAGATCAGAAATAAGACAAAGATGCCCACTGTTACCAATTCTATTAATGTTTGGCATAGCTCTGGAAGTCCTAACTGGAGCAATTCGACAATAACAACAATGAAGATACAAGGCATCTAAATTGGAAAGAAAGAAATCAAATCTTTTCCATTTACAGGTAACATTATCTCATACATAGAACACCCTAGACACTCCATAAAAACTGTTAGACTAATAAATGAATTGAATAAAATTGTAAAATACAATATTAACAAACAAAAAAATCAAGTTTTTTATACTAACAATGAACTATCTAAAAAGAAATCAAGAATATGATACCATTTATGATAGCCTTAAAAAATACTTTTAAAAAATTGAGGCGAAGAGGTGAAAGACCTATACACTAAAAAGCACTGACGAAAGCAATTAAAGAAGAAACAAATAAGTGAAAAGATATCTTATGTTTATGGACTGAAAAATTTATGGTTAAACTGTCCACATTACCCAAAGTGATCTACAGATTCAGTGTAATCCCTACTAATATTTCCAACAGCATTTTTCACAGAAGTTGAAAAAATTCCTAAAACTCATGTTGAATCATAATAGACCTTGAATAGCCAAAGCAATCTTCAGTGAAAGGAACAAAGCTGGACATCACACTGCCTGATTCTGAATATATTATAAAGCAGTATTTATCAAAACAACATGGTACTGGGACCAGCAGTTAGCGTAATGGCTATGTCGCTGGACTCTCATGTAGTCAACTGCGGTTCGAGTCCTGGACCCAGTGGCTTAAACTCACACCTGGCACGTGTGTGTGCGTGCTTAAGATCTCGAGAGGAGAATGAAGGAGAGGGGATTGTGGCGTGGCCATCCCCCCTGGGGGGTGATTTCTCACTTTCTGTCTCTCTGTTTCTCTCTGTCTTTTCAGCAAGCGCATGCACCCTATAGCAAAAACCTCTCCAAAAAAAAAGAGAATAAAAAGACAAAAGATGATTTTGGAGAGGATTTAAAGAAAAGAAAATCTTTGCACACTGTTATTGGGGATCTAAATTAGTAAATTTTTATGGAAAACAATATGAAGGTTCCCCACAAAATTAAAAATTGATGGGTAAATTCCATGATGTATCAGTAATGCATCATGCAAGAGAAACCAGATCCACATAGCAACTTGGAATCCCAGGCCCAGTCCTCCTGAAACACGTCAGGCACACTTACAAGTGCTTGTGATCCACCGGGCTGGATGACTGGAAGAAGGGGACTGTGCCATGACCAGACCCCGTGGAGGGAGCCCCTTTCTCTTTCTCTATTCTCTCTCTCTTTCATGCTCTATCATGATGAAAAAAATAAATAAAGTTTGGTTTCTGGAAATATATCTGAAGGAAATGGAATTATTGTTTAAATGAACATTGTATGCCCTTCACGTAGTCAGAACTTAAGAAACAGTGTGATCTAGAGCAAACAGGAGAGTGGAATAAAGAATTTGGTAGATGATATTTATGAAAAAAAATCATAGGGTGGCATGAAAGATGGAACACGCTTTTAAAAGAATGGAGATAAAACTGATTTGAAATTAAAATTTTGGGGAAAAAGATAAAAAGTCTATTTCCTCAAAATATGGCAACTATTGTAAGAAAAAAAGGAATTCTGACTTTGGAAGAATATGAGATGAATAAAAGATTCAGGACAGAACTACATTTTTATTCTAGTAGGAAAACCAAAGAGAGACTTGTTAATATACTTAAAAATAAAGTCAACGGTGGGTTTGGCCACTTAAAATATAGGAAACGGTGGTTAAGGGTGTTGATCTCCCATGGCTGACCACAGTTCAAATTCCAGCCCTGGCTGCTTGACAGACATGTCAGGTACCTGTGTATGCCTGTCCAAAATCCCAGTAAGGATGGAGAAATGAAAAAGAATGATTATCACTCCATGACCACATCTCATAGCGGGTATTTTCTCCCTCCTATGTCTCTCTCTCTCTGATAAGTACATGTGCCTCCTCCTGGCTGTGTGTGTGTGTGTGTGTGTGTATGTGTGTGTGTGTGGTTTGTGTGTGACTGTGTATGTATATATAATATACAATAATATTTTACACATATATATGTGTGTGTGTGTGTATATATATATATATATATATATATGTATATATGTAAACTGATGTTTACCATAAAACCTGGGTTTCAGAAAGCATATATTTTTTTTGATAGAGAAAGCAATAAACTTTTGATAGAGACATAAGTAAAAAGAGTAAAAGAGAATTAACAAGGACATAGGAAGGATAAACAGAAGACCTAATTATTAGATGTAACCAAGGATAACTGGCTTCCTGAGTATGTCTTAATCCATTAAAATGGATCTTGACTATTCAGTTTGGGAGCCGCACTTTTCTTTTCTTTCTCTCTCTCTCTCTCTCTCTCTCTCTCTCTCTTTTAATTTTGCTATAGATTGTGTGTTATCACTGGAGAAAGAGACAGACAGTGAGAAATCATACTCCCTCCAGGGCGTGTGACCGCACCACAATCTTTTCTCCACACCTCAATCTCTTTTCCTCCATTCTCCTCTTGGGATTTTGGGCAAGCATGCACACAAGCCCAGTGTATTTCAAGCTTCCAGGTCCAGGACTTGAACTGGGCTCTTGGCCATGAAGGCTCCATCGGCCTCAACCACTGTACCACCAGCTGGCCTGTGGGCCATATTTTTCAATGTAATTAAACACAGTGACACCTGCTAACAGTGGCATGCATGTGAAACGGGAAGAAATTTCTATTTTCTTCCCTTTATGGCATATCTTCAGTCTTACATAAACTTTAAAAGACCCAAGTTTCTTTGATCTACAAGGTACACTGGATATTACTACTTCCAGCATGTATACAATATAAAAAATCTTCTAAAACATCCTTTTAAAGAATTTTTACAATCTCTTTTTTAATACCCCCAAACACTGAAGAACTGAGTACCTCATGCAATTGCCCTCTTCAATTTCAAACAATTCCATTACAAAGTTTGCTCTAATCTTGAATCCACATCTGCCTCCATATAATTCCCACATATTGGTCCTAGTTCTGCCTGCTGGAGCTAAACAGAGCAAGCCTGCTTCCTGTTCCACATGACAGCACATCAAATATTTATTGACAGTTCACATGTCATCGGTGTTTTCTCCAGGCCAAATTCCCTTAGGTACTTGCTGTCTCAGAATCAATGGAGTATGGCAACACAGATGATGTAGCCTTCATTTCCAAAGCCACTAACACCTGTTTTAGATACTAAATGATAGTAAAGTGAATAAAATTCTGGTCAACATTCACACTAGGGATTTCCTGGCATATAATAAGACAAGTCTGCATACTGAGAAATAGAAGAGCCATCCTCAAATTCATAACCATTGTACCGATAGACACATGCTCTATCTCTGTTATGAAACAGAAAATACACTTTTCACACTATGTGCATATTCATCTTAAAGAATCATAATTACAGTATTATTATTATTGATAAGTACTAGTTATAAAAAGCTGATTTTTATGAGCATGCTAGGTCAAGTGAAGTAAACCATGAAATAGCAAATGTGTCTAAAGGTCAGATTCTGTCACAAAGCTCTGTTACTTTTGTACTTCAAAAT
Organism: Tupaia belangeri chinensis; assembly: GCF_000334495.1. Classification (NCBI taxonomy): domain Eukaryota; kingdom Metazoa; phylum Chordata; class Mammalia; order Scandentia; family Tupaiidae; genus Tupaia; species Tupaia belangeri. The sequence goes on from NW_006204812.1 coordinate 2,692,883, forward strand.
TCTACCTTAGCAGATTTGGGAATAAAAAATTGCTTTAGGGGGGGTCGAAACAATATCAAGTTTCCTCAACTAATTTCAGCTAGTAGTTAATCGGAGCAGGACGGAGTAGGGGAACATTTGCATGAGCTGAACTGTGTAGCAATTACTGGCTGTTCTTTCTGCATGCATTGCCAGCATTCTGCTTGCATTTACCACATAATGCAATCTTGCCCAACTACCTAGACTAGCAAACTCCAAGCACCTTCTTTGTGTAGAACACGGTGTTCAATGTTAATGTAGATTTAGCATGAATGCATGCCATTGAGTCTTCTTTAAAGAGTTGCCAATATAGCTGAAAGGATAAAAATAAAACTTCAAGGTGATTAAAATAGAGCGATCAAGCATAGAATGTATGAAGGAACAAATAATGAATGTATATATATTTTATATATACTTTTTGGAATATATATACATATATACAAAAAAATTCATAGAGCAAAGGAGTTAGAGTTATTTTAGTGCAAAATTTTTTGCAATCTATGCATAGTTTTTTCTAACATGCATTTTCCATGAATATTTTGGAGATCTCTAGGTTAATGACTCCTAAAACTTTATCTCCAGATCTCATCTCCTTTCTAAATTCCGTATCAGTTACCTCATTATCTTCTTTACATATTTTACTTCAATGTCTAATCAGCATCTAAAGTTAAATATGTCCAATTCAAAAAAAATTGATTTCACCTCAAAATCTGCTTTCCCTGTATTCTTCCACTTTAAGTAAATATGCTATCCACAGAGCTCCTAAAGACAAAAATACAGGCATACTTCTTGAATTATGTTTTTTCCTCCCTACATACAATCTATTAGGAAGTTCTTTTGCCTAGAATTCTAAAACATTCTGCATCAGCTACTTATTACCAATCTAGTTCAAGTCCTGCTTCATCTTCTTACCTGGACTAGATAGTTTAACTAACCTCCTTTCTTTCATTCTTGCCCCATACAATTCATTTCTTATACTTCAGACAAACTAGTCTACAATTTTTAATTAGAATGGTCAGGCTATTCTCAAATGGTAAAATTTTATGCCCTGATTTGATCATTACACATTGTATTCATGGACTGAAAAACCGTACTGAACCTCATAAATATGTATGATGATGATATGTCATTTTAATAGAAGAATCAGACCACTGCCTAACTTTAAAAAAATAAAAATAAAAAAGAAAGAAAAACACTCTGACAAATTTTTATTTTATATTAAAAAAATAAACTCTTCACATGACTTATAGGGCCATGTGGTCTTTGCCTCATTTGATTTCTGCCTGCATCACCTTCTGTAATTTCTCCCCTCACTTGCTATGCTGCAGCCACATGGACCTCCTTGAACATGGCCTGGGAACCTTTATAGTAGTTATTCCCTCTGACTACCATTGTGCATCTCTTCACAGCTGGTTCTTTCTTTTCATCCAGGTCATTTCCGAGAATCCTTCCTTGAGTATAAAATACATATGACAGTCACATGAAGGCTCTTCTCAGACTCCCAAATGTAGACAGCATAACTGATTTTGTTATACACCTTAGCATATCTGCTGCTGAGTTTGTACCAAAGCCATGTCTCTCCCAGCTTGTGACTCTGTTTGGCAGAGATACTGAGGCAGACCCATTCTTAGAAGACATGGGACACCCCTGACTTGACTCTGAGTGGGTCTCCAAACCTAAGACCACTCAACAATCTATGACACTTTGGGTCAATCTGCTTCCCTCTTTCATTCACTTAGAGTCATATCAAGATCTGTCAGGTCTTCAGCCTCCCCAGATCCCTCACTCCTCCTGCACAGCATTTCCTGTATTAAAATCTTTGTGTTTTTAAGCTCTTCTGTGTGTATTCTATTTGTCTGACCCAGAAAGCCTACATAACATAAATACTTAATTCTATAATACTGGTGATTTTTAAATGTGCAAGACTGATCAGAATTTTAAAATTATTTATAATTTTGCATCATTCATCCCCCATAGCAAAATTGTGCCCATTTTATGTATTAAGAGTTGAGGTTCTGAGAAAATAAACTGATTTATAGTAAGGATCACAATAAACAAGTATGAAAGCAGAATTTGCCTTCCAACTCCAAACTCTTTCCTCATATCTATCATAATCCCTCCTCTATAGCAGAGTTTCAAGATGCCTACAAAGACAGAAAATTCCACCAAATCTGCATCCAATTTATGCTCTAAGGGTTTGTACTTTAGTTGTGACTGACCCTAGGGTTATACATTTAGTTAAGAAGGACAGAATGCTTTGCATTTGTACTATACATGACATTCCTCTTCGACAGTAACACATACGCTCTTTACATTATGCAAATGCATTTCCTTCTGGCCTCTCATTATCTTAGTGAATTAAATCCACCAAAGGTCAATGTCTTTGTCAGCAATAGGGTGCGTGCTGGCACTGTGACGTGACAAAAGCTACAGCCTGTTAGCATCATTGTCAGCAGCAGGCTATGATCCTGCCTCTTCAGCCTTAGCAGGGCCATTTCACTCTCCCTTTAGACCAGCCTAGAAGAAAGGATTTCCTCTTTCTTTAATATTTGAAAGCTGGATCCACCTGCTTCCCCAAATGCCCAGAAGAATTGCTGCTGGCTGTTTGCAAGGGTCACTTTATAAAAACTTTACTGCAAAGACTTTCTACTTCTTCATTCAGTTTATCATTCTTGCACCAACACTTCTGCTTTTGGATTCTCAAGGAGACTTAACAAACCCCAGAGGGGCCAAAGAGTACAGCCACCAGCTCTCAGACCCTGAAATATTGAAAGTAACAGAAGTTCTCAGTAGTACCCTGCACTGCACACAAGTTCTTCTCCATGAGTTTCACAAGGGCATGTCATCATTTCCTTTAGAAAAACCTATATCTGCCAGCAAAATATCCATACAAACTTTGCACTGTTTCCACCAATACAAGCTTTCCTTTACTTTTTATATATGGATGGATTTACATTTGATACAGCTACAGCAGGAAACTATTTGTTGACAAAAAAATTAAAGAAAGAATAAGATGCTTGCTGTCAAAATTACAGAAAAAGTTCCATATAGTTATAGAAGGTCTACATTGTAGCTCTAAAATAATGAGGCTAATTTTCAAGAGTCATTTACACATACCTCCTTGTGAATCTTATCCTTTCTGTAATGTGCCTCAACTAATAACTATTATGTTTAATACAGTTTGGAGGACACAATGTGATTTTTTAATAAAATCTCCTCAAAAATATGGAATGTAACTATTATAAAATTATAGCAAATTCAGTCTTCTAAGGGAAACTTTGTATAGGAGAGAGTTCATTCATATAACATTCTTTTCTTTGTAAAAATAAAACTTAAATGTGTAGAGAATTAAGTTTCCCAAAGTCATCTGGTTAGTGTCTAAAAACAGATTAGAACCCAGATTTGCTGGTACTTAATTTATTTCTTGTTCTATATTCATATTGCAAATATCAGACCACTGTGAGAGACTCTAATTGGTTCTTAATAATATAGAACGTATCTCAGAAGCCTGGGGCGATAGCTACTCCTTGGAAATACTGTGTTTTTATTTTCCTAGAAATGTCTAAATATTATAATAACTGGGAGTCTCTTGCCAGGAAGCTTAGAGAGATTTGTAACTTGATTTAAAAGAGGTAGGAATTGAGTTGAGCTTTGAAGAACAGGTATGATTCCTGCAAACCAATATAAGAGGGATCTAAAAATGGCCCCTATGAAGAAAGGAGTGGGAGAATTCAAGGGATATAAACATATCACCATATGCCAAAGAGAGGTCAACCACAAGAGCTGGGGAGGTCAGATGGACTGAATGCAGGGCCCTTGGAATATATTGGAGAGGCGCTTCTGATTAAATGTAACAGACTCTAGTGAGCGGTGGCCTGGATGAATGGCCAAGGCACAGGGACCACTGGCAATGAGAGAGACTATGGCATTTTTCAAGAATCTGAATTTTTTTAATTTTATTATTTTTATTTAACTTTATTATTATTATTTAATTTGAGAGACAGAGAGAGAGAGAGAGAGTGAGAAAGCAAGCCACCAAGTCTAGGACTCGAACTGCAGTTGGTCATGTGGGAGTCCAGTGCTCTTAACCTCAAGAATCTGAATTTCTGTCCAGCTTTATATGTGACACAAACTAGAAGTCAGGATTTATGTACTTTTACAGTACTCAGAGATGAACGCATCATGAATTTTTTTAATTTTATTATTTTTATTTAACTTTATTATTATTATTTTTTGAGAGACAGAGAGAGAGAGAGAGAGTGAGAAAGCAAGCCACCAAGTCTAGGACTCGAACTGCAGTTGGTCATGTGGGAGTCCAGTGCTCTTAACCTCAAGAATCTGAATTTCTGTCCAGCTTTATATGTGACACAAACTAGAAGTCAGGATTTATGTACTTTTACAGTACTCAGAGATGAACGCATCATCTTGGCGCTTCTAAACAGAGCTAGTAGTCACACATGGGAAAGGGGTTTTCTGACAGGCAAGACACACCGTCTGAGCAGTAGTGCACAGTGTAGATTGGGAACTGTAGGCTGAGCCTTTGGAGATGTTCTGCGATATGATGCCAAGTGAAGATCGAAGCAGCACAACATGGACGAACGCAAGAAGGATGTGGGGGCCATAGAAATGAGCATGGACAATTCTTATGAAGGGAAAGAAACAGCCATATATGCAGAGATAAGGAAGCTAGGAGTTCAGCACCAAAGATAAGTACAAAGAATGAGGAACAAAGCTCACCTCACTTTTCTTTCCCGAAGCCCAAGCATGTGGCTCAGAGGCAGATGCAGCTTCACAGAGCTTTAAGAGTCTACAAGTGATGTTACCTTATGGCATCAAAGCTGCCCATTGCCTGCATTAAACATGTAGACAAGCATCAAAATTCAGGAAGGAACCTAAGTCTTCATATCCAGTAGAAAGTAGGCCAGTAACTTAGGGATTTAAGTTGGTATATGAGCCCCGCAGGGCAGGAGGAAATCCAATGTACTCCAGAACCAAATTATAAGGTAGAAAAGTTCAATTTACATAAATACACGGATTAACTGATCTGAGAATTGGGTTCAATTGTCACCTTTGGGAAAATCAAATCTGTCATATTAATAACAAGAGTATTAAGATGATCCTGCTATTCAAATGCTAATCACAATAAGGGCTTTTCTGCGTGCTATCAAGCAAAATAAAACATTTTTCGAATATAAAGATTCTGCAAACTTCATAATACCTCCAGAGCCTTATTAAAAGTGTTCACACATTTAAATAAAATTAAATTCCAGCCTAATCACCTTAGGCAGATATCTCTCCAAGTGAGGTATCTTTCGCCTACCATCACATCTGAACAACCAAGCGCGGGGAATCCCACAGTCATTTACCTCTCCTGGCATTATAGATATCGAATTCAGATTATCCGCATTGCATAAATGTAGTGGTTTAATGATCTGCAGGCTATGTCCACACTCCTAGCACCTAATCACTCTATGTAACTGTGTCCAGAAGCACTGATAAAAAAATGTTAAAAACCCTCCTAGCACAGAACCTTATTTCTGAAAGCAAGGTTGTCAAGCTCTTTAACCTAAGCAGAATGATCAATTAATATTCAGAATATTATGTCCCAGATCCTTTAGGTAGTTTGGAAATACATGACAACCTCCTTGGGCTTAGCACTCACAGCAAAAATGTCAAAGACTCAGTACCAAATTCTGAGCTCTTTAAAGATTTGGTTCAATTTTCAGGATCAGCAGTTAGCGCAATGGCTATGTTGCTGGACTCCCATGTAGTCAACCGCAGTTTGCGTCCCGGACCCAGTGGCTTAAAACTCACGCCGGGCGCATGTGCATACATGCCCAAGATCCCGAGAGGAGAATGAAGGAGAAGGGACTACGGAGTGGCCATCCCCCCTGGGGGTGATTTCTCCCTTTCTGTCTCTCTGTCTCTCTCTGTCTGGCAAGCGCACATGGCCTATACCAAAAACCTCCCCCCACAAAGAAAAAAAAAAAAAAAGATCTGGTTCAATTTTCTAGACTAGGAATGATCATCTCGAGGTGTTCTGCAAAGTCCTGTGAATTTATTTTCATCACTGTGTAAAGCAAAACTGACAAGATTGTGAACACTGGGACCAGGAGATGGTGTAACGGTTACGTCACTGGACTTCCACCAATTGACCATGGTTCAAGTCCCAGACCTGGCAACTTAAAAATCACGCCTGGTGCATGTGTGTGCATGCCTGAAATCCCAAGAGAAGAATGGCGGATAAGGGATTGTGGGTGGCTATTCACCCGGGAGGTGATTTATCAGTTTCTGTCTCTCTGGCGAGTGTACACACCGTATAGAAAAAAAAAAATCTCATAAAAAAGATTGTGAATACGAGTTATGAAGTTACCCAACTTCCAAACGCTGTGGTTTAATACATAAGAGGCATATTCCCATTCATCTCTCAGTCCAAGTGGGCTTTCGTCCTGTAAAATCCTGATTCTCTCCATCTTAAGTTGCCATCATATTTTGGGCTTTCTCTCAGTCCTCCACTGGACTATTGACCTTCACTAGTAAAGAGAGTACATCCCTGGGACCAGCAGCTGGTGTAATGGCTATGTCACTGGATTCCCATGTAGTGAACCGCTGTTTGAGTCCCGGACCCGGTGGCTTAAACTCATGCTGAGTGCATGTGTGTGTGTGTGTGCCCAAGATCCCGAGAGGAGAACGGAGGAGAAGAGATTGCGGTGTGGCCATTCCCCCTGGGGGGGGTGATTTCTCATTTTCTGTCTCTCTGTCTCTCTGTCTTTCTGGCGAACACACGCGCCCTATAGCAAAAACCCTCTCCAAAAAAAAAAAAAAAAGAGTACATTCAAATAATACCATGGAACATGAGAAAATGGAATGGACGAGCTTGAGCTAGTTTCTGCCTCATCACGTGACTGAAAGGGGAGATTTCCTGGAGAATCTCTATTTCTTAGGAGAATCTAGATTTCATAGGACTAATAATAGAATATGTGACCAGACCACCAAGGGAAATTGTTTTAACAAAGAAAGTTCTAAAGAAAACTGTTTTCCATTTATCCATTTCCCCAGTCATCCACTTACTTGGAAATTCTTATCACCTCCTAGCAGCTAGAGCTGAGCCTCTGCCATCCCCTTCCCATGCCTGAGAACTGGGTTAATGGAAGGGTGCAGGTGTGTGAGGACAGACAGACGATGAAGAGAGGAATGCACTACAGTGGGAATGTCAACAGAGACATTCCTTGTTCCTGCATTAGTCAAAGAAGTTCTTTATAGTCACGTTAGCCCTTGTATTTTCACCTATTGAGCTCTCTAGAAAAAAAAAATGTGACTGAAACTGACTAAAGGATATAGAAACACAGTATATAGATATAAATACCAGATATGGTGTGTGTGAAAGAGGAGGGTCGGAGGAAGGACATCTAGAGGAAAAATAGGGAGGCAAAGCATTAATGGCACAAAGAAATGTGGTATTATCTGTTGAAGATATTTCGTAGTTTTATCAACTTGTACTAGGGAGAAATGTTCACCTGTTGAAATATCCATTTTGTAAGCCAAATAATGTGATTGAATGTATAAAAGAAAATTAAATCAAAAAATAAAAAAGATGTAAAGTCTATGAAGTGTCTTTTCAAGATAAAATAAAAGATGAAAACACTTAAATTGAATGAGAAAGAAATATTACAAATATTCTGGTTTATAGTTAACATTGGGAAATAGAGGTTGGTGTAGAGGTTATGTCGCTGAACTCCCATATAGTTGACTGTGGTTCGAGTGTCGGTGGCTTAAACTCATGCCAGGCACGTGTGCACGTGTGCCCGAGATCCTGAGAGAAGAATGAAGAAGGAATTGTAGCATGGCCATTCCCCCTGGGGGGTGATTTCTCGCTTTCTGTCTCTCTCTGTCTTTCTGGTGAGCGCACGTACCCTATAGCAAAAACCTCTCAAAAAATATTATAGTTAAAATCAAAAGGATTTTAATCTCCTCTAACTTAGTCATCATTTGCCTAGGTGTTTATCCTAAGGAAGTTATTCAACAGAAGCAGAATATTATATAAATCAACATGTTCATCACAGCATTACCCACAGTTGCTTTTTTTAAAGTAGCCAAAAATACCCAATACTAAACTTATATTTACTTGATAGGTATGATAAGCTCATTAAAAAGATAGTAATTTACTACATAGAAATGTTTGTCATTATTTGTTTGTTTGTTTGCCTTTTTCTTTTATCTTTTGGATTTTTGCATAGGGTGCATGAGGTGACTGGGGAGAGACAGAGACAGAGGGAAAGTGAGAAAGTACCCCCAAGGTGGGGGATGGTCACACTGCAATCCCTTCTTCTCCATTCTTCTCTCTAGATTTTGGGTATGAATACATATGCACCTGGCATGTCTTTCAAGCCATGAAGTCTAGGACTTGAACTACGGGGTAGGTCATGTGAAATCTAGCACCTTAACCACCATGTCATCTGCTGTTCCTGTGTTTGTCATTATTTTAATCAGTAGATAATTAAATGTTTCTTTTACATAAACTATATACAATATACACAAAAATGAATTTGCTTTATTGAGATGGTGAAACGATCATTTCTTTACTTAAGCTTTTATTTTTTAAATTGGCTACAGCAATTTCTTAGTAAAGAGTTTATACAACCTGCATCTCAGATAATGGCATATCCTAATTCTTATCCATTCTGCCTGCATTTTTGCCCTCATCTTTTCTCATTTTGATTATCAGTTCATATTATTTTCCTTTCTCTTTTCTTTATCTACCACACTTTCCATCAGAGGTTGTGAAATATATTCAAATCTCTAACATTATTTAGTGAAGAAAATCTCTCCCAGACTAGTTTTAAACCATAAGCGAGTAAATTTTTTCTCCTATTTTCAGCTGAAGTTCTAGTCATTGTACTCATCTGCTCTGTTCTACTCAGTTCTCAATTGATAACAATGATATATCAAATATTTTCTGATCAGACCATTCCATTAAATCTGCTTTAACTAAATTTATTAATAAACTTCATATCACCAAGATAGTTTTTATTATTTGTGTTGTTGGACTACTCTGACAAATGTGATACAATTTTATAATGACTTACTTGATGTTATTTATATTCTTTTTGTTTATTATTAAAATCTTCAACTTTCTAGATCCTATATTTTTATTTATTTTTTAAAATCATTTTATTTAACTTTATTTATTTATTTTAATTTGACCAGAGAGGGACAGAGAGAGAGAGAGAGAGTGTGAGAAAGCAAACTACCAGGTCTGGGACTTGAACCATTGTTGACCATGTGGGAGTCCAGAACCCTTAATCACCATGCCACCTGCAAGCCCCACTTTCTGACTTCTATAATTCTCTCTCATCTTTCTGTTTGCTCATAACCATACTATTACCTTTTACTCTTTAGATTTTTGCCCCATCTACTATTAAAACTGCAGACCTCCTTAAAATTCTTTAAGTGCTGCTTTTCTGTCTTTCAAGAAATACTCATTACTCCACTTCATCATACTCTTGATTTTACTTGTTTTTATTAATGACTTCCAAATCTATATCTATGTCCATGACCAATATCTTTACCAGCATAGGACAGAGTTCGACACATACTGGCATAATACTGACATAATAAATTATTTCCAGAAAAGTATAAAATATTTATAGAAAAAAAAAATACTAGTCACAGCATTTCATTGTTCCAGGTATGCCTCAAAATCTTAAATCTTAAGAGACATTTCAGAGAGCAGAAATTTCTCCTCTAGATTCCTACTATTGCTCTGTGAATGCCCACACTACCAAGCCTTTTACCCAAACCAGGAACATGGGAGCCACCCAAATCCTATCTATTCATTCCCTATGTTGTTTTCCTCCTGTCCATCAGTTAATATTGCCTATGTTACCTCCTGATATTTTCCAAATCCACACTTCCCACTGTTACCCTAGATTAGGTTTCATCCTGTCTTGCCTGAACTATTGCAATAAAGAGCCACCTAATTGATCTTGTCTTTGTCTTTGCCCTGTCTTAAATCCCTGATCCACAGTCACCAAAGAATTGCCCTAAAACACAAGTCATGACCTAGCCATTTCTTTCTTTTTTTAATTCCTAAAAGGCTATTGATTTTTTACTGCGCAATATCAGAGTTTAAGCATGCCATGACTCCTCTACCACTCTCATCCTTTTACTCACCTTGTTGTGGTCTTCGCCATTTTCAAGACTTCTGTTTTCTGCAGTATGACGACTAGACAACAGAAGTTCCTGGTTGTATTTTCACGAAAGCAAACAAAACCATCTGGGCTCAAAACCTGCCTTCACCTATAGCCTCAAAGAATTAAAAATGATTGCTTTCAGATTATGGCATCCTAGTCAAAAGTCATCAAAACATACACAAGAAAATAAAGCAACAGAAACAAGAGAAGGCAAAAATCACAGATCATGGAAAATGGGAATTTTACAACACTGAAGTATGTTTATAGTAAGAATGCTTAGTAAGTTCAAAAGGGAGATTAAAAATCTAAGGAAATATAAAATGCCAATTAGTTTTTTGTTGTTGCTTTTTGTTTGGGTTTGTTTTTAAGATTTTTGTCAAGTGTGCTTGTGCTGGCAGGAGAGACAGAGAGACAACGAAAGAGGAAGTAAAAAGCGCTCCTCCTCCATTCTGCTCTCAGGATTTTGGACATACCTGGGGTTATTTTAAAGCCTTTAGGTCTGAGACTCAAACCACAGTCAGCCATGCGAGAGTCCAGCACCTTAACCAATGTATTACCTGCTGGTCCCCAGAATGCTTTTACTCATAGAAATTTTTCAAACACTTGGAAAGTTGAACAATATACTATCTACAGATAAAAGCATATTGGCAGTAAAAACGAAAGAGGATAAAGAAAATCAAGAGAACGAGAAACAAACATCAGGGCACTGTGGGTTGGAAAGGAGAAGGCACGGGGGAAGAACGTATCTTGGAGTCCAAAAGAAATGGCCACACTGTAAGCATGGCAGGGCACACACAATCCTCATTTTACTGTTATCCTTGATATACAACCTATATTTTTAGGGATATTCACATGCATCTACCCAATATTTCATTTTAAAAGTTAAAAAGAGAGCCAGCCCTGTCCTCTGGTGGCGGGGAAGTCAGATCTCACGTGACTGACTACAGTTCAGGTCCCACCCTTGGTGGCTTGGGACATTAGCTGCGCACATGTGAGTGCCTACCCAAATCCCTACATGGTGGAGAGATGGAGGAGAAGGGATTGCAGCGTGACCACTCCCCACCTCTCCCTTTCTGTGTCTTTCTCTGGCAAGCACATGTGCTCTCTGACAATTAAAAAAAAAAGCAGGAAAAAAAAAATCAGTGTTTACCATGCTTTATCTAATATGCTGAAGACATCTTGCTTTTACCTCTTCCAATGCACTCTAGTTTGTTCAACGTGGGCATTTTCTCTTGTTTTGTATACTTGGCTGATAGTAGGTGTTCAATGAAAATTAAAATGACCATCACATGAAGGCAGAGATCTATCTCAGAATCTATCACATCCTCTCTAGGAGGCAGAAGAAACTGAGCAAGTTCTGAAAAAAAGAGAAAGAAAAGCAGAAAGAGGAACTGAAAAGCTAAAATGACTATAAATACAATGAAGATTATAAATTACTCTGGTTAGCTAAAGGGTCTAATTTCCCTATTAATATGCATGTGGATCTTTGCTTCTAAGTCTTTGCTTCAATCTTTCATTCTTCTAGTATACAGAATGCCCTGGTTTATGTCCCTTTTATTCATATCTAATGTGTGTATTAAAGCACAACTTCATCCTAGCAAGACACTTTTCTCACTCATCTCCAGGAATCAGTCAATTAAATTAAAATAAACAATCATTAATTGAGGGCATGTGTAGTGGTCACTTTATGTTTTCATGATTTTCATTGTTCTCTAGAAGACACATAAGTCTTTGTGATGGGTAGGCCATTTAGGGTTTGGCTTTAGTAGGAATTTGTCTGTTTTCTTCTCCAGAGGAACTGTTTGTTATGTAATATGGGATTAAACACAACAAGAATAACTTTGGGGCGCAGCCTAAGTGGTGCAGTCTGTAATATACTGGACTGTAGCACAGGAAGCCATATGGCCAACGCAGATTTGGATCCCACGTCAACCTTAAAACATGCTGGGTCTGTGTGTGGGAACCCAAGGTCCTGAAGAGATGGAGGGCTGAGGAAATGAGACTACAGCATGACAGGAACATGTTACGGTTTCTCTGTCACACAATCTCTATCACTTAAAAATAACACACACAGAATAACTTGGACTCTAGATGAGTGATAAAGGTACAAGACTCCTAGAACCTACCCTTGTGGAAACTAAGATAATATCCCTGTCTGTATCTGCAGGTAAGTCAAAACAGGCAATGGAAATTTCCATAATATTGCTTTCAAGAGGATCTCGGCCCTGAAGAACAAACAAAAGTATTTCATTGAGCGTCTAATATATGCTCAACTCTAAGTAACTATTAGGTTGTTGGAAAAATCATAATGTATTTTACTTTGTTTTTCTATGCAAAATGCATCATGACTTTTCCAACAATCCAATGGATTTATAGAACAAACATGATGCTTTGTCTTTGCCTTTTACTATATAATTATTATGTGAGAAAACCTTCATTACACCAATAAACAAATATAAAGAGACTATTCCATCTGATTACAAATATTGGATCATCAGAAAAATCAGGATGCATTTTTGTATAGAAAACGTGTCATGACTTTTCCAACAACCCAATATTGCTCAATGTCTACAACGCATAAATACTCTGCTAAGCAATGGACATAATCAAAACTGGACTATGAGTGCAACATCTTTTTACAGATATTTTGAATAGCTGTCAGAGCATCCCTAGTCTCCCTGTCCCTCATAGGAACTAGAATGGTGTTTTGAGCAGATTCAGTGCTTTACCAAGGTACCTTTTAGAGAATAAAGACAACTGAGAACTGATGAAAAGTTTCTGATATTCAAATACCTCGATGGCTTTGGATTGCACAGGGCAAACATAGTTTTATGTTATGCATGATTTAAATATTTCTTTTAAGCAGATTAAGACTATTGTCCTGATGGTACTGCTATCTACTACCTACTGAATGAATACTCCTTTCATCAACCTGAACTCAAATGTCGCCAGACACACCATTGAGCTGAGTGAACAGGGTGTAGACCATCACTCAGAACTGCCCTGTGGACACTCATCCACTGTCTACCCTCAACCTTGTCTGAACCATTATCTGAAAAATTACTTCAGGGCTGAGGAGACAAAATGTGGAAAAATATAAAGGAAGGGGTAAAATTATTTTCCCCTGCCTGCCTTGCAATGCACAAAGCCTAGAGGATAACTGCCATGAAATCCCTAAGCTCCCGATCATCTTGACTGCAGGAAACTCAAGTACCCATTTTTCTTCCTTTCCTGAGGTCTTGAGTCGTGTATGCATCCCCTTGTTGGTAGCCATTCTAGTTCCCCAGTACAGTGGCCATTGCTTTTTGTAATAATTCTCTTGACCCTTGAATGACTTCTGTTTCCGTGGGATGAAAGCTGATTTATTACATCTTAAAACACCTTCCTTCTCAGAGGTTCAATATTCTCTATTCAAAGGCTCTGTCTTTCAACTACCTGCTCTTTTCTATCAGTGATGGGGGAACAACAACAACAAAACTAAACAACTAAACAAACAAAAAAAGAAAACAAAGGGCCAGGCATTTTTGGACATCTACCACAAGGGCCAAAGACTAGAGGTTTATAGACATTTTTTAATATAATCCTCACGTTGTTGAATCAGCTGTTATTATTCTCTATTTGCAGATAAGGAATCTGAGTTTCAGTGAGATTAAGTGAATTGTTCAAGCAAGTTTATATGAAACCAACCTTTAAAACTTTCAGCCAAACTGTCTGAAACCCAGCCTTATATTTTTGACACTAAACTTACTAGAACTTCTTGTTCTTCAATGAAAGAGGAAACAGTGCCAGGCTCAAGTAAGGTGGATTTAACTCTCTTAAATAAGGCTTACAGAATCTGATTGTGAGAGTTAGGGAATCAATAAGCATTTCATAGAAAAAAATAACAAAACAGCATTTATGTGTGTGTGTGCTAAATCTAAGTTCAATATAAGTGAACTCAATCTTTTGATAGTGTAAAGATTGAGAAAATATTTGGGGTTTTTTGTTTGTTTTGTTTTTTGGGTTTTCTTTTTTTTTGGCAGATTATAAAGTTTTTGTTGTTCTTATATCCCTGGGAATTAACAGAGAAAGTGCTCTGTAGTGTTCATTTCTTTAGTAATCCTCAAAAAAACAAAACAAAACAAAACAAAAAAGAAAACATACTCTATACTTTTATATACAAAGCTAAATATAAATCTTCCACCCTAAGTTGAGTAGCTCTGATTTTTTTTTTTCTGAGATTTCTCATATAGGGCATATATGCTTGCCAGAGACAGAGAGAGAGAAAATGAGAAATTCCCCCCCACTCCCCCAGGGAGATGGCCACTTGACAATCCCTTCTCCATTCTCCTCTGAGGATTCTGAGGACACATACATATGCACTCAGCGGGAGTTTCAAGCCACCTGGTCCAAGACTCAAATCACAGTCAGCCATGGGGAAGTCCAATGCTTCAATTGCTACACCACCTGCTGCTCCATGCCCGCATGTTTAACTTTGGGACAGGAATGTACCATTTACTCTAAATTCAATCTATATCTCTTTATTAATTTGAGATTAGTGGATTCAGCTAATGAGTTACCCTGTCAGTATCCATCCAGTTATTTAGCAGTGAATTATAAAATCCTCCACTTCTCCTTATAGGAACTGAATTCCTTAGGTGAAGACAACATTGAGGGAGAATAAAGTCATGAAAAATAGATTTACCTCTTTCAGAATAGCAGTAGGAATAGTTTATCAAATATGATTCCAAAATGGCTACATATGTATAGATTCATTTATGACAAGATATCTACAAATTGAATTTAGTATTTACTATAGCAGTTGAATGAGATTTTATGACTTCTTGTTTTACATACTTGGCTGTCCAATGCATTACATATGGAAATAATACATGCTAGAGTGTGCGTGTGTGTGTATTTGTGAATTTTCCATTTCTTTATTAGAACATGATGGGCAAAGAGAGTAAAACTATTGCTTATGAACCAACAAGAAATTAGGTCCCCTAAAATTTAGGAATTTTAAATGTATTTTTTGCTGCTGCCACTTTGCTTTCTTCTCCTCCTTCGTCTCTGTAACTAACTGAATAATTAGATTCAAAATGTGAGAAAAGGGAGACCAGAACATTTCTAAATGCCAATGATTCATACACATACCTTTTTAAATGTTGTAATAATGTCATAATAAAATGCCATTAAAATAATAATTTTAATGATGGCCCTGAGAAAAAGGAAAAAAAGGTAATACCTAAAGAACTTGAGAACACTGTAATGGTGAGTCCAAGCAATAGCCTATACATAATGATATCTGAGAAAAAAGATCACAATGAAGCACTGAAATAAACGAGAGACTAAGAAATATGCCAAGGCTAGAAAAAGATATCTGTGAAAGCATGGCTGCTCTGGTTCCAGACTGCCATATTAAAGTGAACCACACAAATGTTTCTGTTTCCCAGTGCGTAAAAAAGTTATCATAATACTGTACTGTAGTCTATTAAGAGTACAATGTCCCTAGGTCTTAAAAATCAGGTATATATGACTTATTTTAAGAATATTTTTATTGTTAAAAATTCTTTTTTTTTTTTTTTTTGGAGAGGTTTTGCTATAGGGTGCATGCACTCACCAGAAAAACAGAGAGACAACCAAGAAGAAATCACCTCCCTTCTCCCCTCAGGATCTTGGGAATGCACACACATGCGCCCAGCTTGAGTTTAAGCCATCGGGTCTGGGACTCAAACCGCAGTTAGCTACATAGGAGTCCAGTGACAGAGCCATTGCGCTAAATGCTGATCCCTATTGCTAAAGATTCTAATGATCCTTTGTGCCTTCAGCAAGTCATACCTTTTTAGCTGTTGGAGGATATTGCTACAATGTTAGTGGCTGCTGCCTGATTGGCAGGGTGTCTATTGAGGCCAGGTGACTGCAGTGATTGCTTAAAGGATGACAACAATTGGCTCTTTGCTTCACAATGAGTTCTCTGGAACCCTGATGTTATTTGATAGCATTTTACACACAATAGAACTTTCAAAATTGGAAGCAAGTCTCTCAAACTTTGCTGGTACTTTCTCAACTAAATTTATATAAAATTCTGATGTCCCTTGTCATTTCAGCAATATTTATACCATCTTCAGCAAAAAATTTTTATCTCAGGAAACCACTTTCTTTGTTCATCCATATAAAGACATTTTTCATCCATTGCATTTGTTTCTCATGAGATTTCAACAATTCCATCACATCCTCAGGTTCCACCTCTAGTTCTAGTTCTCTTACTATTTCCACCACATCTTCCATTACTTTCTTTTTTTATTTATTTATTTTTTTTGAGAGGTTTTGCTATAGGGCACGTGCGCTTGCCAGAGAGACAGAGAGAGACAGGAAGCAAGAAATCACCCCCCAGGGAGGATGGCCACACCACAATCCCTTCTCCTCCATTCTCTTCTCGGGATCTTGAGCACGCACACACATGCGCCTGGCGTGAGTTTTAAGCCACCACATCTGGGACTCGAACCGCAGTCGACTACGTGGGAATCCAGCGACATAGCCATTACACTAACTGCTGGTCTCTCCCATTACTTTCTTAACTGAAGTATTGACCCACTCAAAATCTTCCACAAGGGTTGGAGTTAACTTCAAACTCCTGTTAATGTTGATATTTTTATCTTGTTCCATGAATCATGAATATTTTAAGTGGCACCTAGAATGGTGACTCCCTTCTAAGTTTTCAACTGACTTTCCAGATTCATCAGAAGAATCACTATGTATGGTAACCATAGCCTAATGAAAATATATTTCTGAAATAATAAAAGTCAAAATGACTCTTTGATCCATGGGCTGCAGAATAGATGGGTTAGCAGGCATGAAAACAAACAACAAACAAACAAACAGAAAACATTAATCTCCTTATTCCTTTCCATCAAAACTTCAGGTGTCTTGTCAACAAGTAGTAATATTTTGAAAGGTATCTTTTTTTGCTGTGCAGCAAATCTCAAGAGTGGGCTTAAAATATTTAGTAACCTATGCTATAAACAGATAGGCTGTCTTCTAGGCTTTCTTGTTCCATTTATAAAAAAACAAGCAAAGCTATTTAGCATTTTTTAAAATTTATGCAATTATTTTACATTCAATCACTGCGTATCATTATAGCATACCAAATGAATTTTCCCATTCTGAATACACGGTATAGTTGTTCAGGTCTCTAGGAGGTTCTCGGTGGTAAAATAACCACTGGCTTTAACTCAAAGTCACCAACAAAAGAGTCAGCCTGTCATGAGAAGCTCTGAAGGTAGGCACTGACTTTTCCTCTCTAGCTATGAAAGTCCTCGGTGGCATCTTCTTCCAATATTCAGGCTGTTCTGTATAAATAGAAAATTCATTATTGGGTGTACACTCGATCCTCATTGATTATCTTAGCAGACCTTCTGGATAATTCGCTGCACTATCTACACAAGCATTGGGTTGCTTCGCTTTGCTGTTTTATGTTATGGAGATAACTTCTTTCCTTAAACTCCATGAACCAAACACTGATAGCTTCAAACTTTTCTTTTGCAGCTTTCTCACCGCTCTCAGGCTTCATAAAATCAGAGAGTGTTAGGGACTTGTTCTAGATTCGGTTTTAACTTAAGGGAATGTTGTGATGTTTGGTTTGACCTTCTATTGAGACCGATAAAACTTTCTCCATACCAGCAATAAGGCTGTTTCACTTTCTAATTATGTATGTGCTCCCTGGAGTAGCACTTTAAATGTTCTCCAACAACTTTTCCTCTGCATTTATCCTTGGCTAATTGGTTCAAGAAAGAGGTCTAGTCTTTGGCTTATCTGTTACTAAGCTTAATCATCTCCAGCTTTTGATTTAAGGTGAGATTTGCAATTCTTCCTTTTACTTGAACACTTAAGAGGCCATTGTAGGACTATTAACTGGCTTGATGTCAATATTTTGTGTATCAGGTAAGAAGGTCTTATGGTAGGAAAAAATATGAGAGTACAACCAGTTAGCAGAATAGTCAGAATACATACATTTATCAGACACAGTTCATGGCCCAAAAAATTACAATAGTAACAGCTAAAATCATAAATTACAGATCACCACAATAGGTACAATAATAATTTAAAAGTTTGAAATATTATGAACTTATCAAAATGGAGGACATAACAATAAAATGAACTCATGCTGATGGAAACATGATGCCAATAGACTTATTTAATGCAAGGTTGCCACAAACCTTAAATTTCTGGAAAATGTAGTGTCTGCAAAGAGCAATAAAGTGAATAAAATGAGATAAATTTATTTATCTTTCTAAGTACTAGTTAAGCAGATGTACAGATGACCACTGACCAGGCATAAAAATAAAAACAATACTAAAAAATAGTAAATGAAACTAAGCTGAAACATCAACAAGGGGAATAGATTTTCACATAGTTAAGCAAGTTAATAATGGGAGGGCAAAAACAACACACTTCAGGAGGAAAAAAATAGAATCCAGTATTGCTACAATAATATATTTTATATGGCTAGTTTTCAATTAAATAAAAAAAACACAAGACATGGGACCAGCAGATGATGTAGTGGTTACATCACTAACTCCCATGTAGTCAGCTATGGTTCAAGTCCTGGACCCGGTGGCTTAAACTCACGCCAGACGTGTATGCATGCACGCCCAAACTCCTGGAAGGAAAATGGAGGATAAGGGATTGTGACAGCATGGTCATCCCTCCTGGGGGGTGATTTCTCACTTTCTGTCTTTTTGTCTCCTCTGTCTTTCTGACAAGTGCACCCTATAGCAAAAACCTTTAAAAAAAAATAAATAAAGACATACAAATACATAGAAAAATGCAGTCAACTATAAAATTTGGGAAAAGCAAGAACAGAAATTGTGTCTTATCGTGCCCAGGTGTTGATTTTTATTTTTTTAAGAGAGATTTTTTCTATAGATCATGTGCTGCACTCACCAGAAAGACAGAAAGACACAGAGACAGAAAGTGAGAAATCATGCCCCAGGGAGATGGGCAACCCACAATCTCTCCTCCTCCATTCTCCTTTCAGGATTTTTGGCATGCGTGCACACATGACAGGCGTGAGTTTTAAGCTGCCAGGTCCTGGACCCAAACTGCGGTGACTACATGGAAAGTCCAGCATGTAAACGTTACGCCATTAGCTGGTCCCAGGGGTTGGATTTTTTTGGATTTAGAGGAAGTAGACTTAGCAGTCTACTTCAGAGAATTAAAAGAAGCAATGAATAAAGAACTAAAAGAATTATGATAACATTGAATCAACAAACAATCTCAATAGAGATAAGTTACTAAAAGAATCAAATAGAAAGTCTAAGGAAAAACAGTTCAATGGGAGATAAAAAGAACCTGCAAGAGAGGACTCAATGGCAGATTTCAAATGATAGAAGAACCAGTGGATTTGAAAATAGACCAATAGGAATTACTCAAACTTAAGAATAGGAAAAAAAATGAGGGAAAAAATTAAGAAAAATGAGCGAGGTCAAAGCAACCTGTGAGATATCTTCAAACCTCCCTATTGGGAGTTCTAATAAAATACAAAAGTGAGAAAGAGAAGAAATATTATGTTTTTCAAATTATGTCAAACATTTCACTAAGTTTATTAAAAGAAATAGTAATCCAAACATGTAAGAAGTTCAGTAAATCTGAAGTAAAACAAAATGATGCAAACTAAAAATTTACACCTAGGAAAATCATGTCAATCTGTTGAAAGGCAGAGACGGAGGTAATGTATAAGGGGAAAACAACATGATTACCATCTAACTTGCAGTCAGAAACAATGGAAGTCTTAAGGAAGCCGGATAGCACATTCAAAGTTCTAGAAATAAAATTTAAATCAGGCATTCTATATTCAGCCTAACTACATTCCATAAATGATGGTGAAATAAAGGCAACACAAGGTAAAGAAAAACTAATAAGAGAGTTTGTAACTAGAAAATCCATCTTAAAAGGTTTTCAAGTGGAAAAATAATAAAACCAGACAATAACTCAAATCCACATGAAATGAAAATTATTGGAAAAGGTAAATATTTATGTAATCATACAAAAGTCTGTAGAAATGAGCTGCACACATTTTAAGTGTACAATTTTGGGGGCAAGCAGGTGCTTAAGGCGCTGGACTATCACATGGCCGACTGCAGTTTGAGTCCCAGATCTGGCAGCTTGATTTCTGTCTCTCTTGCTCTCTCACTCTCTCTCTCTCTGGTGAGTGCATGTGCCCTAGCAAAATTAAAATGATAAATAAAAATTTAAAAAATAATTATTTAAAGTGTACAATTTTATAACTCCCAGTATGTGTGTGTGTATGTGTGTGTGTATTTATATATACTTGAAGCTAGTTGGTTATATATATGTGTGTGTGTGTGTGTGTGTGTGTGTGTGTATGTATATATATATGTGTGTATATATATATATATATATAAATCTCTCTCTATATATATATATATAAAAATATATATATATATATCAGAAGTTATTTATATATATATATGTATACACATACACACACACACACACACCTGTTCATCACATTAATCAATATAATAAATATATCCTTCATTCCCAAAAAATCAACCCTTTGTAA
Organism: Tupaia belangeri chinensis; assembly: GCF_000334495.1. Taxonomy (NCBI): domain Eukaryota; kingdom Metazoa; phylum Chordata; class Mammalia; order Scandentia; family Tupaiidae; genus Tupaia; species Tupaia belangeri. Next base: position 2,713,658 of record NW_006204812.1, read on the forward strand.
TCCCGATCTCCTACCCTTCTCTACATCTTTTCAACTGCAGATAACCATCATAATAATTTGTAATTCTAACCATTTATATATTATAGAATTTTACATAAATGGAGCCATTCCATGTGTAAACAACTTTCTTCATTTTTTCTGCTTGGCACAATTATTTTATATTTGTGGGCTTTTTGTTTGTTTGTTTGTTTTTTTCTCCTGGGTTAGTAACAGTAGCTCCTGATAGCACAATAGCTAAATGTATGCTTAAAGTTTTAAATAGCCAAATTGATTTCTAAAGTGGTTGTACCATTTCAGTTTTACTAGCAATGTATTCGAGTTCCAATTTTTCCACCTATTCAACATTAGTTACATCCAGCCCCTTTTAATTTTAGCCATTTGAACAGATTAACTTTGCCACTCCACTTACCATAGGGTCTTGATGTCCTGATCCACCCCTAGCCTCAGTCAGCCTAGATCATGAGCCCAGTATAGTCAAGGAGGTCTCCAAAAGTGAACCTGGAAACTTCCCTCATAGGTTTTAATGCTGTGCCACTGTCTAGCCCCCAGCAGTTTTTAATTTGTATTAAACTAATTTATTGTTTATTTATTTATTTGCTATAGGGTGTGTGTATGAGAGAGAGCCATAGAGAGAGAGGGGATAAGAAATCACCCCAATCCCCAAGAGGATGGCCATACTGCAATCCTTTCCATTGCATTATATTATTGAGATTTTGGGTGCGTGCACACACACGCACACACGCATGCCTGGCATGATTTTCAAGCCACGTAGTCTGGGACTAAAGCAGCAATGTTGGCCACGTGGGATGCAGCCTCCTGAATGAACATCCACACCACATACTGGCTCTTAAACTCAATTTATTAAATACATTCCCTGGTTATATTTTACTTTCATATCTAAGAAAGTAATGCTTAATATGAGGTCGCAAGGATTTATCTTATATTTTCTAGAATTTGTAGAATGTTAGTTTTCAAGGTTAGATCCATGACCCAGTTTAGATTAACTCTTGTGTATTTTGTGAGCTGTGGATTAAAGTTTCTTTTCTGCATATGAACAAGCCATTTTTCAGCATGTCTTGTATCAAACACTGTCCTGTCTCCATTGTGTGCTTTTGGTGCCTTGTCAAAAATCCTTTCTTCATATATAAGCAGATTTGTTTGTGGGTTCTCTCTTCTGATCCATTGATCTATACGACTAACTTTATGTCAATACCACACTCTTTGATCACTTTATAATAATATCTGAAATGAAGTTATTTAGCCCACCAACTTTGTTTTCAAAGTTGCTTTAGCAATTCTAGATTCTAGGCACTTTAAAAATTTTTTTAATTTAATTGTATGTATGTATTGTTATTATTTTAATTTGCTATGGACATGTGCACTCACCAGAGAGAGAGAGAGGGAATGAGAAAGCGAGTCACCAGGTCCAGGACTCAAACTGCAGTCAGCCACGTGTGAGTCAGGGTCCTGACCACCACGGCACATGCTGACCCTCTGTGTATTTCGACAGGAGCTGTAGAATTGCTGGGGGGTTTTTTGTTTTTTTTGTTTTTTTGTTTTTTGAGAGGTTTTTGCTATAGGGTGCGTGTGCTCGCCAGACAGAGAGAGACAGAGAGACAGAAAGCAGGAAATCACCCCCCAGGGGGAATGACCACGCCACAATCCCTTCTCCTCCATTCTCCTCTCAGGATCTTGGGCACGCACGCACACGCGCCCAGTTTGAGTTTTAAGCCACCAGGTCCGGGACGTGAACCACGGTTGACTACGTGGGAGTCCAGCGACATAGCCATTACGCTAACTGTTGGTCCCTTTGTTTTTTGTTTTTGTTTTTGTTTTTTTTTTGCTATAGGGCGCGTGCGCTTGCCAGACAGACAGAGAGAGACAGAGAGATAGAAAGCGAGAAATCAACCCCCAGGGGGGATGGCCACACCACAATCCCTTCTCCTCCATCATTCTCCTCTCAGGATTTTGGGCATGCATGCACATGCGCCTGGCGTGAGTTTAAGCCACCAGGTCTGGGACTCGAACCGCGGTCAGCTACATGGGAGTCCAGTGACACAGCCATTATGCTAACTGCTGGTCCCTAGAATTGCTGTTTTAATATGTAGAAAAATATCTGCTTGGTCTTTGATTTGGATTGCATTAAATATTTAAGTGAATTTTGAGAGAATTGCTATCCTAACAATTTTTCATCCTCTGTTGTATAAGCAGAGCCTATGTCTTGATTTATTTAGATCTTCTCTGTTATTTTCACGAATATTTTATAATCTACAGTGTATAGGATTTCACAGATTTAGTCAGAACTTTACCTAAATATTTATATTTTTCATGTTAGTATAAATGAACATTTAAATTTCAATTTCTGATTGTTGCTATTTTATAGGAACACAAATGATTTTGTATATTTACCTTATGATATTTCATTTTTGAAAATTCATTTATCAATTCCAGTAATTTTTTTGAAAAACATGTGATTTTCCACAAATCTGATTGCACTGCCTGCAAATAAAGACAGTGTTCCCTCTAGCCAATATTGCACTTGGTTTCAAGCCTGATCTCACTGACCAGCATCTCGAATGTCCCTGATATGAAGAAGTATGATCTTTCACAATTACAGACCACGGGAAATGTTTGGTTTTCATTGATGACATTTGCTGTCACTTATGGAGTGACTCTATCATTTTCTGAGGCTTGTTAACAAAAGTGGATATGGAATGTTGTGAAATTAGTTTGTTGTGTGTCCATTAAAAACACGTGATAATAGTGGGTTTTTTATATTGTGCTAATTTGATGAGTCATACTGTTTGATTTTTTTTTATATTAACACTTCAAATAATTAAAAAGCAGTTATGTAAAGTTAAGTTAACATTGTTTAATCCTCTCTGAATTGGGGCATTAAAAATAATTGTTGTGGCTTAATTGGAATCTGTAAACATACTTTTAATTTTTAAAAATTAACAACAGTTTTGTGTTCATTGTGCTCTAACTAAAATATAAAATACTTGGGTTACTTATTAAGCTTTGAATCAAACCTTGCTGTACATTTCAACTGGTACCAACTAAAAATTTTAAGGAAAGGGAAAAAAATGTACATCCCACATTTTATTAAAAGTTGCAGAAAAGATATCTGAAAGGAATGCTGTTTTCAAAAGAAAAATAAATAAATAAAAGTGTTCTCCATTCAAACAGTTTGAAAATGTAAGTGAAAGATGAAAAATGACTATTTCTTCATATACTGAAACCACAGGCAATACAGAACAGTTTTGCCCTCTTAGGAATTGTAGCGGGAAAAATGAGAACCTGAAAGCAGAATTTCTATACTGGTTGTTCAGTTAAAACAACTAAAGCAAAACGTGTGTGTGTGTGTGTGTGTGTGTGTGTGTGTGTGTGTTTGAAGTATTTTGAAATGGTCAACATATAGTTAAGCTGGAATAACTGCAAGCATATGAAAAAATTGTAATTGGACATTTTTTGCAAATGACTTAAAAGATTGGTTTCTGTGGAATATGAATCATCCACATACTTATACATTCTGTTATATCAACGTGGTGAGCTGTTCCCCATGCTGCTCTAGCATGTAATTTATTAATAGTAATATTAAGCAATATTCCCTCGATTTCCATAACAGTAGTTTCTTAGGGCACTTCGATATCACCAATAAGCTAAGATAAAGGTAGTTGTCATTCGTACTCATCACTTCGGAAGCCGCTCCAGGAATGGAACTACTGGTAACAGTTACCATGGGTGATTTCATGTTCAAGAAGGGGTTATGATTTTAAGAAATTCTACCCCCATCATAAACTACAGTATGTTGGCCTCCTCCCAGCTACCTTGGAGTTTACCTAAGCCATGTTTTTTTAGGAACAGTCCTCAAAGTCTTGGCATTACCCAAAGGCATTTTTAATGATTTCCCAGGAGTGAAGTCGCACGCAAGGCATGTTCTCCCAACCAGTCATGTGGCTGGCAGTGTAGTTTATATGCACAAGACTCCCAGAACCAGAGCTTCCTTCCCTGAGGATGTTTTTCAGATTTTGCTTTAAGCACATCATACTGTTCCCTCCCATTTAAAGGTCCTGGCCTTCCGCCACGGGATAATAATGTGTCACTCAGTAGAGAGGTGACATTCAGAGAGCAGCTCTTGAATGAAGAAGACCTGTGGATTGCATGAGGGTATTTTACAAACGTCAAAGATTCCCTGGGACACACAATAAAGGTAAATAGAGAGCATACATCTTTCTCTCTACACTGAAGTTTTTATTGTGTTTCCCTCTATTTACTATCATTCCAATTTTCATTGGACTCTCATTGGGAGTGTGGCTCACACCAATGTTTAGCATGTGAATTATCAGGGAACAAAATCACTGTATTGCTTTTAAGGCTCAAATGCAAATCTAGCATGCAAATGAAAGAGGCACTTCTGTATATCAAAAAAGTATGTTTCTGTTTAACTTTAAAAATAAATATACAAGAAGACATATTTCTCTACAAACATTAAGAAACAACTGAGCTAAGCTGCAAAATACCTTCTCTTCCTAGGTTGCCAGAACAAGAAAAATTGCATAGTTTCCAGGCCCTGAGCCAACTTTATTCAGGACTCAAGGGGAAAAAGAAACTCAAAAATCGGGCTGAGTAAATTCTTAGTGTAAACCGTGATGGGAAGATGTTACCGCAAAAGCCTAAAGAGAAGATGTGTCTACACCTTAATCTCCATTTACCGTTCCTCTAGCCTTGGCAAAATGTACACCAGGTTGAAAAAGCTACCTCTAGCATTCCCTTTACCCAGCAGCTCAGGTCATCTTTGCAGATGGGGTCCACAGCCTGTCTGTACTCATTTCCTAAATATTCCCAACTTGAATGGCTGCTTTGATCTTTAAAGAAAAAAAAATAGACATCAAATTCACTGTATGCTTGACTTGGCAAGGTCTGAAATCAACAAATGGTTCAATGGCACTGGCTGTGTGTGTATGTGTGTGTGTATATATATGTGTGTGTGTGCATATATATATATATATATATATATAGAGAGAGAGAGAGAGAGAGAAATATAAAAAGTATATATCCTGTGATATAATTTTTTGTTGAAATAATCAAAAAGTTAAAATATGAAAATACATAATCCAAAAGACTCAAGTTAAGGTGGTCATGGGGGTCCCTGAGCAGTGTCACCTCCACTTCCCCTTACACTACAGCTCTTCTCCTCTGAAAAATCCCAAAGACCCTGTAGCAGCTCTATAACTTCATCCAACTCTGTACACTAATATCCAGGATAACATCACCTAATTAAAGCACAGGCCACTTGTGTCTCAATAATCATCACTAAGATAAGATACCCCTTGAAGTGAGAAAAGTTAGTCAGTGATATTGGACTTTGGGAATAAGCATTGAACAGAGTCTGAAAGAAGCCCAATGAAACCCACTCTGAATAGAATTTGCCTAATAGAGACTAAATAAAATAGTAAACCTCACTTACAGTCATGACGGCATGCTTCTTCAATTCTCAAGGCTACCTGTTCATGGCTCTTCTGAAGTTCCAGTGAGATAAAACTTTATGAGGGGTACTCAAAAATTTCATGGAAAATGCATATTATTAAAAAAATCTATGCATCAATTTTAAAAAATCATACCAAAATATTCTTACTTTACTTCCATTTTTCCACAAGTTCTTTGAAACCCTGTTGTACATGTTGGCAAAGTCAAGGACTGCCATATCTAAAGACAATTGTTACTTCTCATAGTTACACTCCCTGTCCTGTGCTTGAACCTCAAATAGTAAGATGAGGAGCACTGACTTCAGCAATCATCTAACAATCTTGCATTCCAGGGACATCTAAAGATGTCCCTGCTAGAAGTGAAGTGGGTGTTTATTTTATTCAGATCATGGACAGATTCTGATCTGTTTGTTCCTCAAGATGAACTAAACTCAAATGACTTGAGCTAGACATCTCTGAGCCTCATTGTCCAAATACTCATCCCAACTCCAAGAATCACTAGGTTTTCTTATAGCAGAAAACTATTTTCTATTTTGCACTCTCTACCTCTCCAAAGCCCACTAGAGACACTATGTATTTAAGCAGGTAGTGACCCCTTCTGTGATGTCAAACTTAGAGTGGCCTTGAGTGGGTTAGACATTAGATTCAAGTGATGCTGGATGCTATGTATCATTTCATGCCAGTGTTTTCCAAAGTAATCGCTCAAATTATGCAATAGAGTACGTACAGGGTGGGCCGACAAGTGGTGCAGAGGTGAAGACAGCTGGATCCCACACGACTGATACACAGAGCACGTCCTGGGTCAGGGGCTTGAAAGCCCAAAAGCCTAAGAGAAGAGTGGAGGAGGAGGATTGCAGCCTAGCCTTCCCTGGTGAGTGATTTCTTACTTGCTCCCTCTCTCTCGGTTTGTCCTCTTCCTTTCTTTGGCAAGTGCATGTACTGCCAGCAAAAAAAAAAAAAAAAAATTAAAAAGAAAAAATACAGAGAGGACAAAGAGAAAGCAAATGTTTTACCAGTAGTGTACATATCTTTCTATAAAAATAATTGGTTTGAGTTTTCAGAGTTGAAAAAATGACTATTTTTGTCATAATGAAAGGGCTTAGTCATTCATTCAAAAATCAAAGTGAAATAAATATGGCTTATGGATCCTAAGAAGTTATTACATGACTATTGTAAATTAAATGGGGCTTTATACAATGTCTATTTTCTGATAATGGGTGATATTATGCCCACCGTTTTCATCTTCCTCCTCTCTGAGCACTATTCTTATTTTTATTTTGGCACCTCCCTTAAGATGCCTACCCTCTTCCCCATGCATGCTGCAAATATCTCAAACCCTATCTCTTCCAGAAAGGCTGACCTAAGCATAAGTATCTACCCAGACTGACCTTGTGTTTTTTACCGTCTGCAAACATTCATTGATGACAGCACATGAAACGTTGTTATCTAAGTAATGCAGTGTAAGAGCTATGACCTCCTCGACTTCCTTTTACATGTCTACACACATTGAAAACACAGAACCATTTGCAAATGGCTTCACAAGTCCCAGTCTTTTTTGGTCTCTTCTACAATGTCTTCAGTACCAATAGTAATAGACATAGTTAGTGCTCATTCCATACTCACTGATGTTTGATGGTATGTTTTCTCATCAGAAGTACACACTCCACCTCTCAAGTAAACAGGAAGCACTCTAATATCAATCATGTATGTGAAACCTAGTGGGTTTACTTAGGTGATCGTAATAGACTGACTTGACTCTCAGGAACCATATTTGCTACCTAATTTAGCATAAATTTAGGCATTCAGTCCCAAAACTGCTAAAAAGAAATCAGAAAATTTATTGTGAGTGACTCATGGCAGAACACACATCTTTAGATGCTTTGGTCAGATCTTGAATTTCAGGAAAGAATTCTACAACCTGATATCCTTTCTGATGGCCATTTCACCATTATTGCCACACTAAGTGTCCCCAGCTAGAGGCAGATAATTTGCACTGGGGACAGCCTGAACCCAAGTCCCAACTATGATACAATGGCCTTGGGACAAGCAGTTAGCGTAATGGCTATGTCACTGGACTCCCATGTAGTAGACTGCAGTTCGAGTCCCGGACCTGGTGGCTTAAAACTCACGCCGGGCACGTGTGCAAAATTCATGCTGGGCACATGTGTGTGTGTGCTCAAGATCCCGAGAGGAGAATGGAGGAGAAGGGATTGCAGCATGGCCATCCCCCATGAAGGGTGATTTCTCACTTTCTGTCTCTCTGTCTCTCTCTTTCTGGGGAGCGTACGCACCCTATAGCAAAAACCTCTCCAAAATAAAATAAAATAAAATAAAATAAAATAAAATAAAATGGCCTCAAGCCATGAACCTCAAAATTCCACTCACATTTGCCCACACATACACTTGCTAGAAGAGATCCAGCTTTCGGCATATATTTGCAGAGTTCCTTCACAGTCAGTAGAGAGAAGAAGTGCACTGCCCTAGAATGTGGAATATTTTAGTTGACGTCACACATCTGTCACACTCAAGCTACCTGAATTGGGTTCATTTACTTTTCCAGTTTAATTATTTTGTTCTTCCTAAAAATAGGTCCAGTAAGACTTCCTCACCTTTTGTGAACCATCACACAAAGTTAAATGTGATAATGGACGTAAAGCTTCCCTATCGAAGTCTCTCCATGCAAAGGAGTTCAGATTCACACATTGCCTATGGGGCAAACACACAGGATGAAATCAATGGCCATAAGTTATAGGTTCTTCTTTTGCCATTCCATCAAAATTTGATCTCACAGTCTTACCCAAACCATGCCCCCAGAAAAACAAACAAACAAACAAACAAACAAACAAACAAAAAAATCTCCATAGTTCCAGGATAGCTAGAGGCAGAGATCATGACAGAAAGCACATGGGGATCCTGGATATTTGGAGTGGTGGCATACTTTTATGACAACCTGTACACAGATTCAGATAGTGGATAAGTATACCTGATAAGCAGTATTCAATGACACTTATCGAACATGTATAAGTGCTAGACACTATAAACGTAATGATAAATAATGTTTAACAGACCCTGTCTGTGTCAGAAACTGTTCTACTTGCTTTATGTGTTTTTCCTTTATGTGTTCAAGTCCCAAACCTGGTGGCTTGAAACTCACACCAGGCACATGTGCGTGCATGTGTGCGTGCCCAAGATCCCAAGGAGAAAATGGAGAAGTGATTGTGGCATGCCCATTCTCTCTTGGGAGGGGGGGGATTTTTTGTTTTCTGTGTCTCCATCTCTCTCTTTGTCTCCAGCAAGCCCAGGTGCCCTATAGCAAAAAAATCTTGCTCAATAAATATATAGAGGGGCCCACTTTATATATACCAAGTGTCCGTACTCTGTGACTGAATCTGATTGACTAAAGGATATAGAAACACAGTAAATGGATGTAAATACCAGATACAGTGTGTGGAAGAGTAGGGTCTGAGGAAGGACATTTAGAAGAAAAATAGAGAGTAAAAGCATTAATGGGACAAAGAAATGTGGTATTATCTATTGAAGATATTTTATAGCTGTATCAACTGGACTAGGGAGAAATGTTCACATGTTGAAATATTCACTTTGTAAGCTAAATAATGTAATTGGATGTATAAAAGAAAATGAAATTTTAAAAAGTAAATTAAAAAATTAAATAAATAAAATAAATATCATAGCCATGTTCATGTTAGCAACTATTGCTCTCCTGTTTAATATACAAGGACACTAAGTCTCAGCAAAGTTGAAAAAATTGTCCAAGGTCCGTCAGTTTATCTATGGCAAAGCCTGACTCTCAGCCAGGCACTTGGGTGTCTTAAATTATGCCAAGCATTCTTTTGTTCACAATTTACCAGGAAGGCTGAGCAGAAGGCTGGCTGACTGAGGAGAGAAGAGAAGGCTGGTGTAATGGCAGTTGTCGCTCATATCCATCTTAGCTTCTAAACAAACCCAACATGTAGGTAGTTGCGGCCTAAAGGAAGACATTCTTAGAAAAGGGTGTTTCTAAGGAGAAAGGAATACTCCAGCCAATAGGTGGGTCAGAGCCATCCAGCAACACTAAATCAGCGGGAGGAAGCAGAAGCCCTTATCCTCTGGTGAAGATGACTGGCTAAAGTACATGAGCTTAAAGAGAAAGTTTAAAAATATGTCCCAGAACAATCTTTACAATGGAATGGCAACACACTGAACAATGTGTACTCCACCATCCTGAACAACCACAATACATAGGTTGACACTGTAAAATTAAACATACTGTTAATAAATTAAGAGACAGGGTAGGACATATTGATGACATTAATGGACAACAAACAGTTATCAAAAAGCTAATAGATTTAATGTACGTAAAAATAAAATATATAAAAACAACCCAATAAGACTGGACCAGCAGGTGGTGGGGAGGGCGGGGGTGGTGGTGATTAAGGAATGGGATCTCACATGGCCAACTGTGGTGCTCGAGTTCCGGACGGGAGGCCTGAAACTCAATGGGTGGGTGTGCGTGTGTTCCCAAAATCCTGAGCGGGAAATGAAGAAGGGATTGTGGCATAGCTATTCCCCCGGGGAGTGATTTCTCACTATTCCTCTCTCTGTTACTCTCTCTCCAGCAAGTATATGTACCCTATAGCAAAACAAATCAAACGCACAGACAAGATAGATAAGAGAACTGATCAAGTCAAAAATTAAATAGTAAGCAGGAAGATCAGATCCAACAACTTTAGAAAGGTATACAATAATAGAAAAATCTAAAGAAAGAAGTTAGTAAGTACGAAAGATAGAAACACAACAGTCAGTAATCTTTCGGGAGAACCAGAAGGAAAGGAAAACAAGTAAGAGTTATAGATGTGTAAAGCTATAATCCACTGGGAGTTTTCTGGACTTATAAATATGACACCTAAGGTTAAGGGACCTTAGAAAATACAAAATTGCACAGGTTAATAAAGACCCACAAATACATGAATTATAGGGAAATTTAAGGTACTATAATAAATGTTTCAGAAAATGCAATTATTTTTAAAGAAAAAAGATCAGATTGATAACTTTTTTCAGTATTAATGCTAGAAACAAGATGATGGAAGGTTCATGTTATTAAACTGTGAAAGAAAAGAACTTGAACCCTATTTAAAGCAACTTTTTACAGAATTATTTTATTTTTATTATTTTTGATTTACTATAGAGCAGGTGCATTCACCAGAAAGAGACAGGAAAACTGGGAAAGCAAGCCACCAGGTCTGGAACTCAAACCATGGTCAGCCATGTGGAAGTCCAGTACCTTAAACACCATGGCACCTGCTGGTCCCTGAAGCAACTTAAAAGAAATTAGAGTGCAAATGAGGCCCAGAATAATAAAGCCCCCCCCTTTTTTTAATTGCCAGAGAATACATCCACTCGCTAGAGAAAGACACAGAGAGAAGGGAGAAAGCACCCCCACCAATGGGATGTTGTCACACCACAATCACTTCTCCTCCATTTCTCCATCCTGTTGTGATTATATGAAGTCAAGACTTTTTGTAGGTCACCTTAGGAGTATCTACCTCAGGTGTCTAGGGGTTTTCACCTTGGTGGTTACTGTATCCCCTCTTAGGAGGACTCAAATTTGGACCTGGTCATTACCGTAAGAAGTAATGATCATTCAGGAAAACATGAACTGTAATAACAAATTTTTACACACCTGCAGAGCACTATGACTATAGAAGATTACAAATCAAACAGCATATGCTACATGAAGCAGAATTATTGTAACAGCTGGTGTAAGAATATAAAATAAGCACAATAAATATTCGCAAAGATAGAAGGATAGTATTAATAATATAAAGCAGAAGCAAGAAGCCATACAAAGCTGGAAATATTAAGTATGTGGAATATAGTAGCTGGAATATTTTAACTTGTGTAAATAGGATGACTACAGCTGAAAAGTATTAATAAATGAGCAAGATGAAAGATCAGATTGAGGAATTCTCTCAGAACACACAAAATAATAATTTCAAAATAAGAGTATGTAAAAGAAAAGCTAGGCAGTACAGATGATAGAAGTAGCAGTTCTAACCTCCATAGAGCTTCAGGAGAACAAAAATAAACAAAGAAAAGGAAATATTTGCAAACAGGAATGGAGGTAAAATCCCCTAGCATGGAAAACAAGACGTGAGACCCCAGCCTAAAGTCCCAGGAAGTGCCAACTAAGTAAGAAAAACGTCTTCGCCTAAACACATCAGAAATACCAAACATACAGAGCTATTTCGAGAAAGAACATGGATTGTCAATAAGGAAACTGAATGAGATTGACATTAGATTCTAGAATTCCTTGTGTAGCTAACTTGCCATTTAAATGTGAGAGTAAATATAAATATTCTCAGGTATGATCGCTTCAGAACTTTCATACAAAAAAACATTTGGAAAAGCACTGTTGGGAAAAGCATTCAGCTAAGAAGAAAAACAATTTGAGAATACAAATACACACACGCATTCAGCTAGATGCTCTAAGTCATAGGAGAAGTAAGGATGATAAACTACTTTAGCAAAGATTGCAGTTGCCAGGATCAGCAGATGGCATATCACTGGACTTCCACGTGGGCGACCACGGTTCAGGTCCCAGGCCCGGTGTCTTCAAACTCACATGGGGTAAGTGTGTGTGTGGCCAAGATTCTAGAAGGAGAATGGAGGAGAATAGATTGCAGCATGGCCATCCCCCTGGGGGGTGATTTCTCACTTTCTGTATCTCTCTGTTCTGGTGAACGTGCATAACCTAAAACAAAACTCTTACAAAAAAAAAAAAAAGATTACAGTTGCCCTCTTTAAATTAGGATAAAAAAAGAAAATAATATTGTATATTGTACAATATATACCCAGAACTAAAATGCAGTATCAATGAAGTGGGAGGAAAAAAAAGAATTGAGAAGGTGATAAATTTTCTGACTTGTTAGGGAAAAGATACAGGTAATAAGAAATGTAAGAAATCAATATGGATATAGACATGACTAGGGTTCTTTATATAAAGATAATTAATATAAAACCAAAATTACACTGTTTACTTTAAAAAGAACAGGAGAAAGACCAACATAAATGATGAAAAGAAGAGAATTTAGAAAAAGTAAATAAAACAAAGACCATGAAAGGTAAAATATTAGAAATCCTAATTTAACTAAATAGTATAATTGGATTAGGCTTACAAATGAAAAGAGTAACTTAAACTAAAAATTAAAAAAAAAAAAAACCCTCAAGATACTTAGTCTGTAATATTTGAAAATAAAGTAAGAATTGAAGGTCCAGACACTGTAGTGCAGCAGTAACACAGGTGCACTTCAAGGTGGAATCCATATAGTTCATCACGGGTTTGGATATCCAGGTTGGCTTGAACAAAAGCTGGGCATGTGCTACTCAGGATCCTCAGTAGCTAAAGGGCTGCAATAACAGATTGTAGTATGATGAGAGCTGGTAAGGCTGTTTCTCGTTCTCGCTTTCTTCCTTTTCCACTTTCTCATGCACATGCATGTGCTCATTATTATTAAAAACAGTAAAAACTGAAAATAAAAGATGAGCAAAAAAGTTTCTCAGTGCAAACATTAACCAAAAGACATAAGGATAAATATGCTTAATATCTAGCAAAATATAGTTTGAGACAGAAAAAAAATCACAAAAGATTAAAAGAAGTCACTATACTAATAAAAATGTAGTCACATAAAAATTTAGAACTTATGGGACCAGCAGTTAGCGTAATGGCTATGTCGCTGGACTCCCACATAGGTGACTGCGGTTCAAGTCCTGGACCCAGTGGCTTAAACTCACGCCGGGCGCGTGTGCGTGCGTGCCCAAGATCCCGAGAGGAGAATGGAGGAGAAGGGATTGTGGCATGGCCATCCCCCTGGGGGGTGATTTCTCACTTTCTGTCTCTCTCTCTCTCTCTCTCTCTCTCTCTCTGTCTGGAGAGTGTACGTGCCCTATAGCAAATAAACCTCTCCAAAAAAAAAAAATTTAGAACTTATGTTTATTGAAAGACAACACTACACAATTAAGACAGAGAAATATAATAGCAAGGTGAAAATAAGTATTTTGTTTAAAACTTTTAAGACAATATCTGGAATATAAAGTAAGAAACTCCAATAGAAATGCAAGCAAAAAGTAGTAGAAAGTAAAAAGTAGTAGAATGCAAGTAAAAATGCAAGTAAAAAGTAGTAGAAAGAAGATAAAATGATTAGTGAGTGTAAGACACTGTCAAACTCAATAGCAACCAAAGAAATAGAAAATGAAATAATAAAATACTACTTTACATCTCTAAGAAAGGCAAAAATAAGGACATTCATATGGTGGGAAAGATGTACACACTTGCATTCTGTGGGTGGGAATACAACATTTAAAAATCCATCCAGGCTCAGAACCAGAAGATGGCGTAATGGTTACATTGCTGGACTCCCACATAGTCAACCACGGTTCAAGTACAGGACCTGGTGGCTTAAAACTCACACCAGTTGTGTGTGAATGCATGCCCAAAATCCCAAAAGAAGACTGGAGGAGAAGCTATTATAGTGGCATGGCCATCCCTCATGGGGAGGTGAATTCTTGCTTTCTCTGTCTCTGTCTCTTTCTGTCTCTCCAGTGAGTGCACGTGCTCTATAGCAAAAATCTCTCTTAAAAAAAAAGAAATCCATCCAGGTTCTCCTGGTGGTAGCACCCATTTCTGATAAGGGCACAATTCTAGATAGGAGATGTACAGTGATGCCCAGTTCTCAAAATCAGGTGGTCATGCATGGTCTCTGCTGGCATGGATTGTGCTTTAATTTAAGTCTAGGAAAAGAGACAGAGAGAGAAAGAGAGAGAGAGAAATCACCGTCTCACTTTCTGCAAAAAAGAGGTGAGGACAGGCCTCCCTAGTCCACCCAAGGTGACCTGAGAGTTCCACACCTCCGCAGGCCCTCAGCAGTCCAGAGGATCTTGAGGACCTCACAACTGTCCCTCTGAGAGTCCCTGCTTGCCAGTGCTGCCCTGTGATACCCTAGAATTATATAGCTTATTGCTTTTATCTTTTTTATTTCCTAAGAGGAGAGTAAACCCTGAATATGATGGATTCTCCCTTCCAAAACCACAAACAGTTGACTCAGGATAATCCACATACATCCTGTAACTGGCTACAACAAATCAACCTTAGTAATCTCTTACTACGAATAAATTTCCAATTAAACACAATATGATAATAATGATCCGTTGGCAATTAGAAATTATTTACTTAGGAGCTAATATGTAGCAATTAGTTAAATCTGATTCATACAAGAACTTCACCAAGTACCTCCCCACCTAAAGTTTTTCTAACCCGGTGTTAATCAGACAATAGTTTCTCCATGTGTTATCAGCTGGCCTGCTGAGCTTCATATAGTGTCTCCCTTTTTGATACATATTAACTTTATTTACTTTGTGATTAGTGTTGCCAGATAAAAATTCAGGGCACCAGTTACATTTAAAATTCAGATTTAAAAATAATAATAATAAAGTATAAATACATCGCAAATATTGCATGGAATGTACTTCACAAAGATCTGACAAGTCTATTTGTGATTCTGCATTACCCTGGCCTTAAAAATCATGGCTAGTTACATTTAGCACATCTTTCTTTTTTTAATTTTAATTGTATCTATTTATTTATTTACATTTTTTATACATTCAATCACATTATTTAGCTTTCAAGGTGAACATTTCAATATGTGAACATTTCTCCCTGGTCCAGTTGATCAAAATATAACAACACTGCCTCCCTGTTCCGACAACGCTCTGTCTCCATATTCCTCCTCCACACTCTATGACTGAAACTGGCGGGCTAAAGGATGTACAAACACGAGATGGGTGTGAATGCCAGATGTGGTGTGTGTGGAGGAGTGGGGCCTGCGGAAGGACATTTGGAGGAGCACATCTTTCTTTCCACTTGTATTTTCTAGAACCTATTCTTCTCCTGGTGATTTGTCATTGCTCACAGACTTAAATATCCTGCCGAGACAAAGGAAAGAAAGCAGCATTTTGTTCTTCATTCTAATAAAATGGTAAAGTAGGTTTTACCCCCATTTCACAGAGGAGAAGACTGAGGATGCTGCAGGTTTCTAAGTGCACCTAGTATCACATAGCTAGTAAGAGGCATCAATCCAGGGAGGGTAGACTGAGTTCAAAGCTATTCTTTTTTCCACTCATCCACACTGAAATGAATGAGTAGAGCACCATTGTTAATACTGGCTAAGGAGCCCTGACTGAGGTGGGGTAGTTTTAAAGGACCTGAGATAATGACCTTGGGCCTCTGGACACCCCCAGAGCTATGTGACTTCTGTATGCTGCATAGTTTAGCTGCTTCTGATGGGTCACCTCCTCGGAATCCAAAACTAAAGAGCACCTTCGATGGACAAGTGCAGGGAGAAGGGAAGCTTAAAGCTGTGTTTTGAAGCCCCCGTTAGCTTTTCCCTCTCCCCAGAGGCCTGGAATGTATGTCTTGCATCTTTTTGCCTTAGTCACGATGTAGAGAGCAAATTCCAAATTCTAAATCGGAGGATCCATTAACAGAAAACCCAGTGCCCTTCCACCTGCCTTCCTTCATTGAGAAGACTCGGGACTCCTACCTTTAGGAAAATCACTCTAATTACATGAGCTAATTATTCATGTTGTTTCTCTTTTGGTTTTTCCCTTAAAAGGTGTGGCCACCTTTAAGAGAATTGAATTGCTTTTTTTAAAACATAAGATTGAACCACCTATTAGAATGCAAAAAAATAAAAAATAAAAAAAACAGTGTGCTAATTAAAGTTCAAATCAAATAATAGGGCATGGTTTAAATTTATACTTATAAAACAAATTATCTTCACCCTTACTTTCCCAACTCCACAGGCTCAAAGCAGCAGAATAACCCAAAGTCACCTTGAATCTGTCCAACTGCACAACCTGACAATGATTGCTTTTTTTGTTTTGTTTTGTTTTTAGTCTCTTTCAACCAGAAGTAACTGCTCTTAACTGTGAGATTATGCAGCTCTATTTGGAAAGCTTTTGTGAGTCCCTGTAGTATAATGATTTTCCTTTAGAGAGCATGTAATTTTAGGTTCTTGCATAACAGCACAGATTTTTATGGTATTACTAAACTTTGTAATTTTATTTCTCTCTGACAATTAAGTGCACATTGATGTTATGGAATTTTTTCTTCCTTCCATCACAGTTGGATGAAATTGGAAGGCAGACTGTGCTGTGTTGGGAGTGCTCATGTCTAGAAGTGTAAACGTTTTGTGATTCCCTTGTTGAAGATCCATTTCACACATAGGCAAATCCATCACATCACTACTGTTTGCTTTCAGTTACAAACAAGCTGTAACCCAAAACACACAATGCACCAACCCAAGACAATCGATGTGCCATTTATGCACTGCCTTTGTTTAGGAAATAGTTCAACAGTTTACAGTACATTAACTCAGATGTTTAAACTCACCTCTTTGCAGAAAGTGAACATCTTCCAAATAAATGATACTTTTCCCCTTAGAATTCCTCATTCCTCATTACTAGCCACCTCTCTTCCCTGTCTATTGCATTCAGACCTCAGCAATAAAGTAACACCAGCCTTCTACAGAGACCCTCACAGTTTCTCTTTACTGTGTAAATGAGACACATCACTTTCTGTGGTGGCAGCAGCTGAAGGCAGACAAATACATTTGCCTGTGAACTAGGCAACCCTATTTTGACATGCAAGATTCACCCTGTCTCTTGGAGGCAAGGTGAAGGCTTCTCTACTACAAAGATGAGTGTTCAGTAACCATTAGGTATATGACAATCACCCTCGAGTCCCTCTAAATTGAATTTTGTAATTTATCCAAGAATCTCTAAGAATGATAATGCTCTCTTTTAATCTTCATCTGTTGGCTTTAATCCATTCCCTGATGATTAGAGTTTTGCAGACTTACTAGGGCTTAATGTTGCTTCTCCTAGCAAGGTTTATTTGATCAATAATGTGATCCCAAGACAGATTGGATAGAAACTCTGAAATCCAGTCTGACTCAGCCTCTTCTCTGTGGCCAGGTGAAGCCATTTTCCCTAGAAGTAAGAGCGCTGTGTCTTTACACATCACTTAGATGTGGGAAGCTAAGATACTTGTTGAATGTTAATGATCTTCATTCCATGGAACAGCCTGACCCTAAACCCTACTTGTCACACGTGTGGTGTCGGGATAAGCTCTTGCTCTTTCCTCAGTGTGTGGATATATTTTGTTACAGACAGAATGTGTACCCCGAAATGCATGTGTTGAAGCCCTAACCCCCTATGTGACTGCATTGGGAGATGAGACCTCCAAAGGTGTAACTAAGATCAAATGACGTTATAAGGATGGAGCTTTGATCGGTTTAAACAAATGTCCTTAAAATAATCTAGTTAACACAAACTAGCCAAATATAAGGGAAAAAATGTTTCCAATCAGTGGTCTCCGTGTGCTTTATCCTGCGGCAATACTGCATAGCCTATGAGACTTGCCAAGGGCAGATTTTACAGCACCCATTTGTCCTAGTCTCCTGACTCACTGTTAACGCTGCCTGAGCCCACCAATTCCCTCCCACTCCTTTTCCTTTTTTTTTTCCTAGCATAGGTTTTTCCAAATTCATAGAGATCATCCTTTGGGCAGATTAGACTGCAGGGTTTAATGGCTGGATTTAGAAGAATGTATACACAGAACAGAACAGGGCCCCAAGCACTGCCCTGTGCTGTTACTCTTCTGTGGCCACTCAAGAAATTCTGCAGCAAAACTGACCCATATAGATTTAATAAGCAATTCCGCCCAGCCCAAGAAAATAACTAGAACATGTTCTCTAATATCGAAATCTTGATTTAGGCTATATAGGCTCATGACTTTAGGACATTATGTAGGTGTGTATATGTCTGTGTGGGCACATGTGTTTCACATGGACTTTCAATGAATTGTTTTTTCTTTTTTTTTTAGGTTTTTGCCACAGGGTGCATGCGCTTGCCAGAGAGTGACAGAGAGAGAAAATCTGAAATTATCCCCCTGAGAGGACGGCCACACCAAAACTCCTTCTCCTCCATTCTCTCCTTGGGATTGTGGGCACACCCACATGTACCCTGCATGATTTCCAAGCTGCCAGGTCCAGGACTCAAACCATGGTCGGCCATGTAAGAACCCAGCACCTTATCCACTGTGCCACCTCCTGGCCCTTCCTTGAAATTATTTTAAAGCATGTATAAAACATCTCATATAGTAGAAACTGTGGAGATTGAAGGATCAAAACTGATGGGGCAGACCTATTGCCTTATAGTTAAGGGAGCCAGATCCTATATGGTTAACTATGCAAGTTATTTATTTAGGGCAGGTGCACTCACCAGAGAGAAAGAGAGACAGAGACAGTGAGAGGGAAAATGAGAAATCACCCCGTGGGGAGATGACCACGCTGCAATCCCTTCTCCTCCATTCTTCTCCCAGGATCATGAGGAAACATGTGCACACACACCCAGAGTGATTTTGTAGCCACCAGGTCCAGGACTCAAACCGCAGTCAGCCAGGTGGGAGTCCAGAGACATAACCACTGGCCCTGACAATGTAGTTCTACTCTCAACCCCAGGGGGCATGAAAAACACACAACATGTGTGCCTGCGTCTTCACAATACCAACAGGGTAGAGGGACAGAAGAGAAGGGATTGAATGCCCCCACTAGAAGGTGATTTCTTACTATCTGTTCCTCTGTCTCTCACTGGCAAACACATGCACTCCGGCATTTAAAAACAACAGGAGAGAAAGTGAGAAAGATCGTAATGGATGATGGATTTCGATTAGCCACTCACACTTCAGGATCTTAGCATTAGATTTCTTTCTTCCCATGGGGAGCTTCACCCATTGGCTCCCCTTAACAGTTTTTCTTCCCAAATTCAATGCTTTCACCTAAACCTCCCGGATCTCCCTGACCTATATGTATCTTAATAGAGGATATTAAGAATAAACACATTTAGAGATGTGTGTAAACTTAACCTCCTTTTGACCTGAGGCAACTGGTTAGCAGGTTTATCTACCCCAGCCAGGGGTACAACCAAACCCACTTGAGATTCATAAATCCTGTTTTAAGTTTGGACAGTTTATACACAGGCCATCTCCCCAGTCCTGTACAACTGAAAACAGCTGAGTCACTGCAGGAATGGGAGAACAGAGAAGTACCAGGGCCTCCACTTACTAGCTTTTGCTTATTTGTATATATCTCTGACAAAGTTCAATTTATAAATTAGGCACAGTAAGATGTTGATAGCACATAATAATAAAACAGAGCATTTATATAAGAAGCTGTAAGACTTCAGTAATTCTGGTTCTCAGATTGGGGCAGTTGTTCACGCTACGATTTTCATTTTCTCCACTTAGTGACAGGATGGTGATAAATGCGTCTCCCTGTTCATCTAGCCCAAATCACCTCAGTCTCTACACCCTCCCCTGGAACAAGGTAGTGAAACTAGTTGTGTACAGTCATCCCCCTTTAGTGGCTGTTTTATTTTCTGCTGTCTCAGCTACCTGTGGTTAACAGTGATCTGAAAATATTAAATGGAAAGTTCCAGAAATAAACAACTCATAAATGTTAAATTGCTCAGTGTCCTGAGTAACAAGAGGAAATCTCACCTCAGCCCACTATCACCCTTCTACATCACAAGAAGGGTGAGCACGGTACCATATTTTGAGAGACTACAGTCACGTAACTTTCATTACAGTCTATTGTTACTGTTCTATTTATTACTTCATTATTTTTCTTAATCTCTTACCATCTCTAATCTATAAAGTAAACTTTAGGTATACGTGGGCCAGAAACCCATTCAGGGTTTCAATAGCTTCCACAGTTTTAGGCACACACTGAGTGTCATGAACATATTCCCTGAGGATAAAGTAGGACTCCTGTATTTCTCTTCCCCAAGCTCCATCTTCCATTCCTGGGGTGACTCTGCAGCTTCCAATTGGATAGGGCTGAGAGGGCAGCCTGTGTAGAAGCTGGCCAAATTTAAAGCAGGATTTATGAATCTTGAGCGGGATTTTCATGCTGTCTATACCACCGTGAAATTATCTGCTGATTCCATTTAGTAAACAAGGCAGCAGGTTGAAGCTGGCTGTTCCCAAGCCCAGCAGAGAGACTGTGTGGTAGCAAGGACAATGTGCTAGCGCAGGGACAAACAGGACTTCTGCCGGGGAGGTGGGCTTGTCCGAACCAGCTCCACTCTGCTGGTGCCTAAGTAGGAGGCAACTGAAGAAAAGTATGTTTGCACACTGTGTCTGCACTCATTACTTATGCACAGCATATATTATTCAAAATAAGCAATTATCCCAAAGAAAACAAAGCTATTTGCATTTCCCAGGAGAGAAGTTGCCCCTCCAAGGGAATTGGTGTCAGGCAAAGAGTAAGAAACCACTGACTGGAGCAGAAATACTATCATCCACTCTGCAGGACAAAATTCAAAAGCTTCAGCCTAGCATACCCAGCCCTCCACAAGGGGATCATACCCAGCCAGACTGCACTGCACTGACTTTCCACAGATGCACACTGTGTTCCTGCTCTGAAGTTGAAATTCTTGTTTAAAATAGACCCACTGTCATATACACCAACGTTTTAAAAATTATGAATAGAGGAATATATATGTGTGTGTATATGTGTGTGTATATATGTGTGTGTGTGTGTGTGTGTGTATATACATATAATTTATTTATTATTTTATTTATTTAATTTGACCAGAGAGGAACAGAATGAGAGAGAGAGAGAGGGAGAGTGAGAAAGCAAGCTGCCAGATCCAGGACTAGAACCACAGTCAACCACATGGGAGTCCAGTGCCCCTAACTACCACACCACCTGCTGGCCCCAAGTGGAAGAATATTAAAATGAAAACAAAACAAAAAAAATCTTTTTAATCCCATGTATTTTTCTTTTCTTTTCTTTTTCTTTTCCTTTTTTTTTTTTTTTTTTTTTGGTTTTCAGTTTTTGAGATATTTTTGCTATAGGGCGTGTGCCTTTTCCCAAGACACAAAGAGAGAGACAGGATGTGAGAAATCATTCCCCCATGGGGGATGGTCACACTGCAATCCCTTCTCCTCTGGGGATTTTGGGCACACATGCAAATGCACACACACCCAGCATGAGTTTCAAGCCATTAAGTCCTGAATTTTAATTGCAGTGGTCACATATGAATCCAGTGTCTTAACCAACATGCCACCCACAGACCCCTCCATGTATTTTTCTACAAATTATAAGAGATCTCTGTTATTTACTCATTTTGGTGAAATGTCATAGTGAAGCATTATGGTATAGAGATGATTCTTCTATATAAATCCTTCCCTGCATACCTCACCTACAATGAGTCTTCCTGAGTTTCTGGAGCACTGGCTTTCATATTTTCAGAAGCAATTGAAATCCACTGGAGGGCTTAGCAAAAATACAAACTGATGGGCTCCAGTCCCAGAGTCTTTTATTTAGCAGGTCTGAGACAGAGACCAATAATTTGTATTTTTAAAAAACTCCCAGGTGAGTCCAATGCTCCACACCTATGGAGACCATTGTTCTGAAGTCATACTCTCTAGTAGGTAGTCACTAGCCACACAGAGCTCTTGCGTAGTATAAAGTAGCTGGTCCAAATTGAGATGTACTGTGAATGTAAAATGTTAAGTTGTCAAAGTCATGATGCATTTTTGCATAGAAAAGCATATCATGACTTTTCCAACAACCTAATATATATTAGATTTCTAAGACGTTATCAACATCAGAATGCAAAATATCATTATTATTAATTTTATGAGATTATGAATTTCATCTGATTACATGTTGACATAATATTTGGGGTATTTCCAGTTAAGCATAACATATTGCTAAAATTAATCTTACCTGTTTCTCCTCTTTTTTTTTTTTAAGGGAAAGAAAAGGGAGAGAGAGAGAGAGGTAGATTGTTTCAGTAATTTCTTTCTTTCGTTCATGAGAGAAAAAGAGAGAGAAATAAAGGAACTCCCAGCAGGATCATACTATGCTCTGTGACCCTCTCCCCCAAGCCTTCTAGCCAGGCAGGTCTTGGGTGTCCTCCAGCTGCCCCGCATGTTTGGCATGACCTTGGATCCAAACCTGGGTCCTTCCTATGTGACCCCAGCAATGCACAGTGGTCTCCTGCCACATGTGCCACTATACCTGGGCCAAGATAGATATTTCTGACATGGTCTCAACATATCACTATCTGTCTGCCGAGTTTTCGAGTCAGCTGGGACCACAGGTGCATACCACCACCCCTGCTCTAATTATGGTGGGGCGGGAAACAAATCTGGTTCTCCTATTACGTGACTTCAGAGGATGCAGAGTCATCCTCCCACTTGTGTCATGGCTCCTGGGCCCCATTTTTCTTTTTAATACGTTTATTAGAAAATTTTTAATTGCATGCATAGCTTACATTATATTTCTATTAGATGAGCACTGATAGAGAGGATATACATGAGCTAAAAATGGGATATTGCCAATATAAAATAGAAGGGTGAACACAGATTCAAAGCATAAAGCCAAATTTGATTATTTGGGTATTGACTGACTATTCCAAGATCCCAAGGAAACATATGTCAAAATTATGGTGATGGATAAGAGCTGTGAGGAAGCTGAGATGCTACTATTCCGAAGGAAGGTAGGGCCTAAGAGGCTAAGACTTGAGGAATTTAATTCAGGACAACAGCATTTTGTAGAATCAGGCCTTTTTTAGAGAGTCAAAACATGATTTGCTGTTTACCCAGTTTTATAAGTGCAACCAGTATGTGAAAAAGAGTTATCATTACACACTAAATTCTACATTTTTATATGTAGTCTGTTTCCTTTAGGAGATTGCCAGTTTTGCAAGGGCAAGACCTAAATCTGTATTTTACATGATTTGGGGCACTTAGAATTGCATCAATCTACATAATATAAATACATATAATAAATCGATGAATAGATCTTAAATATTTTACGTCCCCTTAAACCAAGGACAAAACCATTCTTAGATTCAGCAGAAGTAACATCATAACCTGTGGAACATGTCTCAAACTGTTGAGCAGATGACAAGTAACCTGTAGCTTAGGTTTAGAAGGATAATAGTTAATAGTTCTAATAGTTTAGAAAGATACATATATAACCTATTCTGTTTGGATATTTACAGCCACACAAAATTAATGCATTAAAGACATTGAGCAATCCTGCAACCATGAAACATTTATTTTTATCCTATTGAGTACTTTAGATAATCCTTGGACTAGGGTCCTTTATAGTGTGGCATCTATTAACTTCTCACGCATTTGAATTTCTGTAGACTCTACTTCTGAAAGAGCCTTGTGACAAGAGGTTCCTTCTTCATCTCTGCTCCTATGTACCAGGAGAATAGAGACAGGAAAGCTATTTCCCTGATTAGTCATGCACATAAAGCCTCCATGATATCCTCTTTTTCATCTGCTTTCCCATTCTCTAGATTCAGCAAAGAATTCCCCCATTTTACTTCCACTGGACTCCTTCCTGGAATCAGCAGCATTGAGTGCTCTGGCATTCTTTCTGCATGGTAAACCATTCAACAAGATTTTTGACTTTCTGGTCTTTTTCTTGGAGTGTGTCAGTGTTACTCCCATTTCTTACCCATAACTTGGTAAGATACGATATTTTGTTAGGGTGACCACAGAGTCCAAGATAACTCTTGACAAGCACCTCAGTCTATTCCTGCTACTATCAAAAAGTGCTACAGTCTGTGGATAATTTATGAACAGTAGAAATTGATTGCCTCCAGTTCTGGAGGCTGAGAAGTCTAAGATCAAGGCACAAACATTAGTGACCGGCCAGGGTCTTCTTGCTGCATCCTCACAAGGAAGAACGAATGCCATGTCCTCACGTGGTGGGAGGTAGAAGGGCAAAAGGGGACTAGTTCTCTGCAGCCTTTTGGTAAGGCTCTAATCCTATCTATGAGGGCAGAGCCCTCATGCCTTAATCACCCATTAAAGGCACCACCGCTTCGTACTGTTGCATTGGAATTTAGGTTTCGACAAGAATTTTGGAAACAACACAAATATTTAAACCATAGCAACCAGTATCTGATAGACTTAAGCAACAGCTTTCTCAGGACTGCAAGCAGATAAACAGTAGGAAGAGTGGAAGAAAGCATAGCTGTGTTCAGGAACCATGTTTTCAGCAACTCCTTTCTAAATATCTTTAGAGGTTCTTGAAAAACCATTCTAATAACATATATTATTTTTTTGTAAACCTACACAGTTACCTTGTCAAAAAATGATTTGGATCTTTTTATCACAGCAGAGGCGAAAGTGATTCTGAAGGCAAATATTTAAAGTAAAAAATACATTGTTTGCTCTACCCCAAATCACAAACAACAATCATTCTCTCTGCTAAATAGATTTAGAATACTCTATGATACGCTATGAGAACGTTTTTACTCAAGTTGGACTTTATCCCCAAAACTCCAGTTTGCCCTGTAGATAATAAGCAGAGCTGAATTACTATTATTTTTTTTCCTTGAGCACTATCCAGGGTAGAATTGCATGGCTATGTGTAGGCATGAGATGCAGCTACACTCCTTTGAGAGGAGCTATGCAAGTAAAAAGCATCGTTAGTATTTCTTTGTTTTAATATTCTGCATTTTTATTCCCCAAGCCTAAACGAAGACTTTTCTCAGCTGATGCACAACTAGAATACACTGTTCTTACGATCATTTAGCAAAAATAAGCTCTGATAGAAGGTCAAGAAACCATTCTCACCATGTTCTTGTGTTGAAGAATCCAGCTCGGGCTAAATCACTAGTTCTTAATTTCATAAATATGTATTTCACTGGGAACAATTCTCCCAAGTCAGCTATGTTACTTCTGCAAGTGACACACAGGGCAGGGATAGGCAAGGCTAGCTTCGTCAAATCCCAGGATTCCCACCCCACCAAGTGATGGCGGGATATTTCGCTCCTACAGTGCTTCCTTTCTAGGATGTATAGTGGGTAGCATCAAGACACCAATTCACACAACAAATTAACATTCATCAGGGTTTTTTCTTTCATTTTATTTTCTGTTTTCTGTGTGAACTTAAAGCAGTGTGGAAACAACTGCAGTTCCTTAAATGAGGTATAACCCTGCCAGCCCCAAGAACATCTCCAGACATGGAAATGGAAGGGAAGAAAAACCAAGCAGACATGGAAAATATCTCATTACTTCGGTGTAAAAATCTTAATTAGTCCCAAAGGTTTTTCTCACACATTTTCAAGCAAAATCAGGTAGATCAGAAGAGGAAATGTATGTCAATCAATGTCTGTGAGAGCCAGCCAGCTGTGGCCACCCTACGTCTATGACATGACCCTCTACACTCACATTTGTGGTTGGTTAAGATTTTGTTCCATTCAAAATTGCAGGTATATAAGTGGAATTGCACCGATAAACGAGCTTTTCTAATTGAGTTCATCCTTGTAAATTAATAAAAATTCCTGCCAATCAAACATGTGCATGTTTGCAGGAATATTATCAGTAGGTAATGGAGATAATTAATACTTCATGACATCAGGGTCTGAAATTAAAATCAAATCTGAGACTTAACTGCGATTATTAAATCTGAGGAAAATTATCTTTCAGATGACAAGTGTCACAACCTTCAGCACCTGAATTAATAACAGGGAGCAAGTCTCCAAAAACACAGTGCACGCTCTGTCTTTCCGTGTTGTAATAATTGCCATTTCACGACATCGAGGACCTGTACCTGGCTCAAGAGTATACTGCAGATCAGGAAAGTACCATTGCCATAGAAAGCACAAATTTGGGGCAACTTATCTAGTAGCAAAATATAATCGAAAGAGTAGAGGATTAGATGATGGAATCCAGATTATGTCCTGACTCTTAGAGGACTTGGGACTTTTGGCTTAATCTTGCATGTATTCTTCTATTGTACTCTAGCCAAAGAAATCCTTTCACCTACCTGACTCTTAGTTCTTACATGATATGAAGCTATTTTCTGTTCTGTTTATAAGAGTCACTTAACAATCAAATAGAAGAGTTTATTGAGTCATTGGAAACATTATGACACACTTTTGCATAGAAAAATATGTCATGATTTTTCCAACAAAGCAATATTTATTTATTTATTTATTTATTTATTTATTTATTTCACCAATTCTCCAGTATGTTCCAGCCAGTAAATGGAGCATTTAAAAAATAAATATTAGAGAAAGAAAGACATAGTCCCTGATCTCAAAGGACATCATGACCTGGTGAGAAAATTGTTTACATTAGGCATAGTATGAAAGGGAATCAAGGAGAAAAAGAGAGAGACAAGGCATTTAAGGGACACAGAAAATGGAGAATTGCCTGTTGATGAAAATGTGCATGATGATATCTTTAACTAGACAGTGATCAGTGTCATCATGCTGGGAAAATTCATTTTATAAGCTGTGGTGAAGTACAGTGATTGAATGTATAAAATAATTTTTTAAAAGATATTATCGGGATCAAATAAAAGAAATATAAAAGCATACTGAGGTAGGGTCAAGCTCAGAACTGATGGGAGGCATGTCAGGTATGGCAGGAGTGGTGCCCAAGAATGGTTAGTGGGGAGACTTCCCAAAGTAGGTGAAGCCAACAAAGAGTCTTAGAGGGCTAGCATCTTTTAACAGATAAACATTTAAGGGAACAACAAAACTGTTCCTAAATTATTTTTCCCACCTCAACTAGATTACAGTGGTTGATTTCCAGGGAATAGTTACTAATATGTGACTACCATAGGTACATGACAAAAACAAGATACTATTTCCCAAAGCACAGCTACATTCTGGAAATAGAGGCATAAAGTTTATAAAAAGAAAAAAAAGAAAGTAACATGCCTGGGGGCAACTAATAAGAAACTCATAGAGCTAGGATTTAAACCATGTAGCTTAATCAGTAGGAATATGGTCTCAATTTTATTTATTTATTTGTAAAACCAATAATTACTGAGGTTAGGGAAAAAAGAAAAAAAAAATTTTTTCATAGGTACAGTATCCCAATGGAGCAGGCTGCATTGAGGGCAGATTACAGACCCAGAGAGGAAGTCCAATACTCATCAGGAAGTAGTCATGGAGACCCAACTGGTTTATAAGGATGAGAAAAGAGAAGTCAGATCATGAGCCCAATATATCACAGACTGAGGACTGAAGGATAATTCTAGACCCTACCTTAGAGTATCTAAGTCTTCTTTGACTGTGGCTTCCTCCATTGAAGCTGACCCAGTGATTGGAGTAGGGCAAATGTTCTAGGTTCTTGCAGCTGGGATTACAGGGGTAAGTTGTTCATCTGGATCAGATAAATCTCTTCTGCCAAGGGGTAGATGCCAGTGATGTCAAAAGTACAACTGTCCCTCTTTCAATCTCTTTTTTTTTTTTTTTTTTTTTTTTTATTTTAAGAGGGTCTATAGGGTACATGCACTTGCCAAAGAGAAGGAGAGACACAGAGAGACAGAAAGTGAGAAATCATTCCCCATCAGGGATGGCCATGTTAGCAATCCCTTCTCCTCCATTCTTGTCTTGGGATCTTGGGCACACATGCACACGTGCTTGGCATGAGTTTTAAGCTGCGGGGTCCAGGACTTAAACTGCGGTCAACTACATGGGAGTCCAGTGATATAATTAGGCCATCTGCTGGTCCCCACACTATTACTCTTGAAAAATGGATCCTGAGACTTTCCCTTCTGTACAACTGGGCTGTAACTTGGGTGGTATGCACCAGTGTATGCCTACACTGGTGGTTAAAATACGGAAAATTATCCTTGTTGGTATGTAAATAACCACTGTCCAAACTTCCCACCTCCCTGCCTTTCTAACCCCTACTTCAGGATCATACAGATCTCAGAAGACCTTCAGAACCGCCCTCTAGCATCAAGGCCAGTGTCTATCCTGTGGAACATGCTGGACACATACTTAAATGTTTTAAACATCATCCTTAAGTATCAGAACAATGGTACTCCCAATTGTCCCAGTCAGTTTCTGTTGCTATAACAAAATATCTTAGACTGGGTAATTTATGAATGCAGCAAATTTTACTTCTCACAGTTATGGAAGATGGGAAATCTAAAAAAGTCAAGACACCAGCAGACTTGGTGACTAGTAAGAGCTTTCTCTCTGCTTCCAAGATGATAACTTCTTGCTGTGTCTTCACGCAGAAGAGGGGACAAACACTGTCTTCACACAGCAGAAGGGAAATGGAAAGAAAGTTTAGGTGGTTCTTATGAGCCCTTTTATAAGGGCACTAATCCCATTGACAAAGGTAGAACCCTCATAGTTTATCACCTCCTAAAGGTCCCATCTGTTAATAGAACTGCATTGGGGATCAAGTTGCAACATAAATTTTGGAGGGACAGCAACATTCTAATCATAGTATCCATGCCCTGGGGGTCAATTTTTCTTGCCTCAGGCCCCACTTCCTGCTCATATATATTTGAAATCTCTTCTCAGCTATGACTGATGGGAAACTGTTGTAAAAGATAGAATTCAAACTCAATGCCAATATAGCCCGTGTCCTTTCCCAGCTCACTACTGTTTTCCTACCCTCTTATTTGATTAGAATCCTCTATATTTTACTCTCTATCTGAGACTAGATGTTCAAATTATGTTAAGGCCAAGGGTCTGCTGACATCCAATTTCTGTTTACCTTTATCCATCAAAGCTTGCAATCCATTATCTCATTTCTTCTGATCTCATCAGACACTGGAAATCTAATTTGGAACAGAAAACAATTAGTGCTCTGGAACTGATGGTTGCCGGGGAGGTAATATAGACATTTGTCTAAGCACAGGGGTTAGCAGAAAGACTAAGGCTAGAGTCCTATCTCAGCTATTTAATAGGTTAATGACCTTATGTAAGTATTTTCATTTTTTTCAAGTCTCAATTTCTCCAACTATATAATGATATTAAAAGTATCTAACATACAAGTTTGCAGTGTAGGTTAAATGTGACCATGCAGATTAAATGTTCAGGAATGCTTTAAAACAAAATGCATGCTTAAAAACATTAGCTATTTGGGCCAGCAAATGGTGTAGTGCCAAAGCACTGGACTTCCACATGGCCAAATGTAGTTCGAGTCCCTGACCCAGTGATTTGAAACCTCATATTGGATGTGTGTGTGTGTATGCCTACAATCTCTAGAGAGAACAGAAGAGAAGGGGTTGTGGCGTGGCTATCTCCCCTGTCATCATCCCTCATTTTCTATCTCTTTAGTAAGTGCACACATATACCCTATAGCAAAAATCTCTCTTAAAAAAGAGAGAGAGAGAGATAGAGAGGCCGTTATCATTGCTTAGTATTGCCTTTGCAGTGTGCTGTACTCAACTCTAGAGAACAAGCATACTAAACATCCTAGTGTAGATCCTTGAAACCACATACAAAGTTGAGCAATATCATGATGTCTTAGTCTGTCTGAGTCACTTTAACAAAATACCGTAAACTACATAGGTTATACACAATAGAATTTTATTTCTCCCAGCTCTGGAAGCTGAAAAGGCTAAGATTAGGCTTCAAATAGTTTCATTGTCTGGTAAGGGTTACCTGTCCATGGTTCATAGCACTTTTTCTCTGTCCTCACATGGTAAAAGGGACAAGACAGCTCTGGAGCCTCTTTTATTTTTTATCTTTTAAAAAGAATTAATTATTTTATTGATAATTGTTATTAGTCTTTATTTGCTAAAGTGAAAAAGCAAGCTGCCACGTCCAGGATTAGAAATGCAGTGGGCCATGTGAGAGTCCAGCGCCTCAATCACCATGCCATCTGCTGGCCCTGGAGCCTCTTTTATAAGGACATTATTCCCATTGATGAAGGAGGGTTCTGTCCTCATAACCCAATCATCTCCCAAAGGCCTAAGCTCCTAATACCATCACGTTGAGGGTTAGGATTTCAACATACAAACTTTAGAAAACTGTAACATTCAGACCATTTGCACATAAGGATATTAGAAATAGTGCAAAAATAGAGAGATTTCAGCGAGATGCTTACCCTGCAGTCAGACACCTTTGCTTAATGAGGATGTGACTGAGTATTTCCACAGATACTATAAAAGCATTAGGATCAACTTTAAAATCTGGATCTCATGAGAGCCCTGCAGAAGAGTGGATTTGGAATGTACTTGTAAAGAGACAAACATATGCTGCAGTTGAAAGGTAGCTGAATTTCCACATATCTAGTCTCCTGGGAATTTGGTTCGTATTAGCATAACTAGAGAAACCACTTTTTGAGCAACTCTCCAATGCCCAGAGTTGTAATGGACCCCTGGTTGGCTCAGGAAACCCTGGTGGGTTGTGTATCTGCTGTGTCTGCTCCAGAGAGAGGGACCTGAAAAAGCCTCCCTCCCCTTGGAAGAATGTTTACTCCCTTCCTAATCCTCCAAGAGAAGGCATATGTTTCTTCGATTTGTTGTTTTCAGCAAGGTGCAGCTTAGGGGGGAGTGTGGATATGCTTGTATTTGCCATGAAATTAAATAAGAGCAATGATACATAGCCAATGTGCACCCATAAATTTCGTAAGGAAAATTCCAGTGTGGCATGAGGATAGAAGTAGCTGATGTATTAGAAAGGAAAGGCACTGAATCTTGTGCAAAATGAGAGAAACATAATTTCCCTGCATTATCTTGTCCCTTTCTTAATTGCCTACCAGGACGTATTCATCAACTGGCTTCCCCAGGTCCAAGCTTTCCACTTGCATGCATTTTCATATAAAACTGGCTTGTGTTTTAAGTATAAAACACAGTGCTCATGCTATCACACCAGACACAGCAAATGGATAAAAATCTTCACTTGTCAGTTTCTAGATACAACACACTGCATTTCGAGGCTGGAAAATAGGCTGCAAACACTGAGCAAGGGACAATAAATGTGGAGATTGGGATCATTCACTGGTCTATGCAAGGGGTCTGCAAGAAGTTCACGGAAAATGTATATTATGAAAAAACCATGCATGGATTTCAAAAATGTTTTGCACCAAAATAGATTCATATATTAATTCCATTTTCTCACTTTGGGAAGTGCCCTTGTGTATGCTGCTCAGCAGGCTTTAATGCAGTAGCGATTTTGTGCAGCTTTGAGGTTGGTAACAGGGAGAAAGAATGGCTGGTCACATAGATGACTCCCATCCCAGTGGGAAATATGCATTTCCTGTGCATATTATGCTTCAGTGTCGAGATTCCAAACTTAGAATCAGTTGCTGTGAGATGACTCCAGCTCCTTTTAACTCTTAAGTTCTGAGAAGAAGCTAGATTGGGAGATTGTGGGACAACTGGTGAGTCAGACACTTGATAAAGAAGAAAACATGAAGACTATCCAAAGGACGTACAGATAAATACTATAATGTCTCCTCCAGAAATACCTCTTGTGTATGGTTCAGAAGAGGCAGAATATAGAAACTGATAATGGTTTCCAAACCAATGTGCCACCAGGAAGAAGAGTGCCAATCAATATAATTTATTGATATAGTTTAATTGCCAGAGGGCATGTGGACTTGCCAGCAAGAAACATAGAGGGGAAGAAAGCATCTTGCAATAGGATATGGTCACTCAACAATGCCTTCTTCTCTATTTCTCCATCATATCGGGACTCAGCATGCACACACATGAGCCTGGCCTGTTATTCAAGCCACCAGGGCTGGGATTTGAACAGTGGTCAGCCATGTAGGATTCAGATCCCTCCACCACTAGGCTATGGTGCTGGCATGTCAATTAACTTAAAATCTTATGATTACCCTAATGGGAAAAAGAATACTCCCATCTGCCTGTGCTTTAAAAGGCATTATTTCTTCTGCCAGCTATGAAAATAGTGCAGTGAGAGCTTGACACATTCGACTAAAAATATATGGATGTGATTACTAGATTCAACACTTACTGTGTCATTTCTACAAAATTACATAAACTCATTTAGCCTCAGTCTCGTAATCTGTAATATGGGGATGATATGAACCTCCTAGTCTTATTGTAATGATTGAATCCAATATGCATGTTAGCAATGCATAGTATGCTATACATGTTAAGTGTCCTTTTCAGCTTTTCCTATTGTTGCACGAGGGCAGCTGTGTGTATCTGTAGAACTGCAGGGCACTTTGTTTCATACTTTAGATTTCTGAGGTCAAGAAGTTGTTATCCTAACTAGTTTTTAAAACTAGTTAGGGAACCAGCAGTTAGCGTAATGGTTATGTCGCTGGACTCCCACGTAGTCGACCGCAGTTCGTGTCCCGGACCCGGTGGCTTAAAACTCACGCCGGGCGCGTGTGCGTGCATGCCCAAGATCCCGAGAGGAGAATGGAGGAGAAGGGATTGCGGCGTGACCATCCCCCCTGGGGGGTGATTTCTCGCTTTCTGTCTCTATGTCTCTCTCTGTCTGGCGAGCGCACGCACCCTACAGTGAAAATCTCTCCAAAAAAAAAAATAAATAAATAAAAACAAAAATAAAAATAAAAAAAATAAAAAATAAAAAAAACTAGTTAAAGCTTATCTTCTTTGATTTCCTTCATCATTATGTTGAAATTTTCAGCTTATAGGTCATTCAAGTACTTTGCTAGATTTATACCTATTTCATTATGTGCTATTATTATTATTATTATTATTATTATTATTATTATTATTATTTTAGAGGTTTTTGCTATAGGGCGTGTGC
>NW_006204812.1:2747263-2817160 GCF_000334495.1 Tupaia belangeri chinensis
TGATAAAACTATAAAATATCTTCAACAGATAATACCACATTTCTTTGTCCCATTAATGCTTTACCTCTCTATTTTTCTTCTAAATGTACTTCCTCAGACCCTACTCTTTTACCCACACTATATCAGGTATTTACATCCAACTGTGTTTCTATATCCTCCCTTCAGTCAGTTTCAGTCATGTAGTGTGGACACTCAGTATATTTTAAGTGGCAATATGCAATGTCTCTCCTTTATAGCCTGGCTTGCTTCACTAAGCAGTAAATCTTCCATATTCTTCCACTTTCTGTCAAAAACCAGGGTTTTGTTGTTTCTATGGCTGAATAGTATTCCATAGAGTATATGTGCCACAGTTTTTCAATCCATTCATCTGTTCGTGGGCATTTGGATTGGTTCCATGTCTTAGCAATTGTGAAGAGTGCCACAATAAACATAGATGTATAAGCACTTTTTCGATGAAAAATTCTTCTGTCCTTTGGGTAGATACCAAGGTGTGGGATTGCTGAATCATACGGTAGTTCTATTTGTAGATTTTTGAGGAATCTCCAAATTGTTCTCCATACTGACTGGACCAGTTTACATTCCCACCAGCAGTGTAAGAGAGTTCCTCTTTCACCACACCCCCGCCAGCACTTATCATTTTTTTTTTAATCTTAGTCATTCAGACTGGGGTTAGGTGGTATCTCATTGTTTTGATCTGCATTTCCCTTACAATGAGGGATGTTGAGCATTTTTTCATATGCCTTTTAGCTATTTGTATGCCATCTTTAGAGAGTGACTTTTTCAGCTCATTCTCCCATCTTTTAATAGGATTGATCGTCTTTTTTCAGAACAGCTGCTTGAGTTCCTTATGAATTCTGGTTATCAGTCCCTTATCTGATGCATAGTTTACAAAATTATTTTCCCATTCTGAGGGCTGTCTATTCACACTAATTACTGTGTCTTTTGCCATGCAGAAACTGCATGGTAATGCAGTTAGTCTGATGTAATCCTACTTGTGTATTTGGGGGATATTATTTGTTATTATAATAAATCGTATAATGGTATCTTGGTTATTTTAAATTTCAATTGTTCATTGCTGGTATATACAATTGATTTTGTATGATGTTTATGCATTATGACCTTGAAAAACATGAATTAGTTCTGGAAGGTTTTGTATAAACTCTTTGGAATTTTCCATGAAGGCTGCTGTCTTCTGTGAACAGACACAGTGACAATTCTGCTTTTCTTGTGTAGATTTCATTCACTTTTCTTTCTTTATTGCCCTGGTTAAGACAACATTGAACAGAATTAGTGACTGGAGAAATCCTTACCTAAATTCTCATAATGGGAAGGAAGCACTTATTCTTTCATATTATGTAAAATGTTAACTATAGGTTTTTTAGCAAATGCCTTTTTATCAGGTCAAAGAATTCAAAGAATACTACAAAAAATATTTGTGGTGTTCTTATTTATGAATGAATGTTGAACTTTTTCAAAAGTTGTTTTATCCATTGAGATAGTTATATCATTTTTCTTTCTTTTGTTAATATTATAATTTACATTGATTCTCAGAATGTATTTTTTTTTCTTTTCCTTTTTTTTTGCCATAAGGCACATACACTTTCTCTTTTTCTCTATGGCTTTCCCTGATGAGGGCATGCACTCTATAGAAAAACTACAACAGTACAAGACCATTTGGGTGCAGAAGTCATTTGAAATTCATGCAGCTTTTTCATAACATCCATTGTCTGTGGACTTTTTGGAGACTCCCTCCTCCTCTAATGAGCACTAGGGAGGGAGTTCTTACAGAAACCAGCCAAGGCTGCCATAGATGAGGCCTACGGAAACCCCAGAAATGGCTGGGCCAGCACAGGCAAGGCACAAGAGATGTCCTAATACCTAATCCAACAGTCCCAAGGCAGAGAAAACAGAGAGAGAGAAAGAAAGGAAGAATTAAAGGAGCCCAGGCTCAGGCATTGTTTTCCAACCTCTGATGAAAATTTGATTTGTGGGAACTTGAATGTGTACATTAGTAAAATACTGATTCATTTGGGTCCTGATTTTTATAAAGGAACGGATCTTTATCCCCTAAAACAGTAATGCTTATTGCCTAAATAACGCTCATGTTTAAAGTATATATTGCTTTCATCATTCACATTTCATCTGTCTGAGGTTTTAATGTGTCCTTTGGGTACTATTGCTTCTGTTTTTTTCACCCACTGTCCACTTCATCTGACATCACTCTAGCAATGACTATTCCATGTAATGTGGTTAGGAAAAAAAAAAAAAGGAAAGAAAAATCCACACTTAGGGCCCTGACTGTGGTGCATCACTGAAGTGTGATGCTCTGCAAGGCAGACTGATATGGGAAGGTTCACATCCAGAGACCTCCCTGAATGTGCCAGGCACTTGTGTACCCACTGTACAAGCTGGCTGAGGCTGGAGGTGGATTGTGGCATTGGGGCCCTGTCAGAGAGACTGTATCTCTGTCTCTCGCTGTCCTTGACTCTCTAACTCATGGAGGCAATGAATAAACTTTAAATAGAAAAAGCAACACTTAAATTGTTTTAGAAACTAGTAATAAGCATGACTTCTTTCCCCATTTAATTTTCTCCCTTGCAGTCTGGTGTAGAGAGAAACACATCCGCAGCCCAGGCCTCTAGCAGATATTCTGGTTCTGATGTTCCATATGAAGGAAGCCATGTATTAAATTGAGATCAACCCTTGCATTTCATCGCAGAAAGTGAGTGTTGGCTTGAAATGGAGGATCAGCTCATGTGGATGTGAGATGGTGGTCAGGATCATAAACCACTGCTCCCGGGCAAAGGACCGAATTATTAAAACTGTTGTTTATGGCCCTTATCATTTACAAACAGATGAACACAGAAAAAGGACTTTCAATTTTTTAAATTAATTTTCAGTTGAGGGTTCTCTTGTGTTAAAAAGATAAGAAACTTGTTTAGAATTACAGTACAAGAAGTTTACAGCTGTCTAAAGGACTTGCAAGTCTGAGGTTATCTAGCAAATAAGGATAAAATAGCATTTGTCAGAATGACTGTTCCTCCCTAGGACACTCTTGAGAAACTGAAATGGCCTTGAGACAAATAATGCCCTCATTTATGAATCCCTTGCCTGTGGAATTCACCTGAAAGTTCAGTTAAGATGACTCTAGGATAGTAATTGTTGGCAAAAGAGGTCAGCCCAGACATGGTGCCATTGCTGTAGTTTAATATCAAGAAGCCCTTCCCAAAGCCAATGTTCTAAGTTCAAGGCTCAGCATCTAGATGTGAGAGGTATCAGCTTCTTCCTTTCCATTGCCTGATATTACCACCTACACTGCCCATAAACACTATGGGCACACATATCCACACAAGCCCAATGCCCTACTACCCTATTGACATGTCTCTTCTTCCAGCCCTATATACACATTCCCCAACAAACAGACTCATCAGCATCTTGATTTTTTAATCATAATTACAGTAGTAAAAAATTACAGTGGTAATAACTTGCATTTATTGGGGTTTTACAATGTCCAAACAACCTACTGAGCATTTTATGTACCAATAGGTCATTTGCACAGCACGTAAATTTTACTTGTTAATTATATCTAGAATAATTACACCCATTACACTAATGGGAGAGTTGAAACTTCGAAGTTGGATAACATGTTCAAATTTGTGTCAGTCTCAGAGCCAAGGCTCCAAAGTGTAATTCCTCTGATTCCAAACCCATACATTACATTACTTCCAACTCATTGGTCAGAATGTAAATTAGCATAACAACTGTGGAAAATCGTATGGAGTTTCCTCAAAAAATGACAAATAGAGCTAGCTACCTTTTGACACAGTAATCCCACCGTGAAAGTGCTATCTGCATTGCCATGTTTATTGCAGCATTACTCACAATAGCTGAGATACTGAATCTATCCAACTGTCCAGTTGCCCAACGCATGCTAAATGGATAAAGAAAATGTGTTCTATGTATGCAACAGAGTACTATTCAGCACTAAAAAGGATGAATTCCTGACAGGTAAGGCAAAATGAATGAAGTTGGAAGAAATAATCCTAAGTGAAATAAGTCAGGCTCTAAAAGAGAAATTGAATAAGTACCATGTGTCCTCACTCTTTTTTTTTTTAAGAGTTTTGCCATAGAGTGTGTGCACTCACTGGAGAGAAAGAGACACAGAGAGAGGGGAAATGAGAAATCACCCACTACGGAGGATGACCACACCCCAATTCCTCCTTCTCCATTGTCCCTTCAGGATTTTTGGCATGTACACGCATAGCGTGGTTTTCAAGCCACCAGGTTGGGGACTTAAACCATGGGGAAATTTTAATTAACAGACAGAAAAGAACTTGTAAATAAGTGGGTTTGTTAAAAAATAGTATTGTACAGTAGAGAACATTTGTGACAATTTAATGCATATTTCCAAATAACCAATAGAATTTCAAATGTGAACAATACAAAGTAACAATAAATGTTAAATGGTAACATGTTTATTTCCTTGATGTGATTATTACACACAGTATACATGCTTTGAAAAACTACACAGCATCCCACAAAGATGTACAATTCTATGTAAATCAGAAATTATAATAACAATTATGTTTAAAAACTATTTACTCAGTAGCTGTGTGCCAACAACTATGCTATATGACTTTTTAAATATCAGCATTTAAAACTTTACATGTGATCTTCCTCCCTTTTAAACACAGCCATATACTAGGCCATTGGGAAAGTCGTGACTTCTTTCCTTTTTTTTTGGAGAGGTTTTTGCTATAGGGCACGTGCACTCGCCAGGAAGACAGAGAGAGACAGAGAAACAGAAAGCTAGAACTCACCCCCCAGGGCGGATGGCCACACTGTAATCCCTTCTCCTCCACTCTCCTCTTGGATCCTGGGCACGCACGCACGACCAGCATAAGTTTACGCCACCGGGTCCAGGACTCAAACTGCGGTCGACTACATGGGAGTCCAGTGACATAGCCATTACACCAACTGCAGGTTCCAAGTCATGACATCTTTCTATGTTTTTCTATGCAAAAATGTGCCATGACTTTGCCGATGGCCCAATGTATTCATACTTGGATATTTTGTTCCACTTACGTATCATCAATACTATGGGAGCAGGTTTTCCTACAAACTATCTCCTGATTCTTGTCCTTTGTTATTTAATGTCATGTTTATTTACTGTCCTATTTTCTTTTAATCAATTGTGCCATGACAAATTATTCTAAAGAAAACTCGAGTCTTATTTCAGCATCAATTTTTTTCTTACTATCCAAATCTTCAAAGTTTCCTCCCACATTTGAGATTTTCCTATCCTATTTAGCAATCACTAGTTTAAGGCATCTGTCTTTGTGTTCAGACTGGGCTGTACAAGTGGACAGAATATATTTTAATATCCTTCTTGAGCACATGACTGGGCACCAGTTTAAGTTTAGTAAATTTGTTTGAATCATTAGATGATTTAACAAGTAACTCAAAGATTATATACTTGGAACAATGAGGACAATCGCACATTTAAAGAAACAGTTCTTTCTAATTTTATTTTAGTTTATAATTTATTTACATTCAGTTGTTATACACCTTTATGGCATATAATATGGTTTTTCAAAGCATGCATGCAGTGTGTGATAATCAAATCAAGGACATTGCCATATACATAGTTTTCAACAAAAAATAGCCTTACAAAAAGCTTTGAAACCTTTCGGGAAAATAATACCATATATCAAAGCCAAAGAAATAATTCCAGTAAGAATGCAAGGATCATAAAGGGCCCAGAGGAGAGTAAAGTCTGCCTTTACATAAGGAAAGACTCCTCTTAACTGGAGGCTGTAGCTCAGGCAGAGAAAAAGAAAGAAAACACTTAGTCCCCATAATGAGAAAGGAAGTAAAACAGCCGTTTCAGATCGGCTTTCTCTAAGTTCATAGAATTCTAACATGGGGCCCAGAGATCACAATGGATTCTTTAATTCTTAAACAATAGATGCCCCCACAATAGTGTGGGGACAGGTCTGTCTGAAAGATATATCGAGGATCTTTTTTTGTGCAGGACACAGGATTGACATTCATTAAATACTTTTCTTCAGCCATTGTACTTTCATTATGCACAACAAGGGCTTAGGTTAGCAGGGATTAAAGAAAGAATTATTCTAAAGCAAGAAGCTTTATCCTCAAGGCATAAAAACAGAGAGAAACTGGTTAGAAAAAAAAAGAAACAATGTAGGATTAGATTATGAACTTGTTCATTGAACAGTTACATGGCAATTTGCTAAGGTAATTATTACCATTAATTCGAGAGCCAATAATTATCATAGCAGTTCTACCATTTCATCTCTCATTTATTCTGAAATCCTGAAAGATTTTTTTTTTTCTTTCAGATACCTGGCTTGCTTGACTGGTCTAAGAACCTCTGTCCTAATGACTTTTACAACCTTAAGCTTTTTTTTTTTTTTTTTTTTTTTGTGTGTGGTGGGAACCACAACTTCTCAGGGAGCCTTCTCATGTTAGTGAAACAATGTTCTAAGATTCAAAGGGGTAATTCATCTCGGTCACTCTTACTTCTGCACAGCAGTCCAGCCTGGAGGTTAATAGAAAAGGAGGCAGTGGCTGCCATCTTGGATCTCATTCCGTTTCAATTTTCTGGTTACAAACACCATGCTTTTTCTAGCCAAGAGGGGTGAACGGGAGCATATAACTCTCCCCTTGACGCCTTTCCCTCAGGCCCTTCAGTCTTTAGAGTGCAGGACTTGGTGCTAGTTTAATTGAACCGCTGTGCTTGGCTTCTCCTCTGAAAGAAAGAGATATATAGTCCCTCTGGTGACTTGTTGCAGCAGCTTTCAAACTCAGCTGGATTTAACTCTGTGAATTAAAAATACTGCTTGAGATTGGAAACCCAGCGAAAAGAGCAACTTCAGATACTGGCAGGTAAGCAAGCACTCCACAAAGGGTCCACAAAAGTTCTGGCTGCTTTTCCACTTGGCCACCACAAACTTGCACTGCTCAGTTTTCCTTTGTAGACAATAATAATGGCTGATTCGGTGCATAGAAGGTCATAGTGTATATTTGTGGAACATCTAATAAATCTGTACATGAGGCAATAACGTACCAGTATCTTTGGCTTAGAGAAGATATTAGCTCTGTAGTCTTGAAGGAAACAATTATCAGCACTAAGCTATTTTCCCACAGTAGGTCAGGATGTACTTATTTAAATCTAAATAAGCAAAGTCCATTAATCATAGAAGAAGAGCTAGAATCAGAGGCTTACATGGAACTACAGAATACAATAAGAAGTGTCCATTGCAATTACTCAAACATAGCGATGAAGAAACTGAAGTGGTGAGGGTAAAATGACTGTCCAGTTGTCCAGCTAGCGAAGAATGAAAGTGATATTCAAAACTTATAGACTTGCCATCTAGGAAGCCTTTTTTGCCCACTACACAACGGTATCTCAAGCTATTTGGGAAAGCTCTAAATCCGATTTCCTGTTTATACTGCACAGACGGATAAAGTTGAGCTTCATAAAGCCTCATTAAGACAGAGTGCTACTCTGAACCAGAAATAATAAATATAAATATTAGCCAGATAAACACCGACATGTTCCTACCCATATTTGGTCTTGGGGTTCAGTTCGGTTTTCCCAGGTCTACAACTAGGCTGCACTAATGATAGAACCAGCTAGACATGGATGGGCAACAGGGCCCCAAGTGTCAGTGGTCTGTACACGGAGCAGGTGACGAGAGAAAATCTCCCAGCTGACCAAGAGGAAGGGAGGCTGTCCAGGCAACAGGGAGAGCGAAGGGTGGTAACGGACCTGCTCATCTGTGTGAGGATGGTTGTTAGCTGGGTCATAATAGGAAGTGTTGGAATTCTCATCTGTTATTAGCCTTCTCTGTCTAAACTGAACAACAAACATGAAGGATATTGCAAGATGGGGCCTTCATCCTATATTCATGTTTTCCCAGCAGTTCATATCAATGGAACCCAACCACTTGTTAAATCTCCTCATGTGCTTGATGATTGGCATACAGATATTACTGGGCAGGGACTCTGCTCAGAGGAGAACTTCAGAGCAATTTAGTATCATGATAGAAGCAACATATAGCTCTAGAAATCAACTCAGGGGGACTCACTTCAGGAGACCAAGTCAAAGATATCATCTCTGATGTCACTTAAACTTCCCAGATGAGGGAATGAATGGAGTGGTCTCACATCTCTGTGTAGGAAGAATCTGTGCTCAGCAGTAAGTGTATACAGCCGAGGACATGAGGCTGTTGTTACTGGCCAGGCAGCCTTTCCTTCATAGACATCAGCAAGACACTGGGAGGGAATTCCTTGGTTATGATCATCTCTTCATCTAAGGTTTGTTCATGCTCCATGAACTAGCTCTGGGGCCACACGATTCTGCCACCAAAATAAACCCCCACTTACTATAAAAGCTAAGGAGCTATGGCATAAAAAACTAAGGTTCTTCTTCACAGGAGAACAAAAGTGAAACCAGAATGTGGAGTGTTGGTAGCAATGTAACTCTGTCTATAGCAGGTGGGCATCAAACAGATTTCCTGCATTGTTTGTGTTTTGACTCCATGTTTAAAAATAGGCATGGGGACTGTAAAAGAAGACAGCTGCCTTTTAGACACTTGTTTCTGTTAGGAGCTGCTACTTTTCCTTCATCTCTTCCTCTTTTAGCCTGTCTCCACCATGTGAAGGTGGAGTCCCTTATACACTATATGCAATGAGTCATTGTGAGTTAAGACCCTTTGTGGGTGAGACAGTTAAAAATGATAAATGAACAGTAACTCTGCATTTTGAACTGCCAAATGACCCTTTCTCTGGGCCTTAGTTCCTCCCTATGAGATCACCTGAGGACATGGCAGATGGAGTACAATTCCTTTCAGAGGAGCTATAAAGAAATATTGATTCAAAGACAGCATTTCACTTTATGATTATAAAATGTAAAGCAGCAGCCCAACATCAGGGCTGCATGAGAGTGGGAGGGAAGAGAAAAGAGGTAGTAAACATGCAATGTGTCCTGGAGCTGTTCATGTCTTCAGCAGCATTCAAGCAGGGAAAACAAAGGGAAGGCTGATGCTTCCTCGCAGGCCTTGGGCTCCGTAGGGAGTGGAAGATCATTATCATTATCCTGCTCTACCTCAGTGAAGATGAGTCTCCAAAACAGAAGGGATAACTGATCCTGGAAGCACAGGCTCTCCCCTGTTCAGGGAGTTCTGTGTCTCAGAATGCACTTCTTTGATGAATGACTGCTGTCCAGAGATTTTGAACCCATGCAATTACTGGCCAGGCATTGCAGGGAGACTGGCTGCCTGACTAGATCCAAAATGGCCAAGACACATAGATAATTCAGAGTTGTTTTTCTCCAGTGAAATCCCCCTGGTGATATCCACATCCTGGTGTCACAATGCAGGCACAAAGATGCCAACACAGCCCTTGCACCCGAAGAGCTGGACCTTTCATAGAGCTCTACAAATAGCTTTAACCTCATGGAGCCCAGAGATGCTGAATGCACACACAGGCAAATGCTTCTGGTATAATCCCTGGAAAGCTTAATGGCTAATGCCTCTGCCCTGATTTACTTAATATCCTTCCCAAGAAATGTAATCCATGTC
Organism: Tupaia belangeri chinensis; assembly: GCF_000334495.1. Classification (NCBI taxonomy): domain Eukaryota; kingdom Metazoa; phylum Chordata; class Mammalia; order Scandentia; family Tupaiidae; genus Tupaia; species Tupaia belangeri. The sequence goes on from NW_006204812.1 coordinate 2,756,872, forward strand.
TTTGTTACTTTTCACATGGCATTATTTATGCATGCCTCATCACACACAAGGGTCCATATCTCAAACACCAACTCAACCTTTTTCTACTTGATTTTGTGCTTTTTTTCCTGCCTTACTTTTCAGCCCCATGGCCCCAATATATGCTCTTTCCAATTCTCCTGCTTTATACCTCTCTGCTTCCTTCCACCCCTCTTCTGCTCCTGCCATTCTCAGCTACACACCAGCTGCTTCTATCTCCCTCATTTTGCTTCCACTGCTCCTGTCATATCTGATATTTTACATGCTCATATTTTTCCCAGAAGAATTATTTCTTCTTAAATCTTCTCTGCTACCATTAGCTAAATGTGATTTCTCTTATCCTCTCAAACTCGAACTCCAGTGGTGTGTAGTGTCTATTCCCATTGAATGGAAATTACGCCAGTAACTTGAGATCAGCCACAATGGTGGAAATATAGTATTTAAGCCATAGATATTAGTAAGTGCTACAATTCAGAGCTTCTCCATGCCCTCACCTCTAGTTTGTGTGTTTTTTTTAATAAATGATAATGAAGAGCATGCTTTATAGGAATATTTCTTTGTTTAGAGCTGACACAAATTTCAATAGGGAGCCAAACACTGTTGTACTCTGCAAAGCCAGCAGGTTCTCTGTTCTCTTCCAGCAGATAGCTTTGTCTCTCCTGCCAAGAGCAAACTTCTGAAAACAATTGTTGACGTCACAAAATAACTGTGGTTCTTAATCTTTATTTTTGCTTTCCAGAATATGAAGAGTCATAGAAGAAACTCTTGATCCAAGATACCTCATTTTCTTGGACCATGATTTTGGCCCCATGCCACTTAGCTATAGACGTCTTTATGATGAGAAAAGTTCAAAGAAGTTTGGTGGGGAGAGGAGATTCGTTTAGATCCAATAGGGGAGGCAGAGGATGTGTGACTTGAAAATAGTCCTAATTCTTCAGATCCTCAGAGAATGGAAGAGCAGTCATACAATCACTAACCTTTGGTTCTACATATGACCCAGCCTCTTGTGAAGAAAACTAGATTAGTAAGTGTTTATGCATACAAGCACACAAACAAAATCTGGCTCAATTTAAGTAGCAAAGCATATTAAATAGCTCACAAATGCAATAAAATCTAGAGAACCAGGTTTGGAAAACATGCAGGAATCAAGAAAAACAAGGTGGCAAGGACAGCCTATGTCACACTCTGGGTAGAAGGGTTAGAATCTCACCACTTCCATCCTATGGGTACTCTCTCAACTACATTTGGATGTTTTTATTGCTTCTTCCAGAGTCAAAGTCCTAGGAGGAGAGTTAGCTTTGCATGTTCTTATTAGTAGACAAGGTGGACCTTTTTGGCTTCTATAATGAGAAACACTGTCTCACACAAGAATTCCACTTTAAAGGATCTACTAGTCTGATCAGACTGTCATAAGAAAATGTTATAGACTGGGTGGCTTAAACAAGACAAATTTACCTTCTTAAAGTTCTGGAGGCTAGAAGTCAATGATCAAGGTATCAGCAGTTTTGGCTTCTGGAGATTTCTTTCTGTAAACAACCACTTGCTTCATTCACTGTGTCCTCACCTGGCCTTTCCTTGGTGCTTGCACATGGAGAGAGATTGAGAGTGAGTGTCCTAATGTCTCTTCTAAGAACACTCAATCCATCAGACCATGATGGGTCTATACTTAGGACATTCAACCTTAATTACATCCTTACAGACCCCATCTCCAAATATAGTGACATCAGAAATTAAGGCTTCAACATATGAACTTCAGGGGCATAAATGTCAGCCCATAACAGGGAATAACTTCAAATAAAAGAGGCGTCAAAATCCTATGGTGCAAAAACAAAATGAAAAATACAGATGCTAGTGCCAAAAGAAGGAAGACAGGGAAAATTGAAATGAGACAGTTCATCCTGTGCTTTGTCTTTCTGGGTACACAGAAATCCTGAAAGTCATTCGCAGTCTAAAATAGCCATTAAGATAGATTTTTTTTGAAGTGATCTAAATGCTACTAAAATAATTTTCATAAAAATTTCCTCCTACTTACTCATTTCTATTAGATCAGGTAAAGTGGTTAAGTACTTGTTAATGAAGTAGGGAAACATCTTTAGAAAAAAAGATACCTGATTTTCTACTTAATAAAAACTAGACCAGGTCAAATCATTGCATATTTGTTAAGATGACTGGATCCCACATGGCCCACTATGTGATTCTAGTCCCAGACCTGGCAGCTTGAAAAACACACAGAGCGAATGTGCAGATATGCCCAAAAATTCCGAAAGGAGAAGCGGAAAAGAAGCGATTGATGATTCATGATTATTCCCCATGAGGAGTGCCGTCTCACTTTCACTTTCTCTCAATCTCTCTGGCAACCACACATGCTTTCTAGAAAAATTAGAAACAAAACAAACAAAAAATAAACTAAACCAATTTATGTTCTGTGTATGCAATAAACACAGTGTGCTAACTCCACATAGGTTTTCTCATGATAGCACCAAAGAACAATGACTCCCATTTCAAGGTTGTAGAAAATCACTTTCATTTCGATGTTTAGAAAGCCACTGGAGCCATCCTGTTGGTCGCCTGCCCTTATTTTTTTCTACTTTTGGTTCTTTCTAACAGAAAGATTTTTGCTACATATGTTTATCATTATTTCACCACAGCACGTGCACAGCCTGATTGGTCTATACTAATCAGAGTCATCTCATTTCCTCCTGCCAGCAATTGGCTTGGAGAAAGCACATGACATGACTCTGGTCTATGAGATTTGAAGGTCAAAGGAGGCCTTCTTAGAAGACACAAAAAGAGACATATATACTCTCACTCCCACTCCCAAATGTTACTAGGATCAGATGCAATACCTGGAATTTCTGCAATCAACATGTTTCCCAAGCATGAGGGCAATTCTCAGGAAAATAACCCAATGAGACACATTCTGAGTGATATCCAGGAGCCACTGCGTACACAGCCCACCCAACCTCTGGTTTTCTTGTTCTTTGATACCTGGGTATTTCCTCCTTGTGAAAGCCAATTTAAGTGAGGATTTTCAATTATTTTCTACCAAATGTGTCCTGATATAACTACTTGAGAAAACTATGTTTTATTTCTTGGCAGAAATGGAAAAGCTACTCTATTCTTACATGAAGGGGAAAAGCAAGACAAGGGCAGAGAGACAAGTGAATCATTTTGCTTTTAGGAAGGTGGTAAGAGCTACCTTACAAGATGAGCATCTTAATTCGTTAGAATTACCTCACACTGAAGAGTAAACATGTATGTTCCTCTCTTTCACAAAAGAAGCCCACGTTGGGGTCAAAGGGTCAGGTGTTCTAAAATAGAACATTCGAAACAAGTCATATGTCATTGTGACGCTTACTTCATTTGTCATATGGCCTGTAATACCAATGTGCACAATCCTGACTTTTCAGAGGCAAGATACGAGAAAGACCTTTCCATTAAGAAAGTACACTTTAGAAAATGAATTAATGAAATCAATTAGTTGACAGGAAGCAGTTTCATTGGGAAAGGCCTAAGGTGATATAAATACTGTTATCGTTTGCTGATCATATGTCCTATGTGCTTCATAAAGCACAAGAATCTTGTAATCTTTAAATAGCCACAAAACCTAGCCTTCAATAAATCCATTTCTTTTTTTAAAAAAGAAACATGGTTTTCAAAGAATTTAAGTGAATTGTCCAAGATCACACTGCTAGTAATTAACGACATTGGAGTATGTATCCGGGATGCCTGACTTAAATCACATATCTTTTTCTACAACCCATTTCTAGGAATAATAAGCCCAAGCAGAGAAAAAAAAAAAAACGCTTAGAGAGGTTGGGTTTGGTCCTCTTTTTTTATTTTTCTTTTTTATTCTTTGCATTTCTCTTCTTTTTTTGTAATCTCTTTTACTTTTTTCAATTCTTGTAACAAATTTAGAGCAACTATGATAAATATAAAGCTGACTCAGAACAGATCCTACTCTTGATGTCTAAAAACGAAACTGAGCCATGCACGCAAATAACTGGAACTGAAAGTGGAACTTGGTCAATGTTGTAGGAAAGACAAATGACAATGATGGAAATTTAGAGGAGAAATGACTAATTGCATAACAACTGAAAGTTTACACAAGGGGAATAAAGTTTACGTAAGAAGAATACATATGAATACACATAAGGGGAATACAAATGAATAGAAACAATTTAAAAACCATATTTTAATTGCTTTTATACATTGCACTTGGGCATAGATAACTCAACTTTCAGAGATGATAAAATCTTGGAAAGCAAGATAAAATGAAGACATGGGCATGTTTAAGGTTCTAGAGCTAGTCCATCATGCTGACTTACAACACATGAGAGAATCCTAAATGTGGCTTCAGTTGCCCTAAGATGCACCAGGCTGGATTCATGTCAATCCACTAAGGGAGTCACTCCTTCCTCCATGATGCTGGGTGCATCATTTATCATTTGAGACCTGTGGGGCCAGCAGGTGGCATAGTGGTTAAGGCACTGGACTTCCACATGGTCTAATGCAGCTTGACTCCCACAGCTAGTGGCTTAAAATTCAGACTCCCATGTGGTTGACTACAGTCTGACACCCACATCTGGCAGCTTAAAACACACCAGGCAAGCGTGAGTGTATGCCCAAAATCCTGAGGAGATGTAAGAGAAGGGATTGCAGTGTGGCCATCCGCTGTGGGGGGTAATTTCTCTCTGTCTCTCTGTGTGTCCTGTGAGCACAAACACCCTATAGCAAAAACAAAAAAAAAACTTAAAAAAAAAAAAGAGAGACTTGCATTCCTCATCTTATCACCCACATACACTCCCTGGGCTATAGGTAGGCAACAGCCTGCCACTAAGTAGAAATAACTGCCTGCCAAGCTTCTTTGCACTTCTGGGCCTATAGGACGACAAATTTCACAAGACTGTTTTATCCTTTGGGAAGAATACTTAGTGTGAGAGATTAAAACACCTGTTTTGCTTTTACTGTGTAGTAGGTATTTAGAGGGGGTAATATTATGTTTATGTTAATAATTCTTCTAGGGACTGGAAGGTAATTTATTATATGCTTCAACTGAGATTGAGAGATGAGGGGGAAAAAGACTTAAATACTTCAATCAAAGAAATTTCCTATTTGACTTCCTTTTACTCAGATAGCTGTGACTAAGTACTATTACATGAATGAAAGTATGGTCAATTTTAAATAGGAGGGGGATAATATTATATTTAATATAGTAACATACTATCTGTGACTCCGTGAAGCTCTTAAAGCAACTATTTATTCATTTAAACACCCTCAGGCTTATGGCCCTGTTTCTTGACTCATGGCACCAACAAACACAAGTGATTCATGAGCTTTAGAAATATAAGAGCTCTCTGGACCAGCCGCTGACATATTGGCTATGTCGCTGTACTACCAGATAGTCGACTATGGTTCGAGTCCCGCACTTGGTGGCTTAAACTCATGCCAGGCATGTGTGTGTGCTATCCTGAGAGGAGAATGGAGGAGAAGGGATTGTGGTACGGCCAGCCCCCCTGGGGGGTGATTTCTCACTTTCTATCTCTCTGTCTCTGTCTTTCTGATAAATGCATGTGCCCTATAGCAAAAACCTCTCCCAAGAAAACCCAAAAAGAAATATAAGAGTTCTCTAAAGTGATTGTTTCCATATTTTCTCAGGACCATCATAAATGTATAGACAGAGATCAATAAGGATAAGCTTTAAAATAATTTATATTTACAGCAGACGAACATGTTTTAAGCATTCAAATTTACAAATCTACTAAGCAAATAATGTAAGCAATAAGAAGATTGTCAAAGATGTTCCTGTCGATTCAACATATACTTAGTTTAACATAGCAGTAGAGACGCCAGGTAAGAAGAGGCAAAGAAGAATAGAGTATAGTTTCTCAGAGAGGTCATAGTCTCCTGTGGAAGACAGTTCAGTAGCTGAATGGCAGCATGTGGCTAGTGTCAGGTGTCAATCCTCTATGCCTATATGACAAGTAGAGATCACCTGTGCACAGATGACAGGTTATAGACCACCAGGCCATGCGGTTTAGGAGAGATGGAGTTCACGCACCGTATGTGCACCAGGAAAGGCTTCATCAACAGCTGACATTTTAACTGCACCATGACAAATGGATAGAACAACCTTCAACACGTAAGGATAGAAAGGATTTTAGGCTAAGTAAAAGGAAGGCTGTAAAGGGGCTTGGTTAGGCTCTGGAGAGACAACATAGCGATGCAAAGTGAAAAGAGCAAGAGCTGGCATCAGTCAAAGATGCTTTCACATCCTGGATCTACCATTGTCTAACGCTGACTGACTAGAGCTTACTTAATTTCTTCAAGCTCCAATGCTTTCCCATGTAAAATGAGAATAATAAAATCAACCATAATCGGTTTGTTTTGAATATTAAATGAAGTGATGTATGCAAGTATTTAGCACAGAGTCTGGCCACTGGAACAGCTTTTATTGTTTACTTCTTCTCCTGCTGTTTCCTCTCCTTGTCTCTGCTTTCCAAATCCCATCCTACTACTTCTAGGAAGACTTTCAGTCTACATTCCTTTATTCATTTATCCCACAGTTACTTACTGAGCACCCTCTACATCAGTCATTTCCTTCACCTAATGTCTGCGGCACTTATTTTCAGTGTAGAACTATCTTGATAGCAAAGAAGTGTTATGCTTTCTGCCTTCCTGTGATCTGAGAGTCTCTGCAGCTGTAAGTTAGGATTTATTGGTGATGGACCAGGCAGATGCCAGTGACTGTCATGTATAAACAAGAGAAACAAGGCAAGAAGCTCACCCTGGGACAGGTGAGTACCCTCTGCCTCTTTGAGCACAGCAGGGCTACAAGATTCCTGACTTTACCAGCTTTGAGTTCATGTAGACAATAGATCCTGGCTGTGGGGTATAATTTCCCATTTTTATTTGTTACTTGAAAAATACCAGCATAATCCAGTTCTGGTTCCAGGAAGAACACACCTTGGCACAGTGTGAACATGTCATCAGGTGCTCACAGCCCAGTTAGGCTATTTGGAACAGAAGGAAGAACATAAATAAAAGAAACCAAGTGTATTAGCAACTCACTTGCCTCCATATGTTAACATAATCACAGCTTCCTTTCTTTCCCACATGGCCTTCAAACTCTCTAAATACAACATCTCAGTGTTTTGTTTTGTTTTGTTTTTGTTTGTCTTTCAGTATATGCTATAGAGAAAGAGAAAGTAGGACTATTTTCACTACACAGAAGAAACACAGCTGAAGGGGCAGTTCTTGCAAACGCCTGGTGAATAAAGCCGCTGCTGAGAGGTCTCTGGGACAAACCTTTCTCCTGTGGGCAAAATGAGCAGGGCTTGAGACTATTTTCCTGGGGCAGCCTCCTGAGAACCAAGCTTTGAAAATTATACATGCAGGGACCAGCAGTTAGCGTAATGGTTATGTCACTGGACTCCCACCTAGTCGACCGTGGTTCGCATCCTGGACCCGGTGGTTTAAAACTCATGCTGGGCGTGTGTGTGTGTGCCCAAGATCCCGAGAGGAGAATGGAGGAGAAAGGACTGTGGGGTGGCCATCCCCCCCGGGGGGTGATTTCTCGCTTTCTGTCTCTCTGTCTCTCTCTGTCTGGCGAGCGCATGCACCCTATAGCAAAAACCTCTCCAAAAAAAAAAGAAAATTAAACGTGCAGATCATCATAAATGCAGTTTTATTTTTGCTGTTTGTTTTGCTTTTATTGATTTGTCGGAAAAGTGATGATGCTTTTTTTCCATGTTTTTCTATGCAAAAATGCATTTATGACTTTTCCAGTGACCCCAAATTTTATTTTCTTTACCACCACCACAAATCTATATTCACAGTTTCTTGGAAACAAGAAAAAGACAGCCATTGACCCCCTACGGTGCCCCCTCCCCACACACTTTTAATCAGGAATGAGAAGATAGTCAATAGGTATCAGCTGGAACCCACTAAAGGGGATAATCATTGAAACCTTTACCACTTAGCCCCTATACCCACCACCAGCCCTTGCAGAGATTCCCAAAAACCTACTGTATACCCCCAGCCTTGAACAAATAAAGAACTGATAAATATTAAGTGGACATGATTACATTAGAACACTATCTTCCCTCTATCGCTTCTTCTTTCCTACATTATTAGTTGAGTCATTTAGGTGATATATTTGATGGAAAAATAACTTCATATTTTTTAAATTTGTATTGCCTTGTAGACAGAAAAAATATAACCAACTGTAAAATTAATAATTAATAATTAATGCGGTTTATTTCCAAGCCAACTGTGAGTGACCTAGGCCCGGAGAAGAGGCATACATGCCTTTTCTCGGGGTGATCATGCACAGAGCTTCCTTTTATTTGCTTTTGAGATTGACACACAACATTTAATTAAAAGATTTCCCATTGGTCTGGCCCAAAAAGGCGGGACATGTAGAAGGGGGGGGCTTGTAGGTTATAGGGGGGTTCCACAAATTCTTAGGTCTGGATTGGAAGGGAAGATCCCTGTCTTAGTTAAAGAAAGGCTTAATCTACATCTCAAGGAAAAGGGAAGTTCTGTGTCTTGGGAAGGCATAAGCAAAAGAATACACTAATTGGTTGAAAATATACATCTCAAAGATACTATGCCAGGGACAGGAGGTCGGAAGAATCCTGTTAATAGAAAGTAAATGGTCTGTTAATGTTTGTGGGCATGACTACCCCAGTCCCCTTTTGAAAAGATTTTGGAAAAATAGGAAAAGCAGTCAGACTTCTGTCCACAGCCTCTTGTGTCTCTCAAATGAATCCATGCAGATTCAGAGATATTATAAAATATTTTCTTTTAAAATCCAGATATTGTTGAAGAAGAAAGACAAGCCAGTGTATTGATTTAAATCATCGGATTGCTTTCTTCATCTCCCTTATAAAGGCACCATATGGACAGAAGTTTTAAATGGTTGAAGGAAAGAATATTACAGTGTGATGGCTATTTTGGAGATTTTGGGCTTGGATATGACACCGGAGTCTAGGACCGTAGCCAAAATGCAGGGGAGATGCCAGTAATAAACAAGAGTCAGTCGGTGGAGAAGTAACAAAGAAATACAGGAAGAACCGAAAGAAAGCCAACTTCTCAGTCTATCAGATGCTAGATATTCAATACAGTAAAAAATATTTTCAGAGTGATATCATCCTAATTACCATGTTTCTTCAGGATAATGCTGCTTATTATTTACAAAGAAAGTGTCTGGAAATATTTCCTACTAAGCAGATTCTTGGCTAGCGCAGTCTTTTTCAGACGTAATATGTGATTTTTTTTTTCTGATTGCTGATGCTTTTGTTTTATTACTATTAATAATAATATCATTGTTTTTTATTACAGTGTGCTTTGTTTGAAAACATGTTTGTTTTCACACAGGCAATATCTCCAAAGATCCCATTGCTGAACATTTCACTCACCAGCATTGGGTTATGATACGGGGAAAAGCTATCATCCATCCAGGGCAGACAGGGTTCCGAGCTGAAACGTGTTCTTCTCAGCCATAGGTCAAAAGCTCAATTGCACATTTTGTACCCTTGTTTTGTTATTTTCTTTGCCCCCATCGACTTGAACTTCACATTGCCTTTTGTTTCTGGCAAGATGCTACTTAGCATGTCTTCAGTAAATAAAGATTTGGCATTTTACTGGCTTTTTCTTTCACTTCCCACTGCTGCACTCAACAAGAACTTCCTGTTACTTCTTTCTCCAGTCAAAATGCCTTAAAGACTGCAGGTTAATCCCTCCTTCTTGTTAGATGCTTTTATTCAAGAGCATCCTGATTCTGGAAGATTCAGCTTTCAGTGGTTATTTTTAGTATTCAATTGATTCAAGCATCTTCCAAATTCTGAGGGAAAAAAAATCACTTCAACCAAGAGATCCTATCAATCACAGCGTGGTTTGCATGCTTATTTAGCTGGTTAGTAATTAAAGGCAGCTAAAAATACCAGGCATGCATGAATGGTGTGATTTTTATATCTTAGCTCCTTCCCAGAGAAAACGCAAGACCCATCAATCAAACAGTTGGTAGCTGAAGTCATTATCACTGGAATTAAGGCAATTATATACAAATGAATATTAATGAAGTATCTAGTCAAAATTAGGGTCAGTTCTTAATACTTAAAAAGAAATTGTAGAGAATCTAGGTTCAATGTTAATCTATTATAAAATAACTTAAGGACACACCTTCCACATTAAGCTGTCATTGTAGTTATGGGAACTCCATCACATTTATGTTATTTCTTGTTTCAGAGAGAAATGGTTTTATATCCATATTATAGCTTTTATTTCAAGATTTCAAAATGGCCAATAAACCTACATTTAATGTAGTGACACAACACCCTGATGAGAAATAGGCACATGGGTCCAAGCACTGTGATTTTATAACTTAAGAAAACGGATAGTCATTGCAATTTACAACAGTGACTTTATTTTTAGAATAGTATTCTGGAGAATATACCAGATGATTTTCAAACCTCTCCTGCCCCTCCATTCTATTGTTACAGGATTCTAATACAGAATGAGCACATAGCATTTGAAGTCCTTTGGAAAAGCAAATGTAGTACATAGCTGAGCATTGGATCCTTTAGGAAGCTATAAATAGGGGAAATTGTGAGAATGCAAGGCATCTGAATTTTTTAGACCTGTTCCCTGATACAGAGCTGGTTTGAGTCCCTCCCACAGACTGCAAACATGGATACTGCATCCTGCACCTCCAGGACACTGTTCACATAAAGATCTTAGTGAAGGACCCCCCTGAATTGTGCAGTGCGCAGCCTCTGCAGGCACGGATATGGGCCCTGCATGGAGAATGGGCATTTGATTACTTGTCCCATTTCATGCTACCCATTAGGCACACAGTAAATAAGAAAGTGACAAAGAAAGAGTAAGAGAAGAGAGAGAGAAAGAAAGACACAGGTGAGGGGGGAGGAGGAAAGAAAGAAGAAGAAAAGAAGGAAGAGACTAAGGGAGGAGAAAAGGAAAGATGGAGAAAAGAAGGAAAAACAAAGAAAAGGAAGCAGGGGAGCAAGGAAGGGAGAGGCAAGAGAGGGAGCATTTCTATGACTGAACTTGGGAAGGAAACAGATTGAAACCCAGCTGATCTTTTGGTCAGCCATGCCCCAATCAGCAAATCAACAAATGGGTCCTATCATACAGTCTCTATAAAGAATTCAAAAATCCCAGGAGTCACTCCTGTTTTAAAATATGCTGGTCTTTGAAAGTTAGGAAAGAAGAATGGGAGTAAGAGGCAGGTAGCCTGACTATGCTAGAAGGATTCCAAAAGGATAGACCTGGAGGACAATAGGGAGAAGAGCAAACAATGAGGTGAGGCATCAAGAAGTAATGGCATCTGTGTTATCCAGATCCGGGTGGGAAGATGCCATCGTTCAGGTTGAATCCCACTGGCTTATTTTTCAGATTCTCGCAATTGGTGGAGAAACCCCCAGCTACAGGAAAGAGATGATCACTGCAGAATTGTAAGGACTAAAAGAAAAGAAAAGTCACTGGCCTGGGGTTTTTGAAAAATTGTCTCACTTGAAGCAAGAATTTGAAGTAGATGCTCTCTTATCCTCAGAACCCTGTGCAATGCTACAGATGAGTCACTGCCTGCGAAGCAGTCCCCAATGTAGGGTAATGCGGTCTATTTCATCTGCATAAAAGTCACATGGATGCGTATCATCGGTGTCACAGAGATCAGCCTTTAACAGACATCCTACACTGCAACGCGGATTAACAATGCATGCCAATTTTTACCTAGTTCCTATTTTGTTAATTTTCTCAAACCTGGATGAACTTTAAAACAGGGAGGTAAAAGACACACACACACACACACACACACATATATATGCTTACATACACATACACACACATATATATATACACACATTACTCAAGATATTTAGTCTGCAGCTAAGTTTGAGAATGACTGCACTAAACTATATACCGCTGGTGAATGATACTGTATCTTATTTGTCCCTAGACTATATATTGTTAAATATAGATAAATACTTGTTTCATATAAAAAGGCTTTTTTGAATCAATGTAATACGTAAGACACAATAAATGGAAAATGAGACAAAGCACATTTACAGCCTGTGGTCACTGCTATGATAGATCTCCTTTCAGAGTGCTATGAAGTTACAAAGAAGGATACTCTCACCTCACTAGTTCTCCTAATGCAGAGCCATCATTTCCAACTTTTGCTTTAAGAACCTGAAGCAGGCATGACCCCGTCTTGGAGGAGCACCTCCAAGAAAAGCGGGGAATGAAGCGGGGAATGAAGCAGGAGCGACCCCATCTTAAAGGAGCGCCTCCATTACAAACTATTAGAGTCCTCTGACTGGAAACTTGCCTTCTCCTCTGTGCCTTAGAGTAAACAGAGTAATTAACATTCCTATTGTCTTTTAACCCCACTCCTCCTAACCACCCTAAAATGTTCCTCAATGATGCAATCAGCCAGACCCCTTGCCCTGAGCCATGAAGACCATTGAAACTCCATTGTGATCAGACCATGCCCTCAGGAATGATTAACCTGCTTGCTTTGCTTCTGTAACTGGCTTTTTGCTTTGAAGATAGAAAATCCTGCCCCCATCTCTCCTGATGCCCCTTCACTTTGTTCCTGTGCCCTTGTAAATCATCTGCGAATTTTTGGCCTATATAAGCTCCTTTCTCCTTTCACTCAGGGCTGCGGGTTTTTGAGAGACATGAGTACCCCCTTAGGCCGCCGGCTTCATCAATAAACTCCAATAAATTTGGCTATGTCTGAATGTCCTCTTATTTCTCACTGAGTAGACTATAACAAATCTAGTAAGGACTGGGAGATGCTAGGATGACAAACAAATACGGCAGTCATGGTGATGGGGTTTAGCACAAACACTAAAACCTGCATCCCTTTCTCTCTTTTATAAAAACAATCTTCGGAAGAGTGTGGTTAATTCAAGAGTACATTCCTATGCAGAATATTTTAAAATGTACTCTTTGGGAACCGAGCCATCAATAAATGCATAAGTGATATTAATATTTACCCTTAAAGTATCTCTTAACAAAACATGTTAGGAAAGGATTCTAGATCACACTCAGAAAATCTTGTGTCTCTGAATTCTTACTTCTAGAACTAATTTGTTGTTTTGCCAATAACATCTATACTAAGCTTTCCTACGTTATTTTTATAAAGGCAATCCTTCTTATTATGTAGAGTAACATCGCAAAGGAAGTGTCATTAGACACTTTTAATTTTAATTACACCCTTGTGAAATAGTGTAACAAATAGGCTTAAACTAAAATTTACAGGGATCCAAAGATGCCATTTCCACCCACCTATGTTTTAATTCACTTATACAATTTTTAAAAATTTAAACATTTAAACATAGACTACCATAAATATATCATAGCCCTTTGTACATCTAATACCAACACGAAAAAGACACTTACATTCTAGCAAATGTCTTCAGCTTTTCTTTTTGTTCTAAGAGAAAGATACCTTTTAGAAATGAAGAAATACCTATCTCCCCACCTCTTCCATGGTTGAACTGTGTATCCTTCGCTGTCCTGTGCTTTTACTGTATTTTATGTGTAATATTATACACATTATATAATGTATATAACACATGTACTATTCTGCTGAACACTTGAAAGTATTACCCATGATTTTGCCACTATCAAATCTCAAATTATGTCTCTTTTGATTCATACAGATATAGATCATGCATTTTAATGACAATGGAGGACTCCAATATATAAACAAGTCAGTTTATTTATTTATTGAACTGTGAACCAGTACTGTGGTTTAAATTTGTCTCCCAGAGATTCATGTGTTCAAAACAATCTCCAATGCAGCAGTGTTGAGAGGCAGAAAAATCAATGTCATTATCGCTGGGGTGGGCTAGTTATTTTGGGGGTGGGCTTGTTTTTACCGTCCTTTACTGTTCCCTCTTACATACTTGCTTGCATTTCCACCATAAGACAAAACCCTTCCCAAGTAGTAGCACCGTTTTATTGGACTTCTCAGCCTCCAGAACTGTGAGTTGAATAAATATCTCTATTCATAACTTACCCAATCTGGGATTCAGTTATAGCAGTCAAAAACTGACCAACACAATGAGTTAGGTTCTTTCAATGTTTTGCTATTACCAGCATTTTGCAGTGAATAGTATGACAAGGTATATTTTATGCAAGTGTGGGCATTTCTCTAGAGAATACACTTTAGGAATAGTTGGGACTGTTAGGATATCAGGCATATACATTATTATTACTACACACTGTCAAATTACTCTCCAGAATAATTATGTCCATTTTTTCTCATACGTGTAAAGCTGCTTATTTCCACATAAATTTTCCAAAATGTAGTTTTATAGATCTGTAAATTTCCGTAAATTTAATGGGTATATTATCTAACATTGATCTTGACCCTTTTTGTTCTTCAAAATTCTAGGTTATTGTCTGCCTTTTAAAGGTAATTTTTTATATTTGCCAGAGGGTTTGTAAGCTCGCCAGAGAAAGAGAGAGAGAAAGTCAGAAGGCACCCCCCATGGGGAATGGTCATGCCACAATCCCCTCTCCTCCATTTTTCCCTCCATCTGGGATTTTGCGCACACATACACACACACACACACACACACACACACCTGGTTTGTTTCTCAAGTCATGAGGTCTGGGACTCACGCCTTGTGGTTGGCCATGTGGAATCCAGCTGCTATAACCTTTATACCATGGCTGAACTCAGATGACGTTTTTATTTTTTTCTTTTATTTCTTCCATGAGAAAAAGGAACACAGACAGACAGACACCCCCAACAGCGTCTTCATGTAGTGATCTACCCCTAGCATTAGCCAGCCAGGATCACAGGCATGCACATGTGCCCAGCACGAATAGGGAGACTTAGCACAGGAATCCAAGAACTTTTCATGTAGCTGCAGCATTGAAGAACATGGCAGTGACTGGTGAACAGGTGATTTTAACATGTCAAATCTATTGAGTATGTACTATGATTAATGGGTGTGTGCATGTGTATATACACACAGGTATGAATGTAAATATATAAGTATATACATACACATATACACACTTAAGTGTGTTTGTGTGTGGAATTTATTCCATTCTGTTCTGTTCTCATTTACCATTTCTCTTTGCTTCAGTTTGGCTTTAATTTCCTTTTTCTGTTTTATTATATTATATTTCTCTTGTTCCCATTTACTAATTTAATTTTTTTGTTTTTTTCTTTTCCTTTCTGTAGCACACATGCTTACCAAAATTTAAAGTCAATCACATCATTACCTTCCTCCTGAATGATGGATGCAAAGACGTCTTTCCAGCTTTCTTGTAGTCATTTTCCAGTAATATAATCTCGATTTATTTTCATATCATAAAATTAGTCATTTTCTCTCCTGTCTTTAAACAAATTAATACATATAGATTAACCTCAGGTTTACTAATTTACTTGCTCACCATTTTTGCATTCTACATCATCTGCTTTTTGAAAGATATTATTTCTTGAGTATATCTACTTAATAGTTTCCATAAAAGTTTGGTAAAATGTCTCATGGTTCATTTTTCTGAAAATATGTATTGTTTTCTTTTATTCTGTGCTAACTCCATGTTACTTTTTTGTTGTAAGTATCCTACTTTCAAGGATGCAATATCTTCTCTTTGAGTATACTAATTATAGTTTCCTTTTCCTTTTTCTCTACTCCTTCGTAATCTCTTTCCTCCATGTTGCCGGTTTCTATGTATTTTAGTGTCTTTGTTCCTTGTTGGAGAATCTTCTGAACATCTAGAAAGTCTTTATGTCTTCTCATAATTAAGAGCAAGGGAGTGAAACACTATAAAACTGATCAGAAACACTGATGGGACAGGACATGGTATTGACTATTTTACATAGCATAATCTGGGTGGTCACTTTTGGGGAATCAGCCCTCCATCCTACCTCCCTGTATCTTCCTGCCTTTCCTGTAGGGTTTTAAAAGTGACTTAGGGGAAAGGTTTCCAATCTTCTGCCTTGGCGAGGACATGGTTCTCAAACCAAAATGGAAGAGTGTGCTAGGGACTCAGATTCGGCATGGTTTTGGTACATAATCCTTTCCATCCCATGACTGCTTGGATCCCCATTTCACCATGTGTAGAGAATAAACCCTAGAACTTTTGAAGTGCCAGTGGCTTAGCTGCCCAAAGTCATGGAGTGAGGGAAAGCATCTGCATTCTCCAACAGATTTTCACCAAATCTTCTTGGCACTTCCTCACTTATTTCCAACTTCTAAGATAGCTAGTATTTGTTTGTCTTTTTCTTGCATTTACTTTCAATCAGCTTTATAAAATGGGAAGGCTATAAGAGTCTATGAAGGAGAATTAGTGCAAAATATCTATTTCTCTCAAGACTGGAGACTTATTGACTTCTCTATTTGGGGCTTTAAAAGCCAAAATTAATGACTTGCCCTCAACTTTCCAGTTGTTCACACTTCTGTCTCTTGCCCTAGATGCCAAAAACATCAGCTCGTATCTTCACTACTCTTAATTTCAGCCCCCGCTTCACTTCTAGATGAAGTCCTCAGGCATTTCATTGTTATGAGAGGTTATCTATATATTTGAAGTATTTTAATAGCATTGTTAAATTTTATCTAGCTTTTTAAAATGTTTGTTTTAAGTGAAATTCACAGTTAAAGTAGTCTAACATCTTCCAAGATTCCCATCTCTTGATTCGCCATTACAATGGCCACTGTCTAAGCCCACTAACTGTGGGGCAGGGGCTCTTCCTCAAACTACTCCTGCGGATTAGCCATTGCTGTACTCACTTCACAATGAGGAAACCGAGGTACATGGAATACAGATTTCTCCTGAAGAATATCCAACCAGTTGACAGAGATGTCATTTGAAAACAGGTTCATCCATCTCCAAAGCCCATGTACAGTAAACCAAACATTCTCCCATGAGCATCAATAAATTCTAGGAAAGAGCCAATGACCTAAAATGTTCTTAAAGTTGTGTTTGCTGGTGTGTACATGTGTGTGCCTGCTTTAACACACACACACAATCTGTATCGGTGGAGCAGAGAGTATTTAAGACCTAGTGCTATCATGGTACTTGGTTCAGACAGTTTTCACTGATTTGCTTCCTTTATGTCTGTTCATTCAATAGCGTCTAATAAACACTTTATTTCCCTTCTCACTGACTTTCTATTTATTCAGTATTTTCTGCCGCAAAGGCCTATTGTGTTCAGGCGATGAATGTCACAGCATGCACACTGCTTTGTAATGCTAGGGACTCTGAACAATAATTTTACTTTGAAGTTAAAAAGTAGTGGGGACAGGGAAGATAAGATGGCTGTGTAGAGACATCACAGAAAATAAATGGGTGTGTGAATTTATAAGTTTCTAAGAGAAGCCATATATGTGTAATATTACACTTCTGCTGAATAAGTTGCCATTAATAAAGTGCATTAATAAGTCTTTCAAAGATACAAATATGATCTTAGATTTGCTCTCCTTTCAAATGTCTATCATAGTAGGTACTGAGTAGTCAGTTATTATACATACATTGAATTAAAAGTTACCTATGAGAAATCACAAATCCATGATAATATTGTATAGTTTTTCACATTGAGTGGTGTAGGTCTTAGGAAAGCATCTTCTTTTATTCATCAGCCCTAATGAATCACAGATTTTTACTTCTCAAAGATATCCTGGTCCGTTTTCCTTTTATATGGAATATTCAAGGTCATTTCTTGAGCTCAGTATCTGAACTTTGTACCTCCGGGCGCATTTATCAATGTGCCAGCTAAGTGACTTGCACCCACTAGGTCCACAATACATCATTATTAACAATAAAGAGTATTGTCTTTTGAACAAATAGAATTCACACTTAGTTACAGCTTTCTGGCTATCAGCAGCTGGCCTACCAGATGGAACAGAAGACAGAATGCATAGCCAAGTCCCAGAAAGTCCTAAACAAATCCATATTGTATGTCTCATACCTAAGCTCAAAAGGAGACAAAGAACACCTGAGACAAATGTTCTTCACATGATTCCACCATCACAACGCCTCAGCTAACCTTCACCTCCTTGTAGAAGCCAGCCACAGTAACCAACTAAAACAGGGTCCACTTAGTTCTCCCCAACCTTCCCATGCTAGTTACGCTCTCTGCACTGCTTAAAACTTACTAGACTTTGTGACTATCTTAATTGTCTTTTTAGTCAAATTCTAATTATCTTTCCTTCTAGACTACTCATCATGAGGTCAAGGATGAACTCTTTCCTATGTCCCCCCAACAGAGTAGAAATCCAGTATTTATCTAATGAATACCAAATTCAGTGAAGTCAGCCTAACTCCTCTTTAACCCAGAAATGAGAACCGTTGTTCAAAAAAAGCAACCACTCACCTTGGCACAACTTCATTTCCATGCTTAGCACAAGCTCCCCAGGCTGCACACCTGGAATCGTGTTTCACAGACTTGCGGGGTCTCTCTGCAGTTGAAATGTTCTCTCTATGTAAAATCCTCCTGTGCTCTCTCTACTGCTCAGCAGTAGTTGAGACGCAAGCCACTTGTGCAAACTCTGAAAGATACTGATAAAAGGAAAAGAATGACATTTGCTTCTGGCAGTTTTACTCAAAGGTATGTGCCTGAAAGTCAGAGAAAGATATCATGAGCTGTAGGAAGTAGGAGAGATCTCTGAAGAGAACGTGGGATAAGGATATTCTTAGGGCAGTGGCATTTTTCCACTGTGCTCAGCAAGAGAGAGCCGTTCGAAGAGTGAAAGAAGAGTGAATAGGACTTGGCATACGAGGAAAGGAGAAAGACAGCAGCACACTGACTCTCATCTCTCAGATGCCATGACCTTGAGCCTTACAGAGTTTCTGCACGAACTACGGTCCAGTGGTACACAGAACCAAGACTCGCATCATTGCAAACACTTGCAGCGATGGCATAGCGAGGGAGTTAAGCAGGGCATAGATGGATGAATCTGATCAAGCACATATCTAGTTTGACAAGAGACATAGAAAAAAATAGATAAATAAAAGATCGCTAAGAAAGATATTGCTTAGAGGAAGGGAAGAAAATTGCCCTAAATTTTGTTATATTTCAGCTGAGATTTCCCAGAAACATTCACCAGAGAAATTAGCTGACTCCCAATCAGTGTTCTAATGCAGCCATTTATAGTGCTTCATGCTGCTTCATTGCCCAGGTAATTACTTTTCATCAGCCTAAAATTCTCCAGTACTTTCAGCTGGAAAAGTGAGTCTTCATTTCCCCATGTTAGGAGTCAGTTGCAGAATGTTATTGACCTACTTCTTCTGTCATCTTCCACTTGAGTGCAGGTGCGTGTAAGAGAGTCCTGGGCATTATTTACAGTGGCTTTCATGAATCTTTTAAAAATGGTGCTTAGTCGTATGGGTAGAAAAAGGTATGAATGGATAGACTGGAGAATACAGTATAAATGAACAAGTGAATAAATGAATGTTGTGTACCAAGAATAACATTACTCATCACGTTTGCTCATTCATTCATTGAACAAGCATTGAAAATAAAACATTATTCCTTCTTTAAAAAAAGTTCATATGTGCATTTATCAATTGGTATTTAATTAGAGAATCAGAACCTGTTGGAGTAATATAGACTAAGAGGTTAATTACAGGGTGGTCACTATGAGATTACAATCTGATTAAGCACTCTGTGTGTGACATTTCCTTCTGTCTATACTGCTACAGTCTGAAGTCCACATGGCAGGGAGTCCAGAAGAAAAAAAATAAAATTTGAAGTTCAAGAGAGAGATAACAAACAGGAACCATGGAATATGCCAGAACCCATGGTAATAAAAAGGAGCCCTTATCGACTTTTTATGGCTCCTAAACCTTCAACTTTGGTGATGTGGATGACTTGCAGAAAAAGCGGATTCCCTTCTTTACGGAGCTAAGCATACACCTGATTTAAGAGCCGGAGACAATGAAGCAGGACAGCCATGTTTGCAGGACAAGCAGTAAGGTCTGGCTATTGCCTCTCACAGTTAGGTGAACCAGCCGTTCTATGACAATATGTGTTAAACTCAACAGCACCTGAAACTTTACCCACCTGCTCCACATAAAATAGTTAGCAAAAATTTTCTATGGTGGCTTAGTCTAGCCCAGAAGCAATCACTAAGAATTCTGGAAAATAAACTAATGACACTCAGAAACCCGTGTGAGAAGAATAGCAGAAGGCTTGGGAAATACATTGTAGTGAGTGTAGAGCCTCCAACTCATATATATATATATGCCATGAATATACTTAGTTTTTTTATATTAGGTGAGCCATAAAAATCTATTTTTATGCTTAAGCAACCTCAACTTGGGTTTCTTCCACTTGAAATTTAAAGAGATCTGATCAATGCACATATTGCATGAGAAGGCAGAGTTAGGAGGTATGAGATGGAAACTGGAGGAAGGAAATTTGTTTGGGAAAAGTAGTGTCTAATATATTTACATGCTCAAAATAATAAATTAATGAAGGAACACAAGGTACAAAAATGAGAAACGTCATGGTATACATGAATGGAAAGTACAAAGGAATTAGTATTGACTTCTTTCCCATAAATTTCATTTCCATTAAAAGTGTTTCCAAATGAATTAGGCTTCGTTGTAGTTCCAAAATAGACTTTATGGGACAATTTTCTGGTCATTTCTTATCATCATGGTGATTGTCATGGTGATTAACATAGAACTTTCCAGCACAAAGAGCAAGGCATCTGTGTCCAGTTTTTTGCATTTGTTTTCCTTGAAATGTTCAGCAAAGCCTAATATTGTTGTGGGTTAAAAATTACATTAAGTTAAGGTAAATTAATCTACTTAAATAGCTTAGTACTTAAAGCTAATTCCTCTTGTGCTATCAATACTGAGATTCCAGGATTAAATAGGGCTGGGGGGAAAATGAAGTTGCAGGGATTATGAAGTTCTTTTATTCATTTATTTTCCTGAATTGAATTTCTCCATTCTTAGCAGTGTTTAGTCAGAGTTCTTGGTTACCATGACGAAACTGTCTGGAGGCACACACTCTACCCAGTTTTGACCATTTGTGTTTCACTGTAATCATTCATTAGGGAAAAGAAATTTCTCAATGTGCTCTCCTCAAAGATTCAAACAGAAGTCTGTTTGCAGTATACCTATAAAAGGTTCTTCCCAGCCTGATCCTAGTTTCTAGAAGGAAAGACAAATAAGATAGTTACAAAGTCTAGTAAGTTTTAAGCAGTGCAGGTGTGCAGAAACCCAGGGAAGAGAAAGCATTCTTATAGAGAGGCATAGAGACTGTCCTGCATGTGAGCAAGTCAGGGAGAGCTCAACTATTTCATCCAGACCACATATTCTGCTCTTCACCATGATATGTACTATGTGGTTATTTAAATTTAATTATCTCCAACATATCAGGTAGCTATATGTCTATTGGAAACTTGACTTACAGTGGATTCAGAAAATTGAGATTTATTTTTTTATAATAGGAAAACAACAGATGGGGGCTGCTGGTATTTGTTTAGAAGCACATTGTGCATTTCTGGGCTGTCTTTCCTGTGATTTTGTAAACAGTTTTCTTTCCTTTTTTTCTTTTCTGTTTTTTTTGTTTGTTTTTTTTTTTTTTTAGAGAGATTTTTGCTATAGGACGTATGTGCTTGCTGGAGAGACAGAGAGACAGAAAGTGAGAATTCACCTCTCAGGGGTGATGGCCATGCCACAATCCTTTCTCCTCCATCTCCTCTTGGGATTTTGGGCACACATGCACATGCTCCTGGCATGAGTTTTAAGCAACTGGGTCCAGGATTCAAACTGTGGTTTACTATGTGGGAGTCCAGTGACATAACCATTATGCCATCTGCTGGTCTCAGTTAACATTTTTCTTACTACATTAAGGATTCAAGATGGCTGGTGCCACCTCAAAATTTGTGTTTATACCAGGGTGGGACAAGAGGGGACACTATGCCAGTCGTCTTCATTTGCATTGGTTCTAAAAAGCAAACATCTTTCCAAAATATCCAACAGACTTCCCTTCTATCTCAGTAGAATAATTATATCACAAGACCACTGTGAGACAACTGAGGCTGGGTTTCTGATTGTCAAGAAAAAGGGGTGAATGGATACTGGGGAGGAAACTAATGATTCTAGCTGTATTTGCCTAAATAGTTATAGGTTCCTTGAATGCAGTGACTAAGTTCAATATTTCTTTCATGTTAACTTTTCCTTTAAAAATTTTTGAGATCTTGTTTGCTTTCCCTGACTACAACTGAGAGGGAGTTGGCCTGTCATACCTGATGGCTCATTTAAGTTAGGAATAAACCAGCACTAGACCAAAAATAAATGATAACTTAATAGGTTAACTTAATATGTTAAACTGACAATAAGGTTAATATATACACTGCACAGTACAATAGTCAAGTAAGCTGGGAAAGTAAAAGAAACAAACAACAGAAGGCTCAGATCTTTCAAAAATTGGTGATGTTTGTGTATTTATATATAAAAAAATGATACGCCTCCAGTCAGGGGAAACAAATCTTAACTAAAAGAAAATGAAATGTATTGTTATAAGTGATTTTTAAAGGCAATAGAATAAGGGATTTTTTTGAAGATTTCATAAGGGTATAGTTCTAGAAATGTTCTTTTTCTTGACATTAAGAAATATAGAACTTGAAGCTTAGGTATGTGTGTTTAAAATATAAAAGAAACTACTACTATAATCAAAATGAAATATATAATTTTCAAGTTAAAAGAGAAAATAATAGAGGATAAAATTTAAACAAGAGTAAGAAGTTTAAGAAATCCTCTTAAAAAAGGCATAAAAACAGAAAGCAAAATATAGGTCGAACTTGAACTTTTCCATTCCAGTTGTTTCTGTCAAGAACAACAATTGTGGTAACTATGGGTATAATAGGAAAAATATAATCTATATGAAAGTAAATGAGCTGATGATGCATGGGCATTTGAGAATCCAAGAGAAAATGTGAGAAAATAAGCTCATTTTCTCCTCAGAGTCTTCTCTAATAACTGGGGGCAAAAGGAGAAGACCACAGTTAAGCAAACAATATTTAGTCAATTATAAAACAAGTGAAAGATTCATCAGACTTGGGGTTTACAAAGGATGGCAGAATATGGAGGTCAAGAATCCAGTGGAGTGACTGGCAGCTAGCACAAGGACTATGTCACTGAACTCCCACGTAGCCAATCATGGTTCAAGTCCCGGATCCAGGAGCTTAAACTCATGCTGGGCACGGGCACATGTGCATGTGTGCCCAAGATCCCGAGAGGAGAATGGAGGAGAAGGGATTGTGGCGTGGCCATACCCCCGGGGTGTGACTTCTCACTTTCTGTCTCTCTATCTCTGTCTAGTGTGCACACGTGCCCTGTAGCAAAAACCTCTCCAAAAAAAAAAAAAAGAATCCAGTGGACAGAGGTGTAGGGACACTAGCTCAGTGCTGGTGATCTTCCTCCATGAGGCATTTGTTGAATTCGAAGCTGCACAGGGTAGGAATTAGGAGGATAAAAAGTAGCACTGAATCTAGATCTAAGTTTTTGGCAGTATCTTTGCACCAAGGAGACAAAATTGGAGTCCAGGGCACACCAAGAATAAAGGCCCTAGTAAACATCTTGGTCTTCCATTTGATACCTCTAAAGAGTTAGGAGAATATATGAACCAAAGAGAGTCTGAGCCTTTTAACCCAGACACTATCAAAGTCTGGGAATAAATGACATGTTTCTAGTCATGTCTCTAAGAAAATATGGCACTCTCTCTGGACAAATGTGAAGTATCAAGGATTTCATTAAAACATTAACAAGTGCACTAAAGATCTATTACATCTCTCTCTAGCTATTCATTTATCCAATGATCCTCCCTCCCATTTCCCTTATCTATACCAAAAAGGATGTACACTGAAAAACATGTACATTAGTGATTATATCAGTGTTATTTTTAACAACTAGAAAAAACTTAAATGATGGAATGCCCATGAACAGTAGAACAGATAAATAGGTTTCGTAATAATCAGACAATAAAACATCATACAGCAATGAAACTACTAACTTGCTTCTTGCAATAGTATGGATGAATCCCACAAAAAGAAAATGAATAAAAGCATCCAGATATAATGATATGAACTTCAAAGTCAAGGAAACTAAGCTGTGGGAAGAGAGGTTGAATGATGACATTCAGATGGCAAGACATGAAGGCAGTTCCACTGAGTGATATATCTGAACCTGAGTGGTAGCTGCATGGGAATACTCACTTTAAAATAATTCATTGAATTTTACACTTATCATTTGTACAATTTTCTGCACAGTTTATTAGATTTTTAAACATTAGTAAACAAGTAAAATCACACCTATTATCAAAATAAATGAAAATAGGCTGAATGGCAAAATGGAGATTTTTGTGTTGTTGTTTTGCCATGAGGTATGCACACTCATCAGGGGGATGGAGAGATAGAGAGAGACAGACAGACAGGCAGAGACAGACAGTGAGAGGGAAAGTAAGAAATCCCCCCCCCCCCAGGGAGGATGGCCATGCTGCAATCCTCTTTTCTCTATTTTCCTCTCAAGATTTTGGGCACACACGCTCATGTGATTGGTGTGATTTTCAAGCTTCCAGGTCCAGGACTCAAATTGAGATGACCCACATGGAAGTCCAGCCCTTCAACCACCACACCGTCTGCTGGCTTCAAAACTGAGACTTAAAAAAAAAAAGTGCAAATTGCCCAAGAATCATAGCAAAATAAAAATACCAAAAGGGATAATGTAATGCAGTAACCCTGAATCTGAGAGTTGAGCTAACGTTTACCTGGTCTTTAAAGAAATCACTCACAGGCCCAGCCAGCAAAAACATGGGTTGATTTGAATTACAGGAGGTGCTTACTGGTAGATAGCCTTTGGTAGGAGCCCGTTTCTCAGAATGGCACTGCAGCAGTTTTACAGTGGTTAGATCAAAACAAGCTGGGGTCCCTGTGGACATTAGTTTCCTCAGACCCTTACAGTTTTATGATCAGTGCCTGCTTTCCATACCTCATTACTAGGGGGATGTGTTTTCTTCAGATACCAACTTTAGCCAGAGCCTACTCCTGGAGGGTAAGAGTGGAGGGCAGCCAGATATAGAGGAGCGAGAAGACAGTCTATGTCCGGAAGATCCTCCACAGATGATAATAAAGAGATGGGCAAATAGTTGCAGATACATTTGAGATATAACAGACCATGATCTTAAAAACAAAAACAAAAAGCATTAACTCTGAAAAAGAAAATTTACTCTAAGGGATAAATGACAATAAAGATACAGCTGTCATGAATCTGAGTTCTGAATTCAATAACCTGAAGCATGTAAGAAAAGACTTAGAAATACCTGCTACGGTTCGAATTTGTCCCCCAGAAATTTATGTGTCGGGCTTAATTGTATTGACTGGGCTGTAAAAGTATTAAGTGAAAACTTAATTCCTTTGTGATTGCTGCAGAGTAAGGCTTAGTGGGCAGCGATGGGGTTCTAGTGATTGCATCCTGGAGGTGACAGACTTATGAATAGATAGATGAGGTCTCACGAGACCCAGTGAATTCCAGCTCTCCTGAAAAAGAGCTATTTCTCTCAATAACTGGTTGTTATAAAAGAGAGATCGATCAGGATTGCTCTCTCTCTCTCTCTCTTCCTTTCTCTCCCTATCTCTATCCCTCTCTCTTCTCTTCCCTGCATGATGCTATAGGCCTAGGACTTTGGATGTTGCTGCTAACAGAATCATGAGTTTGTAAACTTCTATCTTATTTATATGGTAGAATTACTCAAGTGCAGGTATTGCTATTAGCAATGCAAAACAGACTAAGACACAACTGGTAAGATAAAAGAGTAATAGTCTTAGTGGGAGACTAATATGTATTACATATTTCACAGTTCAATTAAATCAAAGTGCTGAATATAGTATTAGACTAATACAGTTAATATATTAAATCAAATAAATGACATAAAATTTTGTCCTTTATACAGAACATGCTCTCCTTATAGGGTTTCAATATGCTTACAAGCAAAATGTTAGTTATAATCATAAATTATCTATTCACAGTGTAATAGTACCTAAAATGTATTGCAGAATGATAAAGAAAACTATCCTAGTCCCTTGGAAATAAAAACCTAAACTTCTGCAAAATAATCTTTAGATCAAAAGCTAAACCAGGGCCTGGCAGGTGGCATGGTGGTTAAGGCACTGGACTCCCACATGGCCGACCACAGTTCAGGTCCTGGACCTGGCAGTTTGCTTTCTTGCTTTCCTTTTCACGCTCTCTCTGGCCAAATTAAAAAATAATAGTACCAGTGTCACTTTGGCAGTACATACACCCAAACTGGAACGATACAGAGGAGATTAGCATGGCTCCTGTGCAAGGCTGACATGCAAATTCGTGAAGCGTTCCATATTTTAAAATAAATAAGAGTAACAAATAGAATTATTTTTTTTTTCTAAAAAAAAAAAGACAGGGATTTTGGTTTGTCCATCCTGATGATTTATAGGATGTGAGTAATCGAGCTGATTTGGTTAGCGTACATAAATGGTTGCTTAACTAAGGACAGCTCTGCTGTGAGAGCACTTTATAAAAGCAAATTTCCTCAGAATAGGCAGCGCCTTGAGAACAGTATTTTCCTAAGCCTCGATACTGAGTGGTGAGTTGCACACACTGTATTTTTATATATAGCTGTGAAAAACAATTAGTTCTTTTCAGTAAATGAAAAGGCATCTCCAAAAGAAATTTTTTAGAAAATAGTTCATCAACCAAAGCCTAAGGGAATTGAAGGGAAAATAACTGCTGTAGAGGATTTAGGAAACATTTTTTTTCCTCTGCCACCAATTAGAAAAACAATATATTTAACCCCAGGTCTGTACCACTTGTGAGGTTGAGATCATTGTTTTTCTTTTCAATTCGACTCCCCAAAGATTTGCTGGGACACTGAGTGCTGAAATTATGAAGATGAATAAAAACCCTGAAGTTTGTCAGAGACAGATCTATAAGCATGTGTAATTCATCTTGTGGTTTCTTCTACTGGGACTTTATTGCAGAGATTTAAAAATATCAGTGAGAATTCTGGCATGTGGAGTCATCAACCAGAAATAACTTTGCATCAAATCCCCAAATGGTCTTTTTGATTGGCAGGTAAGCCCAGGCTGAGGAATAGCATTTCCTCTTTCTTAAACTTGCTCTGCCCTCTACATAAGGGAGAGAGCAGTTCCAACTAAAATTCTTGAAAGTAGTAGATTTAATGTGGATTCAGTTCCACACGAGTGGCAGATCCCTGTCCTATAGATAAAAAGGAGGTTAGAAAAGACTTCCTTGCCATCTATGGCAGCTAAGCATATAATACACAATTTTAAGACTAAACGGAGCATTAGAAGCTATTATTAACGCTCTCATTTTGTATAAAGGAAGCTAAAATCGAAGAAATTTAGATATTTTGACAAAGGCTACAAAACTAGATGGAACATCCAGAATTCTTGACCCTGAACTAAAATATTATCATATCAATGTTTTTATCATGTTCAACATGTTATTTTATCAGTTAACTATATCACTACATCACATGTGCTTACCAGAGAGAGATTAAAAAAAAAAAAAGCAAAAACAAAACAAAACACCCCAGTTGGGCATGATCATTCTACAATCCTTTCTCCTCCATTTCTTCCTTCATCCTGTCAGGATACTGACCACACACACCTATGCCCCACTAGGCTGGAAATCAAACCACGGTAGGCCATGTGGGAACTGGCTTCCCTTAATCACAAGGTACAGGGTTACTCCCTATACACAACCCCCCACCCCAAAATGTACATATATTTGACAAGCTCTGGAGCACAGATATACCAGGAAACATGAGAAATACATGGTCTTATATATGGTCTGAGTTTTCAAAAAGAGAGGAGATATAGAGATATACTGTGGAAATAGCAGACCATAAATTATTGCCGATTGCAAAGTGAGATTGCAGTGACCATTAGTGAATAATAAGATCCCCCTGGGGGATGATTTCTTGTTTTCTGTCTCTCTGTCTCTCTGGCGAGTGCACGCTCCCTATAGCAAAAACCTTTTCAAAAAATAAAAATAAGCTTGAGGGCCATCCCCATAGGCTAGTGACTAAGGGAGCCAAATCCCACATGGCCAACCATGGTTCAAATTTCAGGCCCACTGGCTTGAAAACACAAGACGTGCATGTGCGTGCATGCCCCAGATTCTGACAGGGTAGCGAGATGGAGGGGGACGGGCTGCGGCGTGACACTTCCCAATGGCTGTGCTTTCTCCCTCTCTAGTTCTCTAACTCTGTCTCTGGAGAGTATCCATGCCCTCTGACAATTAAAGAAAAAGAAAAGAGGGGACCAGCAGTTAGCATAATGGCTATGTCACTGGACTCCCACGTAGTCGACCATGGTTCATGTCCCGGACCCGGTGGCTTAAAACTCACACTGGGCGCATGTGCGTGCGTGCCCAAGACCCCAAGAGGAGAATGGAGGAGAAGGGACTGCGGCGTGACCATCACCCCTAGGGGGTGATTTCTCGCTTTCTGTCTCTATGTCTCTCTCTCTCTGTCTGGTGAACGCACGCGCCCTATAGCGAAAACCTCTCCAAAAAAAAAAAAAAAAGAAAAAGAAAAGAAAATCCGTGTGAAAGCTCATAATGTCATTCTAAGCCAATAAGGTAAAACTGGACACTAATAAATGCACAAAGTTCCATATTTAGGGCCAAAAATTCATTTGCATCAGTATAGAATGAGGTATGCCATGTGTTTCTAAAAGTTTTATTTTTCTAGTTCAATGTGAGTCTATAATCTCATGTACCTATGGCATTCTAGTGCTGAATTTACATGAACTTATAGACTGAGAGTGTACTGAATCACAGGGAACCTGAAACTCACCCTGCTTTGAGAGTTTTGCAGTTCAGATAACCCGTTTGTAGAGGAATGTTGGTCAATGAAAGTGCATGGAGCAGAGAAGAAAGAGGGCATGCAGATTTGGAGAAGCCAATAATGTCAATAAATCCAGGCTCAAAAGTAATCATGGCTGAAGGAAAACAGAGTCATCCATCAAAGATTCCTTTTCATTCTCACTACTGATTATAAAATAAGGAATGAGCCTCAGTTCCTCCCTTGAAGAATTCATGAAAAGAAAGCCATAAACTCACACCTTATGCACAAAGATAAAATATCCTAAAGAACATTGTGGGTTCATAGACACAGGAAATATTCTTAATGGGCCAAGGGATTGGAATATTTTAAAACTGGAAACATTTCTTTGGAAAATAGGACAAAGGAAAAGCCTATCCAAATTAGCTTGATAATGGGGCCAGCAGGTGGTGTGGTGATTAAGGTGCTAGACTCCCACATACCCAACTGTGGTTTGAGTCCCAGACCTGGTAAGTTGCTTTACGCTTTCGTTCTTTCTTTCTCTCTGTCTCCCTCTCTCTGTCTCTCTCTGATGAGTGCATGTGCCCTATAAGAAACTTAAAAACTTAAAAATAATAATAATAAATAATTTAAAAACAAAACAAAATAAATAAATTAGCTTAGTAGTACACTACAAACATACCACATTCATTTCGCCTTCATGTCTTTATTTTTTCCGCTACCCTAATATAACATCGCCTCTCCTAAATCCTACCTCGCCTTCAAGACTTCACTGCAAAGCAGGCTTTCTCATCATATCAGTCAACAGAATGTGGACCCACGAACAAGTAGTTCCAGGGCCAGAGGGTGGTGCATTGGTAAAATATTAACATGGCACTCTGCACCACAACCCTTCTTGAGAAGTTTCCCAGTTCAAGACCAGAGACCTCCCTGAGTATGCCATGCATATGTTTATCTGTGATCCAGGGCTGACTGAAGGCTGGGAGTGACTTACAGCTGCAGGACCCTGTAGGGAGATGGTGACTCTCTCTCGTGAAAAAAAGTAAGCAAACTTTAAAAAGAAAAAAAAGTCAGGTATTTCTATTACACTTGTTTCATCCTTTGTAACCATCTAATGCTTCTACGACCACTGAATTTCAGAGACCTGATAGTATCTGACGTTTAGAGCAAAGCAAACATCTTTTACAGCCTCTGACCATGTTCTGTATCAGACTGAGCAACTTATGCTCAAAATACCTTGAAGAGATTCAATTAGCCCATTTTCTTTAATAAAGAACAGGCTCTAGCCCAGACTGTGAGTCTTTCCCTTTGTCTCTTGTAGTCTCCACCTATGAACACTTTTCTTCCTACCTGAACTCCCACCCCTTTCGGTGCTGAATGAGAAGGCAGCAAATATCCCCACAGAGGTTGTCAGGTTGAAGTCCCAGATCTCCAACCATACCCCAGATCCAGAACAGACCTCTGTCCTAGCTGAAGTGGTTTTGTTCATAAAGATTCGAGTCACAGGGAAAACTAGTACCTTTGCATCCTAGTAGCCTAAAACTTGTCAAAGTATCTTGCTTTATCTTTCTGATTTTTTTTCATCTGTTACAAAGTTGCTAAAAGCCTCAGGCAGGGACAGTGGTTCTTTGGCTCAGTGGTGTACATCCCAGTGGCTTCTTCTCTTCTCAAAACCAATCTTTTCTGTCAAACATGCCTTCGCCGTGTTACAAATAAGGCTCATGGATCAGCCCTGCCCAGGGAACAATCGGCATGCTGGTGATTGCTTTGAAAGCAGTATTATACTAATACAGTATCTCATTAGAACACCTTTTCTGGGAGCTGGGGGTTTCTTCCCATTCCAAATGGAGATTACAGTGTTCATTATGTGTTCAGAAGTGCTGCTTCTCTGTACCATAAAACAGCCCAAGGAGAGAAACTCTTTTGACCTTTGTAATTGCTACAATATTAGGTAGGGTTCTTTCTCCATTTGAACAGAGCAATAAATACTGCAGAGATGTACATTTTTCCCCCTCCTAAAATGCAATTAAAATACCAGAAAAAAATCTTCCGAAGTTATTTTGTTGGTGCCACATCATCCAACTTCTTGGAGGGGGTGGGTGTGGGGAGGTGGAGCTGTACTGCAGGTGGTGAGACTCAGAGCCCATTTGGGATAATTTCTAGCAACTGGCTTGGGGCCTTTGGTTGCAGAATTAGCTCATCCAGGGCTTCAGCTCCTGGATTCAGACTCATTAAGACTGTCTTGTCAGGGTAGGTATGTGATCAGTTTCTGGACTGCAAACTAAGCCCAATAAATTGCTGACCTCAGCTTAAAAAGTTAATTACCAAATCTGGTGCATGTGGTGTAGAAAAAGGACAGAAACTACAAATTAATGTGCAGACAAGCAGTTTTTTTTTTTTTTTTAAATTAACTTCAAAAATATAAATATCCCACCACTACTGCTTGGTCTGAGCACAGCCTCGATTCACCTCTGAGGCACTGTTTCTTTTCTATCTGCCAACCTGTTTCCTTGTTCTGTTCTCATCCAAGTGCCTGTGAAGACACACTTTAAAACCAGATCAAACACAATGCATAAGGTGCGAGTGCTTTTCCAGACCTATGAAATAAGTCCATGATCAAGCTAAATTTGAGGGGTTTTGTCATGTTGTTTTAAGTAGGAACATTCTTATGGTGCATTTCCCAAATTTTCCTAAAGGATGACCCCTTTTATAAAGTATATACCTTGATGTATTTTTGAATTTTTGCTTTATTTAAAACTGGTGGCAAAAGCTAATTGCTGTAGGGTCTATAGGGAGCCAAGTCATGTATGTGTGCTTGACACCGTGTTTACTATGACAAGAGGCAATGGGACACTGAGCGCAGTTATACTGCACTGGGGGTAATTTAGGAGGCCCGGTTTGGGAAACACCCCCTTCCACTCTCCTCCCATTTACCACAGTTAGTGCAGGTGTGGAGGGTTAGAGTGAGGAAGTAGGCCCAGGTCCAGTTGTTTCCATCTCCTTTGTCCTTATGGGTTGCACATAAATATGAATGAACATGGGGACCAGCAGGTGGCATAATGGTTAAGGTGCTGGACTCCCACATGTTCAATCATGGTTTGAGTCCTGGACCTGGCAGCTTGAAACTCACAACAGGCACACGTGTGTGCATGCGTGTCCAAGGTCCCAAGGTCCCAAGAAGAGAATAGAGGAAAAGGGATTGAGGTATAGCCATTTCCCCTGGGGGTGGAGAGAGAATGTATCTCTGTCAATCCAGTGAATACATGCACCCTATATAAAAATCTCTCAAAAAAAAAAAAAAAAAAGAAGAAGAAGAAGAAGAAGAAAAGAAAGAAAGAAAGAAAAAGAAAAAGGAAAAAAGAAGAAGTTGAACTTAGGACCAGCAGGTGGCATGGTGGTTAAGGCAGTGGATTCCTATGTGGCTGGCCATGGTCCAAGTTCCAGACCCAGTGGCTTGAAAATCATGCCAACATGTATGCATACTCAAAATGCCAAGAGGAAAAGAGATTATGTCATGGGCATCCCCCCAGGTGGTCATTTCTTGCTTTTCCTCTCTCTGTCTTTTTCTATCTCTCTTGGGCAAGTGTACTTGCCCTATGGCAGAAACCTTTAAAACAAAAAAAATCTGAACAATCTTTATTTTCTTAGACCAGGTTTAACAAACCTGAGCAAGCAGACTTGAGAAAAAAGTTTTGAATAATACACGTTCTGTGAAAGTGGAGACTTGTCTTTCCATTCTTGAGTGCTATGGTGGCTAAGACAATGTCTAGAATTAGTAGTTAAAAGCTTAGTACGGGGGCTAGCAGGTGGTGTGGTGGATTAGGGCGCTGGACTCCCACATGGCCGATTATGGCTAGCTTTCTCACTTTTCCATTCTTCCTCTCTCTCTAGTGAGTGCACGTGCCCTACGGAAAATTAAAATAATAACAATAAATAAAATTTGTAATTCTTAAAAAATGTGTAGTACTTTGTCCTTGTTGGAAATATAACAAAAAATTAAGAAAAAAACAATCTGGTTACAAAGGCATAGTAGGTAAAAGCTGGAGTGGAAATATGGTGATACCTTCAAGTATTTTGGGATCACCAAGGACAGTGCCTGCGGGACATGGCAATGTTTCAGTAAATGACAAAGAAACAGTCAGCAGATTCATCCTCTGGAACTCTTGTTTCACATGGAACATTCTCCAGAAAGCTGCTCTATTCCAATTTCTCCAGCCAAAAAGAACAAGGCTATCCAGAATCCTAATTCAGAGACAGGTGCAGGCTGAATTCTCCAAATACTGTGTGTAATCCTCACAACAGTTTTGTTTCATAAACACAATGCATCTATGTTTAGTTATACCAATTTAATAGATATATAGATTGAGGCTGAAGAAATCTAGGCACTTCTTAAATACATAGTAGTCCTGAGGAAAACACCAATGCTTCAAATCTAATTAATTATTATACACTAAACCTTTCATCTCTCCATGTCACCCTGCTATGCAACTGAGAATAAGAAAAAATAAAATACTGTCTCTTCTGTTGAGAAAAAAAAACAAAACTATATACACTTAATCTTTTTTATTCCAAATGCCTCAAGTGCTTTGTTCATTATTTAGATGCTTTTCTAGCTATGCCTCATGATGACTTTAATTTGCTTTATTAAAAACAAGGAAAAAAGGAAAGCCTAGAAAATTCATAAGCCAGTCACCCCCACCTCCTTCTGTCTATTCCAATTTATCCTGGAAAAACTGCAGTTGGCTAATGGTTACAACATCAACAAAATAACTTCTCTCTCCTTCCTCATTAAGCTAAAAGGGAAAAAAAAATCAACTGACACACTGCATCCTTGTTGACTGGTGGTTCATTACAGGGGCTAATAAGAGAAAATACATTCTCATATACTGATCATTGGAGCT
Organism: Tupaia belangeri chinensis; assembly: GCF_000334495.1. Classification (NCBI taxonomy): domain Eukaryota; kingdom Metazoa; phylum Chordata; class Mammalia; order Scandentia; family Tupaiidae; genus Tupaia; species Tupaia belangeri. The sequence goes on from NW_006204812.1 coordinate 2,790,643, forward strand.
CAGAGAATTTGGGCAGAGCCACCCACTGAGTAAGTACCCATTTTTACTTCTGACTGTGTGTGTATTAGTCTGGTCAATTTCCCCAAGCTGGCCTGATTAGGAAAGTTTATTAAAATAAATGGAGAGGGCACTTAAACTTAGGAAAGAAAAACAGAAGCTGTGCTGGCACCACCCATACAATCTTCCCCCTTGGTCAGAAGTCCTGACCATTTGACAGAGGTCTATGGCTGACCGCAGTCAGTTCATGAGAACCTGAGGCTGGACTCCATTTCCCAGCCTCCCTTTGCAACCAGTCACCATCTTCCAGCTTCCATCCAAAAGAGAAATGATAAATGCAATTTCAAATGTAAACAATAAGAATGCATAATTTGCATATGATATGAATTCATATTTATCTTTCTCTCTCTTTCTCCCTTTCTCACCCCCCCTCCCTCACATTTTCCCCTGTTTTCCTCTCTCCTCCGCATCTCAATCTCTCTTCACTCGTCTGCTGCCTAGATTCTTTGGTTTATGATGATTTATAAACATAGATCAAATACAGTAAACTTTTTTTAAGCTGAGTTTCTGGATAAACTGATGGGAATTACTGCTTCATATTGCTAAATGAAGTCACTAATTGGACTTCAAATGAGCAAGAAATAAATTTTATCTATTAAGCTCCTGAGATTTCAAGGATTATCTGTTGTAATCCTTAGATATTCAGATAGTGCCAATTTAACTAATATATATCCCTAATAGCTTTTAGCTATATGAGGGATACATGGAGCCAGGTACCACTGGTAACAACTATCAGGAAGATTGCTATTAGAACTGTATGAAAATAATGAGGTCCATGCATCCTTTCCATCTCACCAGCTTGTGCTTAACGGTGGTCACTGCTTGTGCTTGGAACCAGATAAACCAGAAGAATAATTGGGCTTTGTGGAACAGAGCCACAGATGGTTTCCTAATCTTAAAAAGAAGTACAGGGACCCTCTAGGCCACATTACTAATTATCAGCAAATTTCACACATCAGCATGTCCCTCTCTACTAAATATAACCAAAGGGAAACTCCTAGAGTTAGAACTTCATTCACAAGAAGGCACAGAGAGGCTCAATACAAAATATGATTTTAAAAAATCCATGGACAAGAAACACGAAACTAAACCCAACAAGTTGAAAAACAGCTTCAACAGTGCAAGCATAGGATAAGCTCAAACTAAACAAGCATGACATCATCAGAGAACTTCAAACAATTATTGCATTTATAAAATAAGAACAGGCTGCTAATGAAACCAACCAAACAAACCAGCAAAAAGCCAGAAACAAATAAAAAACATAACCAATTAGAGTTCTCAAAAAATGAAAGTAAAGTCACAACTGGAAGGACAAATCCAAGTATTTTTGAGATTTGCTTGTCCCCATTGAAAAGAAGAGAATAGATTCCCCTCTCCTTTTTCTTAGAACATTTACTTTAGAAAATTTGTACATGCAAGCTCTTCCTCTGTCATTTTGAAATGTACATGAATCTTTTAAAAAAGGCTAAATATGATTTTTTTTTTCACTTTCCAATCCAGAAATATTTTTATCAAGGAGCTGGGGAGCCATCTCTTGGAAGTGTATTCATCCAGAGAGAGAGTGGTATTTTCTGTGGAAGGGGAGGAGCCAAATTTGAATGAGCTGACTCCCACCAAGTGGCAAAACTATCTTCTATAATAAAGATATAAGGAGTTTATTCTTCTTTTGGATAAAGTCAATTAGCTAATACAGCTAATCATCTCAATTACTAAGTGAATTAAGGATAAAACTATGGGACCATTGGTGCAGTCACATTCTCTTACTTAAGGACTAGTTATCGTTTCCATTGAGAATTTGCATACAATATGTTCTATCTGTGGGCCTATATAAAGGCAGAGATTGCTTTCTGGTTTTGAAACTATTAGAAGATTGCCTGGGGACCAGCAGATGGTATAATGGTTATATCTCTGGACTACCACATGGTTGACTGTGCTTTGAGTCCCAGACCTGGTGTCTTCAACCCCTGCCAGGTGTGTGTGCATGCATGCCCAAAATCTCAAGAGGAGACTAGAGGAGAAGGGACTGCAACATGGTCATCCCCTCGGGGGTGGGGGGCAGGGGGTGATTTCTCTCTGTCTCTCTGTCTCTCTCCATTTCTCTGGTGAGTGCATGCACCTAGAGCAAAAATCCCTCTAGAAAAAAAAAGGAAAAGAAGATTGCCCGTGTGGGGCCAGCAGGTGGCATGGTAGTTGAGGCCCTGGACTCCCACATGGCAGACCACAATTTGATAGTAAGATGCCTAGACCTGGCATCTCACTATCTCACTTTCCCTGTCTCTCCCTCTGTCTCTCTGGTGAATGTACATGCCCTATAGCAAATTTTAAAAAAATAACAAAAATAAAATTTTAAAAAATTATAAAATAAAAACGATAACCTGTGATGTACATCACTTTCTGGTTTAATGCTTATTCAATAATAAAACTGTTTTCTTTCTCTTTAGTTTTATGGATGGGTTTTCTGGGGATGATGAGGTTTTTATAAATTATATGCCCTGAATGAATGCAACTAAAGAATAAATTATAAAATTAGAAGAATAAGTAAAGAAATTCCCTTTAGAAGATGGCATATCAGAGGCTGGCAGGTGGTGTGATGATTAAGGCGCTAGACTCCCACAAGGCTGATCACAGTTTGAGTCCTGGACCTGGCAGCTTGCTTTCTCACTTTCTGGCTCTCTTTCTGTCTCTCTCTCTCTGGTCAAATTAAATAATAGTAATAAATAAAATTGAGCAATTAATTCTTTTTTAAAAAAAAGCATGTCAAACAAGTTATATAACAAAAGGTGACATAAAGGGTAGATATAAAAGTTCTATATTTAATATGATTTCTAGAAGACAACTAATCTAAATTAGATGAGACACAAAAGAATAAGGGAAAACCTTTGAAAATGGAAAGAAAAGTGCCAGCCGGGAGTAGTAGTGGTTAAGACATCAGGATCCCACATGCCCAACTGCACAGTTCAAGTCCTAGACCCAGTGGCACGAAAAATATGCTAGGCAAGTGTGTGTGCATGCCCAAAATCTCAAGAGGAGAATGGAGAGGGATTACAGCATGATCATGCCTCTGGGAGGTGCTTTTTCACTTCCCTTCTCTCTCCTTCTCTTTCTGTCTCTCTCTGGCGAGCGTACATACTCTATAGCAAACATTTTTTCAGTAAAATGGAAAGAAGATCTAAACATTTAGATTTGCAAACTGAGGACCAGTGGATGGCTTGCAGTTAAGGTGGTTGTATCCCACACGGCTTACTACATGGTTCAAGTCCCAGACCTGGAGGCTTGGAAAACATGTCAGTTATGTGTGCGTACATGCCTAAGATCCTGAAGGACAAGAAATAGAGGAGAAAGGATTGTAGAATGACCATTCCCATGGGGGAGGGAGGGTGCTTTCTCACTTTCTCTCTTTCTCTCTTGCAACCACATGTGCTCTCTGTCAAAAATGAACAATAAAAACAAAAAAACAAATTCTAAGAAAAATAAGTGGAAAACAGTTGTTTTAAAAGACTATACTTTAACATACTGAAGTAAATCTTAGAATAGCAAAAAATGATAAAACCCAAAATATGTTATGAAAAAATTTTCAAGTTAAAAAGGTAATCATTGAAAACATTAATATCAGTCTGCTATTGCACTGCTAACAAAAATATCCTAATCTGTGTAATTTATAAAAATAGAGCTTTATGGGACCAGCAGTTGGCATAATGGCTATGTTGCTGGACTCCCATGTAGTTGACCGCAGTTCAAGTCCTGGACCCAGTGGCTTAGACTCACACCAGGCACGTGTGTGCGTGCCCAAGATCCCAAGAGGAGAATGGAGGAGAAGGGATTGTGGCGTGGCCATCCTCCCTGGGAGGTGATTTCTCACTTTCTGTCTCTCTGTCCCTGTCTTTCTGGCAAGTACACGCGCCCTATAGCAAAAAACTTCTCCAAAAACAAAAGAAAACAAAACTAAAAAAAAAAAGAGATTTGCGGGATCAATAAATAGCTTAATGGTTACGTCACTTAACTCCCACATGGTCAACCACAGTTCAAGTCTGGACCTCACAGCTTGAAACTCATGCCATACACATGTGCGCATATGCCCCAAATCCCAAGAGAATGAAGAAGAGATTGTGTCATGGTCAGCCCCCCATGGGGTGGGGGTTCTCACTTTCTGTCTCTGTCTCTCCAGTGAGCACACATGCTCTATAGCAAAAATCTCTCTCTAAAAAGGAAAAATAACAAGCTTTGCTTGACTCATTATTTTGGTGGCCAAAAAGTCCAAAGGCATTCAGAAAATAGAAAAGGGCAAAGTTTAGAATAGTGGTCTCTGACTGTCTCATCTCCTTTCTTTATAAATATACTAGGACTCAATTACAGGCTCCTTGCTCTAATCATTCAATCATTAATTTCTTCCCCAAAGTCTAATTTTTCTACATCATAATTAGATCAAGTTTTACCCTCTTAATCCCATTACAGTAGCTGAACACATCATTTTTTACAAACTATACATGTACAAACTACAGCAGCGTTTTAGATATTGAAAGTGATGAGACATCCTTATAGGATGTCTGAGAAATTATATCAAACCAAAAATTGTATACCTAGGCAAAGAGCACTTGGGAAAGAACCAATCTCAAAAATGTTCACAATTCAATAATGAGAAAATACAGTCTATAAGAAGAATAAAGAGCAGTCAGTGGCACAATAGAAACACATTGGATCCATGTGGGAAAGGTTCTGGGTTTGCACCCTAGGACCTCCCTGAGCACACTGGACATGCCCATAATCAGATGAGACTAGGGGGGATCTTGAGGGAACTTGTCTATATATTTCCCTCTGCCTCTTTCCATTGTGGAAGAAATCAATAAGTAAACTTTAAAAGACAAAGAAAAACAGGAGTATAGACACTAGTAATGCTGTAAAGGTTTGTAATAGGTAATATAAAAAAATCTTGAAATAAAACACCAAAAATATACTTAACATACGAAGTGGTCAGGGAAGGAAATGAGAGGCAAATATAAGCACGTTAAGCCTCTTGTCTAGGAGAAGATTTAACTAAAAATTAAGTTAAGGTATTAAAAATGAGATTGAAAATGTATGTTAAAATTTTTATGATTATTACTAGGGGGATAATTTTAGTATACACAATTGTTAAGCTGCCAGTAGGAAAAGTGAAACACTAAAATCTTGATCTTCAAAAAACGTCAGAAGAGAGGAAAGAATAAATTAGCAAGAAAATAAGACTGAAGTGAAATTAAAAATCAAGATAGTAATCATAAACTATATTAACAGTAGATTTAAACACATCAAATTCTCTGTTAAATAAAGACCTGCAGTCCAAATAAGAAAAATAACATATTCCAGTTACAATAGTGACACCTAAAATGATGTGGCAATGACCATAGGAAAATAAGCAAATGAAAGAGAAAAAATAAAGACATATCAGGAAAAGATAAAGAACATAAAGGGGGACCAGCAGTTAGCGTAATGGCTATGTTGCTGGACTCCCATGTAGTTGACTGCAGTTCGAGTCCCGGACCTGGTGCCTTAAACTCACACCAGGCTCATGTGCGTGCATGCTCAAGATCCCAAGAGGAGAATGGAGGAGAAGGGATTGCGGCATGGCCATCCCCCCGGGGGTTGATTTCTCTCTTTCAATCTCTCTGTCTCTGTGTCTTTCTGGTCAGCGCACACACCCTATAGCAAAAACCTCTCCAAAAATAAATAAATAAATAAATAAAAGGATACAAAGGAATATATAAGAGGTATTACTATGGAAAAAGTGAAAGTCAAAGTGGAATGCGATAACAAATTATTTAAATTCATTCAAGAAAAATAAAATTGAGTAGGTTGGCAGAGACCTCGCTGATGGCCACTGAGATAAAACAGTGGGCCCAACCACATTTAATATAAAAATGAGATGAATCAATGGACCCAGCCAACATCTGAGACTGCTAATGAATGGGATTAAAACAATTATTCAGACCAGCCAATAAGCAACTGACACAACCTTGGTTAAGAAAAGCAATTCCTGGGGCCCTGGAGCCACTCTCTCTCCTACTCAGGCCTGCTCCTACCTCTTGGGAGTGTATTTTCACATTTACTTAATAAACTATCCTTTACTTTAAAAAATAATAATAAAAATGAAGACTAGCATGTGACTGATGATCATAGGGAGTAATCAGTACAGAAGGACTGGTTGAAAAATATGAGAAAGAGAGTGGGTAATGGAGGAGCAAGCTTAGAAAGTTGAAAGGGGAAAATAAAAAAAGGAGCCCTAAGCAGATATGGAGGACTGGCTCTTAACTGGGAAGAACAGCAGCTCATTCCTAGTATGATACAGGAAGGCAACAGTGGTGGGGTATAAATACATTTAAATGTAAGGTAGAAAGGCTAAAGTTTGAGAGTAATCATGCAAAAGTTATTCAACCTCCTCGAAAAAATAATTAAAGGGAGATCTTGTGTTACAATTTCTGGGCTCATGGTTTGGGTAGAGGCCACAAGTTAAATGATAAATAATTAAAGACAGTTGTTAGGTGAAGTGGAAAAAGAACCTGACAACTTCAAAGTCAAAGGATATTCATTGTTACTGAGATTGAAGCTGGAATCTGAGGGCTTTATTAAAATGTTATAATTAGTATCGGTATTAATCCAAAGTGATGAAAAATTGCTATATTTTGAAGCAACCTGTAGTTCATGTGACTGATGTAATAGTTGTGGAGATGAACACAGAATTATTTAGCTTCATTCTCCCTTTGTTTAGATTTTTAAAAAATGTATCTGTTTATTTTAAGAGAGAGAGAGAGAGACAGGCACCCTCAACAGTGTCTTTATACTGTAATCTTACCCCAGCATGGCAGCCAACCAGGCTCACCAGCAAGCCTGGCATGGTCTAACATACCAGGGACACTAGCATGTCCCTGGCCTCCAGCACTGCACTACCGGGCCCCTACTGCCTGTGCCATTGTAGCATCGAAAAAGTATCTTCATGGGTCTTTTGGACAAGAAAATTAATGACTCTAAAGCAACCTAAGGCTGAGACAAACAGGAAGAAAATGCTCTCTACAATAACCAGCCTCAAGGTCATAAGGTACAGAAGGGTGAAGTCCAGAACAGAGGATTCTGGAATGTTGCCAAGAGACTAAGAAGGGAGCTAAAATCTGAGGGGGAGGGGAGACATAACTAAGAACATCTCTATGTCCTATGTCATGAAAATGGCCACTGAGGTCCCTGAGAAGAAAAGTGGCTATGAATTTTAGAATGTGTCATATCTAATGATGCCTGTTTTTAAGATCTTATTTTCTGCATTCTAATTTCCTTTTGTAAAGTTTCCTACCTTAGAAATGAAACATAACTTTTACTAGCGATATCTTGAAAGTACAGTATATGCCACACTTCTCTCCAAGGATTGGGGACAAAGTGGACTAGAAGAAGTTCAGAAACCACCAGACCAGAGGTGACCAGGAGAGAGATGAGTGCACTGGGGCAAGAGCAGAAGGCCCAGGCAGCAAGCACTATGGACATGTTAGCTTCTACCCATGGATGCACGAAAATACGAAAGACTACAGATATAATAATGATAGTAGTATAATAATTTTCTAATGATACAGGATGGGGACTCAAAATTTGAATAGAGAAAATATGATGCATGAAAATGTGAAGGAATATAGATATAATAGTGATAGCAGTATAATAATTTTCTGGAGACCAGCAGTTAGCGTAATGGCTTTGTCGCTGGACTCCCACGTAGTCAACCGTGGTTCACGCATCCCGGACCCAATGGCTTAAACTCACACCGGGCGAGTGTGCGTGCATGCCCAAGATCCCGAGAGGAGAATGGAGGAGAAGGGATTGTGGCATTGCCATCCCCTGTGGGAGGTGATTTCTAACTTTCTGCCTCTATATCTCTGTCTGTCTGCCTGGCAAATGCATGAACCCTATAGCAAAAACCTCTCCAAAGAAAGAAAACAAAAAAAAATGTTCTGATGATACAGGATGGGGACTCCATGTATGAATAGAGCTTCAGAGACAAGGGTGATTGCAGAAAATTGGAAACTTTGAAAGCTCTCACATTGCCTATATAAGTAACAATACCAGAGCAGAGCAAGAGATCCCAATTCAAAAAACATACAAATATTTTGTTGCTAACCATCTACAGGATCATGCAACTATGATGTTAAGGACAGCAGTTAATGATATCTCAATTTAAAGCATATTTGGGGACACTGAGCTGTGGGTGTCACCCATGCCATAGAGCAAGAAAAGAAGTCTTCCATCACCACCCGTGCATCCTTCCTTAGACACATCGCAGGCTTTGCCTGACCTGAGAAGAAACAATTGAGGTATCTTTCCCAGATGTTGGCATCCTTAAACGCCATGTCTGTGAACCTAGTATGTCAATTGTCATATGGACACATGAGCACTGCTATGCATGTTAGAATAAGACTTAGAATAAGACTCAAAGACCTGGAAAGCCCTTAGGGGTTTCCATAGAAGGGATTTTGTTCTCTGATCCCAAAAGCCATCCACCTAGGGAGAAGGAAGGATTCCAGATAACTTTCCCTGGACTCCTTTCACTCCTGCAATTCAGCTGGGTGTACTTGGGTCAACGATTCACGCGGCAGGGCCCGTAGAGCATTATCTTTCCTTTGATCCTAGCAAGGCATGGGGATTGATTTTAAGGTATGCCTATTCTTCAAAAGGCTTGATCTCCAGCTTAAGAATGTGAGTTAAGTAGGGATTTTATAGGAATTTTTTGGCTTTAGGAAATAAAACATAAGAGACCCCCTGCCTCTTACAGTCTTCTGTAAATCTCCATCTCTAATTGTTTCTCCCCTTCAAAGCAAATTCCCATGCATTTCATAATGTAAAGTCTCCAACAGGCATGTGTCTAATTACTCTCCACCATCCAGGCACAATTCAGAATGAAATAATTAGCAGTATTTGTTGTCAGGTTGTCTCCGGGAAATGACAATTTACATCACATCACGATGTGTCAAAAATAGAACGGTGTGCCAAGGTGGAAATGTAATTCCACAGTTCCCAAAAACGAATGGAATTCTCTGCTCCTCATGTGACTTGAATGTGTTTGCTGCTTAGAGAGGGATCTGGCCTTTTCAAGCAGCCAGGCACTCTTGTACCAGCACCCACCAGATGATCAAGCAATGCTGTGTTTGCCCAGAGCTATTTGCTCCGATTGCTCAGGGCCCTTCTCACTTCTTTCCACCTGCTCACTCTCCAATCCCATCTCTGCCAACTCTGAGCTCCTGGCTGCACTCTGCAAATGCAATACTCCCTCCTGCCTTCTGAGCTTTTAGTCTATTTAGCATCAGTTTAGCAACTTTCCTTATCAAACTCCAACTGCAACTTGGCCCCAACCCAGTTTTACTATCCTACCTTAACTGAGATATTCTGAGAAATCAAACTTTGGCATCCACAATTTGGATATCCATGGCCCTGTCCTCCCTGACTCCCCTATGATAGAATTTAAGTTCTTTCTTTCTTTTTTTTTTCTTAAATAGTGTTTCATTCAAGAGGTTGCTCATTTAAAAAAATAAAATGCTGGGACCAGCAGATGGCGTAATGGCTATGTCACTGGACTCCCATGTTGTTGAGTCCTGGACCAAGTGGCTTAAACTCATGCCAGGCATGTGTGCGTGCGTGCCCAAGATCCCGAGAGGAGAATGGAGGAGAAGGGATTGTGGCATGGCTTTCCCCCTGGGGGGTGATTTCTCGCTTTCTGTCTCTCTGTCTCTCTCTGTTTTTCTGGAGAGTGCACGTTCCCTATAGCAAAACTCTCAAATAAATAAATAAATAAATAAATAAATAAATAAATAAATAAATAAATAAAATGCTCCTTTAATGAATATCAAAGTTCAATGGGTACAGAAGTACATGCTTAGAAACATTTATGGAAAAAAAAACTACCAGCAAATATTTCATAGGTTATTTTACAAAACAGAGGAGAAAATAACTTCCAATGAAAATAGCATGCTCTTCCTTGTAAACAGATGGAATGGCTGTTTTTTCCCTAAATTCAAGTGTGGAAGTCCTAGCCCCCAGGCTGATGTGGAGAGGTTCTTGGAGGCACCTAGGACCTTAGGGTAGAGACCTAATGAGATTACTGCCCTTATTAAAGGGCCAGTAGAGAACTCCCTCACCAGCTCCTGCAGGTGAGAAAGAGAAAATGGCCATCTGTGAACATGCAAGTGGAACTTCACCAGCTATAGAGTCTGCCAGCACACTGACTTTGGATTGTTCAGCTTCCAGAACTATGAGGAATACATTTCTATCGGCTATCAGTCACCCCAAAATATATATAGTATTTTTGTTTTTGTGGCCCAAGTAGAAAAAGATATCTTAATTCTCTTAAATAAAAAAGGGACATTTGATATTTACTAAAAAAAAAAACAAAAAAAAGTTCATGTGGGAAGAAAGAAAGAAAACAGGTATAAGTGACAGTCAAATGTCAAATTTGCCTAAGTTTTTATTTTTTTTAAACAGCCTTGTTATCTATTATTTTGATGGTAGTGATAACATCGTGAGTGTTTGCACACATTCAAACTCATCAACTTCTGAAACTTTAAATATTTTCAGTTCTTGCATATCAGTTATATCTCAGAGTCAGTGTTTTTTTGGTTTTGCTTTTCTTCTTTTTGGAGAGGTTTTGGCTATATATAGGGCACGTGCGGTCGCCATAAAGACAGAGAGAGACAGAGAGACAGAAAACGAGAAATCATCCCCCACGGGGATAGCCATGCTGCAATCCCTTCTCCTCCATTCTCCTCTCAGGATCTTGGGCACGCATATACACACACTTGGTGCAAGTTTAAGCCACCGAGTCTAGGACTTGAACCGCTTTCGACTACATGGGAGTCCAGCGATGTAGCCATTACGCCAACTGCTAGTCCCCCTTAGGGTCAGTTTTAATATATGAAAATCAAGATAAGGTAAAATAACTTACTATGTTAGGAATTTGTTTTTTATTCTACTATTATACCTCCAACGTGTGTGTCGATGACTGCTGTGACCTCACCCTCTCCACTCAGAAGAATGACATTCCCCTTCTGTTTAGAATGCCCTCTGGTGTGTGTATTCTAGTTACATAAGGGAAATAAATGACCACACCTCACTGAATCGCCCCTCCTACTTCGATTTCATTTCTCCTATTCCATTTGGCAATCCCCTAATCTGGTTTTTCAGTACGTATCACCAAAACAAGAGGACGTCATTAAGAACAGAGTGATCAACCAAGATAAGAGAAAAAAATGATGCCATTTTCACTTGAACTCTTTGGTCTTTCAGAAAAGGGGACAAGAGATATGCCTGCCAATTTCTCTATTCATCTCTCTTCTACTCGTTCTTAGAGTCCACAAATGTTCCTGTTTATTCCTTCTATTGTGATTACAAATATCCTAAAAGTGATCAATTTCAGGGAAGAAAAATATAACTGAGATTTATTGTGACTAAGAAGGTACTCTCAATCTGTTTGATATAACATAGGGAGGTCTGAATTGCATTTTAGAGTGTAGCATCCAAAATTAGCATATAAGGTGCGCAATTTGTCCATACAATCAGTAAGTGAAATTCAGAAAATTGCAGGGAAGTTATCTTTGAAATCAAAGAGTTAATCCTTTATGGAAAGGGGTGCTCCACTATAGCATACATTTTAAATCATTTTGTATCGTTCATACCAAGATGAACACATTACGGGCACGCTTTACGCATTGTTCCTTGGGATGATTACACTTCTCAGCTGCTAATGCTTAGTGTATTTCTTCTTTCTGGAATTTTCTTTTTCAGTTTGCCAGAGGGCACAGTGCACTTGCCAGAGAGAGAGAGAGAAGAAGAAAAACCAGAAAGCATCCTCCATAGGGAGTGTTCACTTCTCATCATTCTCCATTTCTCCCTTATTTCAAGGTTTGGGGCATGCATACATACATGTCTGGCATGTTCCTCAAGGTGATGGGCCCGGGATGTGAACTGTGTGTAAGACATGTGGAATACAATTGCTTTACACATCTGCCATGGGCTGGCCCTGGAATTTCTTCTCAGTACCCTTTCCATCTACTTTATCACCAAAAATCAGTTTTCCCACAACCTATTGTGGAGTCTCTAGAAAATCATACTGTTACCTATCTGTGAAGTTAGTAATTAGGAATTAACATTCCCCACTTACCCCCACACCTGACTTCTCAGATAGCTCAACTCGCTCTGTAGACATCAAAGCCCGAGGCTGTGTTAATCTCTCATCACTCAGAGGATGTGCCATTTCTGACATGCGATGTAAGATGAGGCTATTTCCCTCTGGCCTAAAATGATGAACAACACTGACGCCTGAAAAACAAGTGGAAAAAAATATCCCAGCGTATGTTTTTCTTCTCATTGCACTTGATTTTTATAAAATGTGCTGGGTAGCCTGAATCCGCGGCTTATGTGTGTTCAGCATTCTGAATTCATTGCCGTAGAAAATGGAACTGAAATGACGTAAGGCCAAACACAGTTGGAAACGTGAAGCTTCTGCCACGTGTCTTTGAGCCACCCTTGGGTGCCAAATGCATCATTTATAGAACCTCTTACTGCCCACTTTCTAAATCTGGTCATATAAAGTAACAGAGTATTATTGTCTTTTGCCCTTTGTGATGTGAGGTTATCTCATTTCCATTCCCAGATGCACATCGCGCCTGCTCTTTTTTTGCCTTTAAAATAGATCTGTTGCCTAACACTAAATAGACAGTACTTTAGACATGACAATGAAGCTATTTTAAATTTGTCCTTTCATTTTAATTATGCTGTTAGTTTATTTTGTAGATATAATTTGCAGCCTTCTTGCTGCCACCTACGGGTACCCCCGGGTACCACCTGTGATGTCTGGCAATGTCTGGGGGTAGGTATAGAATTACCTGTTTACCTTGAAATAGAGGTTTTGCTACATTTCTAACCATATTTGTCAGCATGATTATGAGCATGTTGAAGATGGTTTTTTTAAACAATACCTACATCTTTATTTATTTCATGAAAATAAAAATATCTGCAAGATCCTCATAAAACCAGTAAATAGGACAATCTCTGCAAACATAAAGAATTCACTTGGGGACAGCACAAGAGAAATCCTACACAAATGTGTTCTTAATCGTTTCCATAAGTAATAAAATCAGCATGTTTATGAAAAACCTAAATACATAATTGATCAAAGCAATTTTCACAGTTTAAAATTTATTAGCTATGGAAATAGCTGATGTGAAAAGGAAGGTTAAGAGAAAAAAAAATCTAAGTCTTTTAAAGAGTCATCCTCTCTCATCCTGAGAACTATTACTAACTGCACTGAGCTAACTCTGAAATAACAGCACGGAAAAGAAAAGCAGAAACACAGAGAGCTGCTCCGGAGAAACCATTTAACACAAAAGACGGGAAGAGTGAAAAAGATTGTACTAGACTCCCAGAACCCTCTTACGGATCTTAGAGCTCTGTGAGTCAGAGAGAGTCCAGGACTTGGGGGTCAAAGGAATGTGCTCTCTTTAGGAAATCAGCCTCAAAGGAGACAGAGGAGTTGTTTCCAGAATATGTCAGCAGTCTTTAACTCCATGTGGATTACCCATTAGTTTCCTTAAACCTTCATACCATTTCTCTCTTTTTTTCTTTTAGAGGTTTCTGCTTTAGGGCACATGTCCTGCGGAAGGGGGTTGAGGGGAAGTGAGAGAGACAGTGAGAGGGAAAGTGAGAGATCACCCCCCAGAGGGGATCGCCACGCTGCAGTCCCTTCTCCACTCTTCTGAGGTCTTGGACACACATGCACATGTGCCTGGAGTGTTTCAAAACACCAGGTTTAGGACTCTAACCACAACTGGCCATGTGGGAGTCCAGTGAAGGAACCAAAATGCCCTCTGCAGGCCCCTCCTCCTCGCCTTTTCTTATTCAAACACACCCTTTAGAGTAGAACTCACTACTCACAATATGACAGCTGCTGTGTGACAGTGTCTAAGTCTTTACGGCTTAAATCCCCTGGGCTTAAAGCCCCAGAATTTTGTCTTTTTTCTCTCTTTCTTTTTTTACAGAGTACAGTCTATAACAGAACATTGAAGAGGGAGCCTGTACTACTATGTAATTCATTTAACCTCTTTGTGTAGTTTATTTATTTATTCACTTAAAAAATTAGCATTGGTTGATTTATTTGAGCAACTATAACTTACTTTGATCTAGGCCCTGTGCTTGGTCCTAATGATAAATATGACATAGCCTTTATTTCAAGGGGCATACTTTCTGAGGGGTATCAGAAGCTAGTGGGACCAGCAAGTAGCGTAATGGCTATGTCGCTGGTTTCCCATGTAGTTGACCATGGTTCGCGTCCCGAACCCGGTGGCTTAAAACTCACGCCGGACATGTGTGCATGCATGCCCAAGATCCCAAGAGGAGAATGGAGGAGAAGGGATCGCAGCATGGCCATCCCCCTGGGGGGTGATTTCTCGCTTTCTGTCTCTCTGTCTCTCTCTGTCTGTCTGGCGAGTATATGTGCCCTATAGCAAAAATCAAACAAACAAACAAACAAAAAACCCAAACCTCTCCAAAAAAAAAACAAAAAAACAAAAAAAAGAAACTAGTAAGTGCAATTCAGTGTAATGAGGACTACAACAGGGGGAGGCCGTAGACCCAAGAGTTATACAAGAGAGGGAGGTTACCTCTCTGCTGGGATGAATAGCCCTGGAAGGCAGAATGATGAGAAAAAAAGAATAAATATACCAGGAAGAAGGAATAGCATTGTTTAGGCCATTCCCTTTAGTTCTTTCTTTCTATTTCTTGCCATGGAGAAAAATAAAAAAAAAAAAAAAATAGCAGGATTGTCTTAAGAAAATCAACCAAAACCCGGGACTTAGCACTTGAATTGTCATATGAAATTCCCCATTAATAATTCATTATCAATCGCTCCAGTTCCATCACAAAAAACTGCAAATACTCCAGAAATGTGCAATACACCAGATCTTCCCCGTCACACTTCACCCCACAAAAACAAGAGAAGGAGAGATTGGTCAGCACTATAGAGTCATTAAAGGAACGTTACCTGAATGGGCATTGACACTGTACGGTGCTTTAGGTCCTTGGACAAATAAGAGATCTGCTGAACTTCTTTTTTTCTAATTTATATTGCTTCCCTATGAATGTTTTAAAATTTTAGCAATGTTAAGAATAATTATATAAACTGCTATATATAATATTTCAGCTGAGAACACCAAGCTTTTTTCACATTATATAAGGAAATAGAAATAATGATAACATTTTATTTCAACAATCAAGTTGTCAGAAATTTCTGTATGTCTAAGAGTATGTGAGATGTTATAATAAGTATAATCTTGGGATAGATTTCTTTTGTATGAGGAGTGTTAAAGTTTATAGGGAGAAAAATATTTTTAAAAATTATAGAACTATACATAAAAGCAAACAGGGTTGGAACTGGAAAATTTTGTAATTGATCTATAAATACCTTTTTATACTCTTTCCGATATCTTTTCTCTATCATTATGCATGACAATCCGGATCATCAAATAACATTGTTGCTCAAAACCTCTAGTCTTCCTGGGAACCAGCAGTTAGCATAATGGCTATGTCGCTGGACTCCCACGTAGTCGACCGCGGTTCGCATCCCGGACCCGGTGGCTTAAAATGCATGCCGGGCGTGTGTGCATGCGTGCCCAAGATCCCGAGAGGAGAATGGAGGAGAAGGGATTGTGGCGTGGCTATCCCCCCTGGGGGATGATTGATTTCTCACTTTCTGTCTCTATGTCTCTCTCTGTCTGTCTGGCGAGCACACGCGCCCTATAGCAAAAAACTCTCTAAAAAAAAAAAACAAAACCTCACGTCTTCCTCACTATAAGGGAAGAAGTGAACCAATAAAAGGAAAACTTTAAGGTGATTTCTCACTTTCCCTCTCTATTTTTCATCTCTCTCTAGCAAGTGTCCATGCCCTACAGCAAAACCAAGAAAGAGAAAAGGGTAGCAGAAATGGGCAGAACACATTTAATCATGTGCTTCTTAACAGAAGCAAGACTGTGTATTTATTGAGCTTATTACTATCATACTGAGGGTGTCCCCTTGTGACATTTAAAAGTATTCTCTAGATTATTAAAAGTCAGAAAATGAGGAATAATATATGAAATAAAGTACTTTCTGATTGCAGCATAATGAAACTAGACTTGAGAAAAGAATACAAAAAAAAAACCACTTGGGTATTTTTGAAACCCAGATTTCTCAAATACTCTCTGATTAAATTTAAAAATGCAAGGAAAGTGTTAGAATTTTCAGAAACAACAATACATCAACAGAGTTAAAACAGAGCTCAGAGGAAAATTCATAGCCCCAAATAGTAATATAAATGAATGAATGAAATGAAACTGAACGTATGATTAGGCATATTAGAAAAACAACAAAACGTTTATATACGTTATATTCTAACAACTGTACATATTATTCTAAATAAAATATGCCCAGTTAAGAATTCTCAGAATCTAATCTCAGTAAACTGATCTAAGTCAGAAATTAGTAGACCTGGGGAATATTAGTGGAAGGTCAAAATATTGCATGTGTTTTCTCTTATGTGGGAGGCTCTCACCAGAATTAATTTCAAACACTCCCCAATTCTCTTTCTTCATTAAAATTCTGCTTTGGGATTAGAATTTAATAATTCAAAGGCATATAAAGTTTCTTAACTTTATTATATGAAATCAAATACTGTATTTGGAGATAATCATGAAAATAATTGAATATCTTAAGCACTCATATCTGGTTTATACATTAGGGTAGATTTAAGTTTGTTTCTTTTTTTGCCATAAAGTGTATGTGTTTACCAGAGAGAGAGAGAGGGAAAGTGAAAAATCATCCCCTGTGTGGAAGGCTATGCCACAATCTCTCCTCCCCCATTGTCCTTTCAGGAGTTTGGGCACCCAGACACCGACACTTGGCATGATTTTCAAGCCACCAGGTCCAGGATTCCAAATGCAGAGTGGGCCCTGTGGGGATTCAGTGCATGAATTTTCATGCTACTTGCTGACTCTATGTTAGGTAGATTTTTAATATGAGAAAACATTTAATTAGAAGAAGTATTTCTTGGGACTAGCAGATGGTATAATGGTTATGTCTCTGGACTCCCGCATAGTAGATTGCGGTTTGAGTCCCTAGACTCAGCGGCTTAAAATTCATGCCACGCGTGTGTTCGTGTGTGCCCAAAATCCCAAGGAGAGAATGAAGTGTAGCCATCCCCCGTGCAGGTGATTTCTTGTTTTCTGTCTCTCTCTTCTCTCTGGTGATCATATGTACCCTATTGCAAAAATCTCTAAAAGAAGGAAGGGACCAGCAGTTAGTGTAATGGCTATGTCGCTGGACTCCCACGTAGTCAACTTTGGTTCACATCCCGGACTCGGTGGCTTAAACTCACGCCAGACATGTGTGCATGCATCCCCAAGATCCTGAGAGGAGAATGGATTGCGGAAGGGATTGCGGCGTGGCCATCCCCCCTGGGGAGTGATTTCTCGCTTTCTGTCTCTCTCTTTCTGACGAGTGCATGCACCCTATAGCAAAAACCTCTCCAAAAAAAAAAATAAATAAATAAAATAAAAGGAGGAAGTATTTCTTTTTTATCAAGACAGTAGTCCATCTGTATGGGTTATTCTGAAGTCTATTTAGGTCTAACACAAAGTATTGGAAAACTGAATATGCTTTAATTTAAATTATTTTTCAATGGCAAATTGTCTCCCGTATCTTATTCCTATGCTTATTCTTTATGTCTGCTGATCCTCTGTCTGGATCCCCTTTTTCTTCCTGGCAGCTCTTTTCTCTCAAGTGGTCCAAATTATATGCCATCTTAAAAAGAAAAAAATTCAAATCTCCCTTTTGCAGTAAGTTTTTCCAGACTACTTGAGGATACACTGATATGTTTATTCCTTGGTCATCTATGCTTCACAGAATTATAAATTCTCCATTTTATTTTATGTTTGTCTATGCTTCACAATTCACAGTGTAAATGCCTGCCAGTTTATGCCTATCGGAGCGAGCGTTACATGCACATGAGGTAGGCGGTGAGATGATGGCAGGGTGATTTTAGGATTGGTAAAGGAATGATTCTGCTATCAGGGTAAATAGTGCATTCTCTGGTAAGTTAAGATGAAACTCATGTACTGCTAAGAAGTATAATATGAAAGTTTTCCTTTTATTGGTTCACTTCTTCCTTCATGTATTATTCCTCATTTTTAGACTTTTAATAATCTAGAAAATATTTTTACATGTCACAAGAGGACATCCTCAATGTGATAGCAATGTATTCCATACACATACAGTCTTGCTTCTGTTAAGGAATACTATATTTGTAAATGTATTTTTGTCCATTTGCACTACTCTTTTCTCTTTTTTTGTTTTGCTATAGGGCATGTGCACTCACTAGAAAGAGACAGAGAGAGGGAAAGTGGG
Source organism: Tupaia belangeri chinensis (assembly GCF_000334495.1). Classification (NCBI taxonomy): domain Eukaryota; kingdom Metazoa; phylum Chordata; class Mammalia; order Scandentia; family Tupaiidae; genus Tupaia; species Tupaia belangeri. Next base: position 2,809,126 of record NW_006204812.1, read on the forward strand.
AAATCACCTTCGAGAAGATGGTCACACTGCAATCCCTTCTCCTCCATTCTCCTCTTGGGATTTTGGGCACCCACATGTATGCGCCTGGCAGGATTTTCAAGTCATGGGGTCCAGGACTCTTGCACAGGCAAGTCTATGGGATATAGGCCTTAACTTCTGTACTACCTGCTGGGCCCATCTGTACTATCTTTGTCGGGGAATAGTCAATAGAAGTCTCTAATTATTATACTTTTAAGTTTATTTTTGGTAACTCTCAATGTTCGCAACTTATTAAAGTTACAACTATGTTATTTGGTGCATAGATATTTAAGACTTTTATCGTCATTGTGAATTATATGCCTTAATATTATGAATTGGTCTATGCATCAGATAGTGCTTTTTGACCTGAATCCTGCCTTATTTGCAACTAAGATCAAGACCTCTGCCTTTTTTTTTTGTTTCTTTGCATACAACTGGTAGAGCTATACCACTTAAATACTATTGAATTAAAGTAAAAGAAATACATTTAAAAAATTTAGTCTAGGTCTTCTGAATAATTTTGTTTTATGTGTATCTCATACAAATTAGAATGGAGTTTTGTTTCATATGTCTCATACACATTATTAGTTCAGTTTTGTCTTTTGATTCTATACACAAATCCTTTTCCTTTACATGAGTAGGCCCTTTTATATTTATTAACATGATAGACATGTTTTTTTTCTGTTTACGTATATTTAAAGTTTGTTTTCTTTGATGTAGTTCTGATGTTTGTAAAAGTTGCTATTTTTATAGTGGTCTATATTTTTATAGTGGTCTATAGATTATAGTGGTTTCTTTTAGTTTATACCTCTATAAAACACTTTTTAGTCACTTATTTTTAGACAGTATCTAACTAGCTTATTACTAAAAGATACAATGAACTGCTTATATTCCCTTCTACCCACCTGCCCTTGCTAATAATCACCATCTAATTTTAGTCTACAGACTTATCTTTCTTAAACTTCCTGTTGTATTCATAAACTTGCTCATGAGTTTGCTATTTGATTTAAATGCTCACATCATATTCTTTGATTTTCAAGTGAGACATAGGTAAATCAATTAGCAAACTTACTCTACACATTTTCATTCTTCTCTGTATTTCTATTACTTTATAATTTCTGCTATGTCAGAACATATAATACATTCAATGTTAATAGCTTTTTATTCAACTTAATCACAGTTAAGCATTTGCAATGGTCACAAGTCCTTCCACTGAACTTTCTATTGAGACTTTTCTTTGTTAAAATTGGTCCTCCATTAGTCTTTTGAAGAAGATATAATCTCTTCTTTAAAATGTGAAGAGAAATATTCTTTTATCAAGAATTTCCAGGGTTGAATCTATATGGATACTTCAAAAAAGTATATGGAAATATGGAATTAATTTTTGATGCAATTTTTTTGTTAATTCATGCATAATTTCTTTTTTCAATGATTAAAATCTGTTTAATGTCCAAAGAATGATGGGGTGACTTACTGGTAGTAAGAAAATAAAACCTGAGAAATTATTTCTCTTTAAAGGTCTCATACAGAGAATAAGTCATGAGATACAGACTGAGAAATTTGGGGAAAGAGATGGATTTGTGAGAAGGCACAAGGATATACCACTATTGAGAGCTGTACGCAGGACTTGGTTGGTCCCTGTCACTGGCGAACTTCAGAAGAGACCAGGCACCTTGCATATCAGCATGGTGTAGACAATTAGAAAGCAGGAACTCTAAAATTCCATGACACACCACACTTTCTTTTTTTTAAGATTTAAATTTCCTTTATACATTTAATCACATACATCACTTGACTTATAAGATGAATTTTCTGATACAAATACATTTCTCACCAGTCCAGTTTGGGATACTACACATGTTATCATCAATAGATATTAATCTATTTCTGTGTCCCATAAATATCTTTCTTCTCTATTTTTCTCCTTAATGTCTTTCCTCAGACTCTCCTCCTTCTCCCACCCTCTTCCCACACTGTATGCAATATCTATAACCATTTTCTGTATTTCTATATCTAGTTTTTCAGTTTCTGCCATAGGGTGTGGACACTCAGTATATATTAAGTGGAGATATACAATGTCTCTATAGTCTTGCTTGCTTCACTCAGCAGTAAATCTTCCATATTCATCCACTTTCTATCAAAAGTTGGGGTATCATTGGTTTTTATGGCTCAGTAGTATTCCATAGAGTAATGTGCCACACTTTTCAATCCATTCTTTGGTTTGTGGACATTTGGGTTGGTTTCATGTCTTAGCAATTATGAATAATGTCGTAATAAACATAGATGTGCAGGCTCTTTTATGGGAGCGGTGGTGTACCTGCCCTATGGAGACTGGAGGATTGTGTTATCAAGTCCATGCAAAAGTTTTCATAGTATGTATTTCCATGAACTCTTTCAAGTTCTCTTGTGTATGTAGTATTTACATTTGAATAAAAATTTGGTCATAATTAGTTATCTTGACTTTTATTCTGAAATATAATGTAGGTGTTGCTTCATTTTCTGGCATTGAATGTCACTGTAAAAAGTCTGTGTGAATCATATTTATTTTCTTTCCCTTAAAACAATAATGACCATAAATTCTTCTCCAAAACCATATTTTAAGAATGAAATAGGCTACTATTTATATTTAGCTTAGAACAGCAGGCATAAACTGGGATTATTTCAGGGAAACTGGGCCATATGGCCTCCCCAACTATGCATACCTTATTCTTTTGGTTTGAGCACTTAAAATAGCCTTTCTAATTTAATTTTTTTTTACTATTATATTCTCTATCTTACCTACCTTATATTTACCTTACTTCTAGATTAAAAAAAATTTCTTTCACTTTCATTTAAATTGTATCTCAATGTTGAGAAGTCTTAAGTTTTTCTGAATGAATTTTTAAAATGTAACAGATTCATTTTCATTTTATTTCAGAAAAGGCTGCTTACATTGTATTTTAAAATATCTATGGTATATATTTTCTTTTTAAAAAATGTTTTCTTTATTATCCTTTTTCTGTATTCTAAGGCCATTACATTTTCTAATTTTTTTTTATCTCATTCATTGTGTAAATTTCTATTTCTGTGTTCATTTTTCATGTGGGACTATTTTTAATTGATAGTTACCAACTGATCATGTTCTATGAGATTTATACTTTTCATAGTCCCTCTCCATGCTGATACCTGGTTTAGCTATGTGACTCAATTCAACCAATAGGACACCAGCAGCAAGTGTAACACACACTGAGGCTTTATTACTTGCACATTGGGGCTTGCCCACTTGCAATGCTGCCATCACCCTGTGAAGAAGCCTCATTTAAAGACCCTAAGAATGAAAATCAGAGTAGACAGAGGCTCAGCCATCCCAGCTTAATAAATCAATAGCTGCCAGACAACTCAGTATCTATATCCAGCCGCATGGATGACCCCAGATGAGACCAGTAGAGAAACTGCCCACTCAACACACAGAATTGTGAAAAACCATCAACTCACTCTTTAGACCACTACATTTTGGGAGTTGTCATTATGTACTATTAGATAACTGATAGAGAAATTGTTAAAAGTGGGGCATGGCTGTAACAAAACCCCAAACCTGTGGCCTTGGCTTTGGAACTGGGCAGCAGATGGAGGCTTGAGAAGTGTAAGGGGTCTATTGGCAAAAGCTGAAAGGACGGCAAATAAAGCTACTGGCAGTAACTGAGATGGGTTGAGGAAATTATTAGTGGCAGGAAAAATGGCAGCCCATATTTTATAGTAGTAAAACATTTGGCAAACCTGTCGCATGTTTTTACACAAAAGATAAAATTATGCCTGATGAACTGGTGGATCTGGCTAAGGAGATTTCCTGGCAGAATGTTGAAAGTACCAATTGGCTTCTTTTAGGTGCATATGGCATGGCGTAGGAAGAGAAAGGTACATTAAGGAGAGGATGATTTAGTTTGCAAAAGGAAATAAGATGTGAAGAAGAGACAGGAATTTCTGGGTTGGAAAACTAAAAGAACTTCACATTTCTAGTATTTCCAGTTGGCAAAAACAATCTCAATATAACAAATGGCCTCAGGGAAAATAATAAATCAAGGATGTGAATGTAAAACCATTTTAAAGACACAGACTCAGGACCAGAAGATGATGTAATGGTTACATAGCTGGATTATCACATAGTCGACCATGGTTCGAGTCCTGGACTTGGTGACTTAAAATCAAGCTGGGCGTAAGTTTTATGCCTAAGTTCTTGAGAGGAGAGTGGAGGAGAAGTGATTTTGGCATGGCCATCTTCCCTGGGGAGTGAATTTTCACTTTCTGTTTCTCTTTCTCTTTCTCTCTGGTGAGAACATACATCCTGTAACAAATTTCTCTCTCTCTCTCTCTCTCTCTCTCTCTCACACACACACACACACACACACACACACACACACACACAAAGACACAGACTCAGAAAGTTTTAAAGTTATTTCTAATAAACTCATTCAGATAGACAAAAGCATTTCTAGGAATTTTACAAACTTCCCTCAGAAGCTGACATAGCCAAATTAGAGTAGGTCTATCTTAAGAAGAATTTGGATATAACCTTGAGGCATAGAGCGAATCCTAGTCATAGTCATAGACAATCAAAATTCTCAGGGAAATATTATCAGTTAGGACTAAAAATAAAGATTAAAAGGAAAATAGTTTAGACTGTGTTTTCTCTTTTTTATATTTTATAAAATATTTATTATTTTCTGAACTATAAGAAGGTGGAACAGGTTGATAAATCTATTTGACTACTTCTTAAAGAGAAAGAAACCTCTCTGGGAGAACTGAGCCAAGAAACCACAGGCAAGAACCAAGGGCCCTGGTTATCAATAGATTTTGGAAGCCCCTTTCATGGAGTAGAACCAAATTTTAACCAAGAGTCATTCTCTGCTTTTTAGTTAAGGATTTCTGAAAAACTCTTTTCAGAATGATTTCAGAATTGTTATGGATCAATGATGGCTACAGACTCCCAATTCTTCCTCATTTTAAATGGGGATGTCTATTGTGGCTTTTTTTTTTTTTTTTCTTGTCTCACCATTCTGTGATGATCTATGGAGGAAGAAGGGCAGATAAGTTGTATTTTTGTTTCTGGGTCTCTAGATCAACAGGAGCTACACTCAAGGAACTAAGATAGAAGAGTGTTATCCTGAACCCAGAGCTAATGCACAACACCATAACCTTCCAGCCTGAATGGGTTTAAGTGAAAATTATTAGAGCAGAATAGCAGCCTCTCCTGTATTATTACATTAGAGGCTCTCACTGAATCTTACCTTTCTATATTTCCCTATTTCTGTATTTGGGCTCCTCTCATTATAACTCTGGGCTTACTCATATGATTTTGGAGGTTTTCTTTGCTTTATCACTCCCCTCCTGCCCTGAGATACCAGAAAATATGATATAAACAGGGGAGCACTAAGTACTTGCATCTTTGGACTTTCTTGTGTTTTTATTTTGTTTATCTTTGAAAGACAGAGAGAGATTTATTTTTGACAGGGTCTCAACGTATTAGGATCCTCCTGCTTCAGCCCTGCAGATGACTAGAACCATAAGCATGCTCCACCATGACTGGCCTCTTTTTTTTTTTTTTTTCCCCCGGCCCTGTTAAGGGATGGGAACAAACCCAGGCCTCCCCGGTGGCTTCTGCCTCAGAACTGCAGCATCTTAGCTGTGTGTACCATGGTTACTGTGATTACCATTTTGAGAAGCCTGCTCTAGACTCATTAAAGATGAAAGACCAAGCTGAGAGAGAGAGACCCAGCGGTACCAGCCACCCAGCTGCTCCTGGACCCCAAACAACCCACAAGCTCAATGCGCCTCATGTGGAACCTAGGCAAGGGCAACAGAATTGCTCAGTCAACTCATCAGGCCATGAGGAAAAAATAAAACCCTATGTACTCATTATTTAAGATGACTAATATGTGAAATGGCTTGTTATGTAACTATAAGAGTTCCCTACTGTGTTTACCACCTCCCTTTGGCTCTTTGAAATTTAATTTTTATTTCTTAAAAGTTTTGTTTTCTTTCTCTTTTTTCCTCTTATATTCTTCTGTTCATTTCATTCCTTCTGTTATTTAAATTTTATTGCAGGCCTTCTTCTCCTTCAGTTCTTCTGGTGAATAGCTTCCTTCATAGCAGTAACTGATTCATTTTATTTTTGAACTCCTTATTGAAATGTTGAGTAACAGATTTATTTCTGCATTCTAGCTATATTTTACTCTTAAGTGTGTGTGTGTGTGTGTGTACGCATGCACACATATGAATTTGAAAGGAATGCTTAATGCTGTATTACACGTTTTCTCCTATATTTGTATAGTTGTTAAATTGATTCTTTAATTTGAAATACCAATAAGTTAGATTTGCATTAGATCAGCTACATTTCTTTTCTTTTTCTTTGTATCTTCTCTCATTTTCTCCTTTCCTTCCATCCATTTATTTATTTATTTAGCTAGAGGGCATGTATACTCAAGAGAGTATAAAAAAAGAGAAAGCACTCCAGGAATGGTCATGTCCCAATCCCTCTTCCTTTTGCTTTTTTCAGGATTTTGGGCATACATACATTTAAGCCTGGGACTCCATAGTGCTGTGACCATGTAGGATTCAGCTGTCTTCACCACTAGGCCAAGATGCCAGCCTTACTAGCTACTTTCAAGACATTAAGGATAATACAAGGAAAGGAAGGGTCACCCATATTGATGACTGTAGAAATAAATTCTTGTTTCAAAATGTGCTTACCCCTTTTGTAATTACCCCTTCTCTGCTTCCTAAACTCTCTCTTGGTTTCTCTACCATTAGTCCTGTGATTCAATTATACTTGATTTTAACACTAATTGCAGCTAAAGGACACAGCTCGTGTATTTTAAGTGATCCACTCATTTATGGTTTCTGTGTGTGTGTGTGTGTGTGTGTGTGTGTGTATGTATGTATATATATATACATACATACACATACACAGCATATATATATTTTGGGTACACGCACACATGCGCCCAGTGTGACGTTTAAGCTCCTGGGTCTGGGACTTGAATCGCAGTCAACTATGTGGGAGTCCATTGACACAACCATTATGCCATCTGCTGGTCCTTGCTTATACTTTATTTCAGTGTTGTTGTATAAGATCTGCCAATTTTTGTTCCACTTTCCACACCAACTAAAACTCCTTTGATCTCAGCCCTTCTCCAAGTAGTTCCCGCTTAGGATGGGTTCCTCATTCTAGAGATGAATCATTTCTAGATATTTTTAAAATTTATCCCTGAAATATCTCCTCCATAGTCTCTGTTCTTTCTTTACCCCATCATCTCCCCTTCTCACAAGCATTGCATGATCTGGCTCTGCTGGTCCCAGTGCCTTAGGTGTCTAGAAATTTTCTGTTTTTCCTAATTCCACTGAGTATAAGAGTCTTACTTTTCTTCATTTCCATTGTTTATGCATTTTTAGAATTTTCAAGGGAAGTGGGAATTTAGCTGACACCATGATCTTATTAGGAGCCATCTACTCATGGCTTTTGTTTGTTTATTTACTTGGCACTAAGATTCCATTCAGCACAACACCTTCAGTTACACATGGCGTTTCAGAGCTTGTGTTAAGTTTTGCATCAGACACCAGAAAAATGCTCAAATACATCCAAAATCTCAGAGTCTAGAAGTAAACTTTAACAGTATAACATATATTTACAAACCAGTGCAATATCAGTTAATTAAAGCTTTCTCAACCCCCAGGTGTAAGAAAAGATTCCCATTCATACAAAGTTATGCAATGGGTGATTATTTTACAATAAACAAATTAAGTCATAAGATTATCCTCTGCATGATTAGAGAATATAGAATCACAATCATTGTCTTTTTGTGATGTCTGTTATATCTTCCTATTGTTAAAAGTCAATGAAAACATACCCTGCCATTTAGACTATAGTCATTATCTGTGTTTATAACAAGTATGTCATAAGTTAGAAGTATTGCGCATTCATCATTTTTAATCGAAATCTTGGTGTTCTGAGACATATAAATGATGGTTTTCACAAAGCCTT
>NW_006204812.1:2817446-2818816 GCF_000334495.1 Tupaia belangeri chinensis
CAGCAGGAGAAGCATAAAACTCAGAAACCTGAAAAATGGCTTTGCTTTTTTCCATTCAAAAGAGGAAGCAGACAGTTTGCATTTTTTTTTTCCATGAGCTCAAACCTGAATTTTCAGGGTTTGAAATGTACTGCAACTCAAATCGTGCACACGGAAGTTTTGTCTTGAAACAATGTATAAGATGTCTTATCACATTGCCAAGCCAAACACATGAATATTGATGTTTTCTGAAAACACATCACCTAGAAATCCTAGAGCTGGTTTTCACTTTGGTCAGAATGAAGAGAGCTGAATCAGTTCTTCGTCACTATTCACAGACAGTGACATCCTCCTAAAACGGCAGTGGGGATGAAGGTTTGGCCGCACACCATCCATGATCAATACACAACTGGATAAAACTATGGATGCTTCTTGGAGCGTCAAGTTTCTAGTTTTCATCTATCAAGAAGTCCTTTTGAAAAGTGCACAGGTTGCTAAGATCTTTGAATTACTAAAAACATTCCTTGCCAACCAAACTTCTACTGGCAGAAAAATGTCATCATTTTGAGCACATACGACTTTAGGTCTTGACACCAATGCAGTGCTATCATGTTGAAGAAGAATGGAGCTAGATAATTCACCTTGACGCATTGCTTCGTATAGCAGTATTCAGGGTCTTCTAAATCTCTGCCTAGTCTTGATAGAATTAGCACTTAAGGCCATGAAGATTGATAAACTTCATCAAAACTAGTACCTTAAATTACTGCCAATACAAAGATTTTTGTCCAAAACTAGTAAAAATCTAATATTACATTACTCTCTACTATACAGAATTTATTGACTTCCTAGTGAAGAAAAAGGTATTTAGCATCTTCATTGAATTTCAGGAAAAATTTCCCTTTTTTTCTGAGTAAAGGAAAAGCCCATTTTCAGAATGCTTATGAGAGAGATTTATTCATAGAATCCTTGGAAGATATTTTTAGCCATTTGAATGAAGCAGATCTTCTGAATCAAGGCCTTGAATTAGCTATTTTGAATGATACTAAAACTTTGTGAGCAATTCTGGATAAACTACCATTTTAGAAGAAGAGTTTGGATCCTAACAACTTTGCAAATTTTCAAAAGTTGAAGGAAGAACTTCCAAGACTGGTGTTCTGAACAAACATACATGCAGTTTTCCATGGTCAAAAGTCTACAGAAGTTTTGTGATATTTAATGGCAATTCAGCTCAGAAGGCTTTTAAATTCCCATTTTTTAGTCTCAGAAATTATAGTAGTTAAATATTAAATATGTTTAATATTTTAAAAATATATTTAACTTCTGTAGTTAACTCTAGATATTTTGGAAATTATTCGCTAACACTACATGGAGAGGGAATCATATATATATAT
>NW_006204812.1:2818863-2823863 GCF_000334495.1 Tupaia belangeri chinensis
AGCACTTACTCAGATAGCTAATGCTGCCTTAGGAGAAACTGGTACTATAAAAAGGAATGTACCACTCAGGACCTTGACAGGTATACATATATATATACATATATATATATAGAGAGAGAGAGAGAGAGAGAGAAGCACCCTCAATAGGATTTCATGCCACAATAGCCCCCAGCCCTTTAACTAATCAGAATGACAGGCACATGGGCACCTGGTATGCACAAGTCAACCCAGGAACCAAATCCTGGTCTTACAAATGGCTTGTGGCATTGCAAAGTTTTGAGCTACTGCAACCCATCTTGGCTGATCTATTAACTAATTTTTAATATGAACGAACAGGAAGAGAAAGAATAGTAATGGTAAAAACAAAGACAAGATAGAAAGAAGGTAGAGAAAAAGGTTGTATACTGTGTTAAAAATTTCTACATGAAGTATATATAATTCATGCTTACATAAACTCAGTGCTTTATACATTCCTATGAACTTTGTTTTTAAGTTTTGCCAGAGGGCACATGCACTCACCAGAGAAAGAGAAAGAAGAAGAAAGAGAAAGCACCCCTTAGGAGGAATGCTCACACCACAATTCCTTCTTCATCACTCCATCCTGTTAGGATTAGGAGCATGCATGCACACATGCCTGGTGGTTTCTCAAGCAGGTCCAGGACGAGAACTGCATGGTTGGCCATGTTAGATCCAGCTGCCTCAGCCACTTAAGCCTCAAGTCTGCCCATAAACATGTTTTATTATAGGAAAATGAAGTTCAGAAAAATTGATAGCCAATACTTCAGGCAGAAGTATGGAGGACGATTTGTCCAGATAAATGATTATGAAGAACTAAACCAGCAAGGTAGGAAATTGGGCATGATCTCTTCTATATCCACATGTGCTTTCTCTAATTTTTAAAAAGTATGTGAAAATTGTATAGAAACATGAACTTTTATGAACTCAAGTAACTAACATAATGGTTGGCTCATCATTAACAGTAACATTCATTAAACCATTCTAACTTAGCCCTTACTCATTCTGGTCTGTGTTGCCACCAGCATGTTACCAAACACATCTCTCATGAAAACCCAAGATCTACATATGTCCACTGCTGCCATACTTCCTTTAACCAGATTTGTAACATTTTGAAAATTAAAGAATTGTCATTTCTTGATGTTATACTACTCTGATTTTTCAAACACATAGGGTCATGCTGAAGGCATATATTAAAAGTAAATGATAATGATTTATTTTTAATTACATGATTTTATTTACAATAAAGTAAAAATTTTTATTGAATATTATTGATCCTGAAAAGCCTTTTACATTTAACTTGCCATATTTCTCAAGTGGATCCTCATTTAACGTCAACTATGATCTTCTCCCAAGCTTCTTCTAGAATTTTTTTCTTTTCTCAGCCATATGTAGAACAGTTGTTGGAGCAAATAAATACAGTGTATGCCTCTCACCTAATCCAACCTATATATTTTATATATATATATATATATATATATATATACACACACACACACACACACATTTGATCTCCTACTTCAAAACATTGGCTTATACTATATATTCTGTTTGATATATTTTTAAACAACAGTATGCCATGAAAACATTTTATATAAATAATTATTCAACAACAGAGTTACTTTTATTTGTGACTATGGAAATTTCAAATATGCACAAAATGGGTACGACGGAGTAATAAAGCTCGGTAAACTACCACCCACCTTGACTAACTATCAACATTGGCCAGCTGTGTTTTACCTAGACCTTTATTCTCTTCCTTGCCTCCCAGCTTGCTTCTTTTATCGCAGATTCCAGGCATTAAGTCATTTTATTTGTGAATATTTCAGTATGTATTTCTTTTTTTTAAAAAAAATCTTATTTATCCATTTATTTATTTATTTATTTATTTTAATGTAACCAGAGGTGAACAGAGAGAGAAAGTGAGAAGGCAAGCCGCCAGGTCTGGGACTCAAACTGTGGTCAGTCATGATGGAACCAGCACCCTTAAACACCAAGCCACCTGACAACCTCTCAGTGTGTATTTCTTTTTTTTTTTTTTTTTTTGGAGAGATTTTCACTGTAGGGCGCGTGCGCTCGCCAGACAGACAGAGAGAGACATAGAGACAGAAAGCGAGAAATCACCCCCCAGGGGGGATGGTCACGCCGCAATCCCTTCTCCTCCATTCTCCTCTCGGGATCTTGGGCACGTATGCACACGCGCCCGGCGTGAGTTTTAAGCCACCAGGTCCGGGACACGAACCGTGGTCGACTATGTGGGAGTCCAGCGACATAGCCATTACGCTAGCTGCTGGTTCCCTCAGTGTGTATTTCTAAAAGATAAGGGGTTTTTTGTTTTTAAAACACAATGCCACAATACCATTATCATCCCAAATTATCTTAACTAATTTTCTTACTCCAATAAACTATTCAAGCAGAGAATATATTTCCTTGCTTTTCCCATAAATGATTATTTTATATTTGGTTTATTAAATTAGCATCCAAAGTCTTCAGATGGAAATCAGTTGATTTTTTTTCTTCAGTCTCATATCATCTCCCTATATTGTTTTATTTTTCCCCTGTCATTATTTTATAGTAGCATTTCAACTGATTCACTATATTCCCCTCCATGCAGATCATATACTATATTCAAACATTTCTCTATTATTGAATGTTTAGCTTATTTCCAAGTTTTCATCTGTTAAACAATGTTCCAATGAATATGCATATAGATAAATCTTTGAGCACACCTAGAATTATCCTATTAGGATAAATTCTTAGAAGTAGAATGCCTCATGGGTTTTTTTTTTTTTTTTTTAAGCTTTTGATACAGCTTGTCAAATTACTCTTCAAAATGATTGAGCTAATTTACACTCCTACCAGCAGTGTGAGTATATCTATGCCCCCCACACCCTCATCAACACTGCATAATATCTTTATTTTAAATATTTGCCAATTTGATAGACCAAAAAGATATCTTACTGTTTTAATTTGCATTTTTTGGATTACTAATAAGAAAAAGTGCCCTGAAACCTTGTTCAGTGCTTACTGAGGCCATAAAACCACCTTCTGTGTGTTTAAAGAGTAAAGCCGGGAAAATGCAGACATTCACAACTAGCCTTAAGCAGAAATTCTGGCCCTGATGAGTCTGAGTGAACTGCAAGGATTTATTTATTATTATTTTCCTTAGTCTCATGGTAAGTCTAGTGCTTCTAAAATTTAGTCTTTCCCTTACTTGAGCTCACTAGAGCAGACACTTTCCAATCAGGACGCAGCTCCAGATCCATTAAACTACATTAGCTACACCATTCCAAAAATGTACAGTCCCTAAATATCCTTTAACCCTTTGTCACACAAAAATACCACTGCTAACATTACAGCCGAACTGTCACCTCCACACCTTCTAGTCTAGCAGCAATGCTTTTCCTTCACTGGGGAATAACTCCTACAAAGGAGGGGATGAAACAGAAGTGGCAGATGGAGTAGAGAAACCAACTTCTCCTAGTATATATACTTGTCACCCAAAGGTGATACTAAAGTTCTGTTGTGTAAGATTTCTGGTTACTGCAGTGTGTGTTTTGTGACGCCTTTGTTCATTTTCATTGCCAGTCAATGAATGCTGAACAAATGAAAGGATGAATGACCACATATTTGGGGAGTCGTGGTCAAGCCATTACAAATCAACCAAATTGTACTCTTAGCTCGCATTTCATTCTCTTGTCAACTTTTAGTATAAGACCTATATAGTCTGATAGTCATTTATTTCAAAGCAAAATTTAATGTCTAACTTCTTCCTCAGAATTCTTCAATGCAACTTAAGTAGTCAGTGTCTTGTCTCTATGTAGCCTCTAAATGAGGCCAGGCAAGATCCACTGGTCTAAAGCAACCAAAGATCACAGAATTATTGATTGTGGGTTTGCTTTCTTCACGGTGTGAAGGAGAATGTCTCTTCTTTCTGAGAAAGTCTTAACATCTGCCCTGCATTTTTATAAATTCACTTTCTCCTCATCTAGACACTTCCTCTACGAGTCCCGTCCTTTCTCTTAAGTCATCAATCCCACATTGAGAAAAACTACAGAAACAAATTCCTTTATCTTGTCCTTTTGCAACTGACCTTCATATGAAATATTTTTTTCATTCTTACAATGCTTAAGTTATCCATATGAATAATGCTAAGTAAAAAAAGTTGACTTGGAAAATTACAACGGGCTTGCAGTTAATCTCTTTATATACTCGTACATTGTCAACAGTAGATACAGAGAGAGAGAGAGATATGATTATTTATGCCTATTGTACAGCATTTTCTAAATGGAGCTCCATGGGTCATGGGACCTTGCAACACTTTGATTGTTACCCAGAATGCTCCAACATGGCTGTGTTTTGTGTCTGTGTGTGGTCATATACATTTTGGCAATGCTTCTTTCATTTGTTTCACTTAAGAGTCATAATATGTAATATTACCATGCTAAACTGAGAAAGCTGAATTAAAGGAATCTGACTTCATTTCACCAGATTTCATAAGTTAATTTGGCTATAGAAGCAGGTTTTTTTATGTTATTTTATTTTAATGGAGAACTCATGAATACTTTCTACAAAATTGTTTGGGACTTGCTGTGATAGAACATAGGAGAAATATGCCATTAAATGCTCTCAACTCAGAGCTAGTTGGTCATACCTCAGAGCTAGTTTTCTTACCTCCCTATTGCTCTGGCCCTACTCTATCTCCAGTTAGGTACACACTAACATCACGAATATTAAGTCTCCTTCACCACAAAGTGCTTTATAAAGTGCCCAAGATGGACACACTGTCCATCTCTGAAACATTTCTTTCCTCAATTTCATCTACAAATTCCTATGCATTTGTTAACGCCCAGATCATATGACAGTTATTCAGTAAGACCGCTCAAGGGCTGGGCCAGCTGATGTCATGGTGGTTAAGACAGCTGGATCCCACAAGGCCAATTGTTTGAACTGAGTCCTGAACCAGTGCTTGAAAACCACACTGG
>NW_006204812.1:2826363-2839417 GCF_000334495.1 Tupaia belangeri chinensis
CATTATATTACTATTGGGCATTAGTCATGAAGATGGTTTGTACACACAGCAGATATCGTGCATTGACATACAATGTCTATTCCTATCACATAACCCTATAAGGCAAAAGCTAAAACTAAAAATTACTTCTTTCTAAATTTATTGCAGCTAGGGATTATAAAATGATTTGATTTTGTTAACCAGGAGCACAAGCAAGAGGCTGGAATTTGGACTAAGAAGATATACCTGGGGGTGGCTGTTATTCTGTTCAATATCATAAAAAAAGTGGAAGTGGTAGCATTCTGGATTAGCAGCCACATTCCCGGATTCTCAATGTGACAGGCAAATATCCTGATGTGGTGGAATAATCAACCCCCTTGTAGGCTCATTTCTATTATGTGACTTCAGGAATCAATCCTAAAATGCCTTTTTAACCTTGTCAATTTTATTAGCCACTTAAGAACCTGTAATAAGTCTATTTCTCTTAAATTAGCTCAAGTTGATTCTATTCTCTACAATTAAGCACCTCCTAAGGCAGGGTTGGTGGAACAGGCAGCGCCCAGTTAACATGACGAAGCACACATACATAAAAGTCACTCATTAATACACATCTCTGAGGTCTCTCAGCAGTACAGATGCACAGTAGGAGATGGTTTACTAAAGATTGAGCATCTCTAATAAGAAAATCCAAAATCTGAAACTTCTTGACCACTGACATGACCCTACAGGTAGAAAATTCCACATGCAACCTCATGTGATGAGTTGCAGTCAAAACACTGCAATATAAAAAACACAGTTTAAAATTACCTTGAGGCTATGTGTGTAAGGCATATCTGAAATATAAATGAGTTTCGTGTCTAGACTTGGGTCCCATTCCCAAGATATCTCATTATGTATATGTAAATATTCCAAAATCAGAAAAAAAATTGAAATCCAAAACATTTCTGGTCTCAAGTATTTCAAATAAGAGCTACTGGATCTATAATTTTTGAATGTATTTACATAAAATAAACAAATAACTTTAAATCATGTATGTTATAATTCTTAGTATGATCTCTTTATCACCTGAAGTTCAAGCTATACTTAAAGGATGTAAAGTCCAAAGAATTACAAGAATCACATTAATTTCTATAATGTTTATGCAAATAAATAGATCGATTTCTTAATAAGTGGGTCATCAGTTGGCTTTGAGTGTTCTTTCTTTCAGAACTGTATCTCTTTATCTCTTTCCATCATAAGCACTATACACATTGATTTCAGTAAGACAGAGCTAACTCAAATGTTTTAGAAATTGTGACAGTTATAGATAAGGACATAACTTAAGGGGTTGGGACTTGGTTTATCATCGAGTACATGCTCTGGCCTATTTTTAAGAAAATCAAGAAGTCATCTGTGAAAGCTCCAAAAAGTTTCCATCAAGGTCACAGCAAGCTAAGTCTAGCCACAATCAAGAATCTGGAAGGTGTAACAGAGGGTGAATACAGTGTGGACTGAGCTATCCCTGCTCACCTAATGGCTAAATTCTACCAGTCACAACTGTCTTGAGATTCTGAATGCTACAGTTCAGAATAAGTGCCAGCCAATGCCATAGCATCCTGAAAAAAAACCTAAAAGAATAAAATAAGAATAAAAATACTGAAAGGTTATTTATTAGGTTGTCGGGAAAGTCATGACATATTTTTCTATGCAAAAATACCACCCAACAACCCGACACTTCAATTTTCACACATCTGAGCTCTAGAAGAAGACGGAATTTTCTGCCTTTCGGCATGTGAAATTTTAGCTTTCTCAATCAGTGGTGATCAGACTAATAACTACAATGTGACAGGCAAATATCCTGATGTGGTGGAATAATCAACCCCCTTGTAGGCTCATTTCTATTATGTGACTTCAGGAATCAATCCTAAAATGCCTTTTTAACCTTGTCAATTTTATTAGCCACTTAAGAACCTGTAATAAGTCTATTTCTCTTAAATTAGCTCAAGTTGATTCTATTCTCTACAATTAAGCACCTCCTAAGGCAGGGTTGGTGGAACAGGCAGCGCCCAGTTAACATGACGAAGCACACATACATAAAAGTCACTCATTAATACACATCTCTGAGGTCTCTCAGCAGTACAGATGCACAGTAGGAGATGGTTTACTAAAGATTGAGCATCTCTAATAAGAAAATCCAAAATCTGACAGTAGGAGACGGTTTACTAAAGAATGAGCATCTCTAATAAGAAAATCCAAAATCTGAAACTTCTTGACCACTGACATGACCCTACAGGTAGAAAATTCCACATGCAACCTCATGTGATGAGTTGCAGTCAAAACACTGCAATATAAAAAACACAGTTTAAAATTACCTTGAGGCTATGTGTGTAAGGCATATCTGAAATATAAATGAGTTTCGTGTCTAGACTTGGGTCCCATTCCCAAGATATCTCATTATGTATATGTAAATATTCCAAAATCAGAAAAAAAATTGAAATCCAAAACATTTCTGGTCTCAAGTATTTCAAATAAGAGCTACTGGATCTATAATTTTTGAATGTATTTACATAAAATAAACAAATAACTTTAAATCATGTATGTTATAATTCTTAGTATGATCTCTTTATCACCTGAAGTTCAAGCTATACTTAAAGGATGTAAAGTCCAAAGAATTACAAGAATCACATTAATTTCTATAATGTTTATGCAAATAAATAGATCGATTTCTTAATAAGTGGGTCATCAGTTGGCTTTGAGTGTTCTTTCTTTCAGAACTGTATCCCTTTATCTCTTTCCATCATAAGCACTATACACATTGATTTCAGTAAGACAGAGCTAACTCAAATGTTTTAGAAATTGTGACAGTTATAGATAAGGACATAACATAGATAAGGACTTAAGGGGTTGGGACTTGGTTTATCATCGAGTACATGCTCTGGCCTATTTTTAAGAAAATCAAGAAGTCATCTGTGAAAGCTCCAAAAAGTTTCCATCAAGGTCACAGCAAGCTAAGTCTAGCCACAATCAAGAATCTGGAAGGTATAACAGAGGGTGAATACAGTGTGGACTGAGCTATCCCTGCTCACCTAATGGCTAAATTCTACCAGTCACAACTGTCTTGAGATTCTGAATGCTACAGTTCAGAATAAGTGCCAGCCAATGCCATAACATCCTGAAAAAAAACCTAAAAGAATAAAATAAGAATAAAAATACTGAAAGGTTATTTATTAGGTTGTCGGGAAAGTCATGACATATTTTTCTATGCAAAAATACCACCCAACAACCCGACACTTCAATTTTCACACATCTGAGCTCTAGAAGAAGACGGAATTTTCTGCCTTTCGGCATGTGAAATTTTAGCTTTCTCAATCAGTGGTGATCAGACTAATAACTACTCTGTGCATAAAGAAGGAATATATTTTTATAACCATTTACAGCTTCAGTCTGACCAGTCTTTTGCATAACGTGTTTCCATTTTTAGCTACCCTTCCAGTTTTGGTGTTGCTGCCCCCTTCCTCTCACACATGCAACCTATTATCAATGAAGCAGAAAGGGTGAGCTGAAGAATTGCAATGTCAGTGTGTAGATTTTCTTGCTTTTAAGAAATCCGACTTTATAAAGAGGACGAGAAATAGAGAGTGGCCAGAAGAGAAAGCAGTGTTAAGTGAGAAATTTTGGTATGTGTGTGTATGTCTGTATGCGCGTAAGATTGATAAGAATGATCTAAAAGACAAATACAATGAAGATGGAGGACAAAAGGAACAAGACTTTGGGGAGTACAGACTGACCACACTGGTCCATGTGCTCAGCACAGGCAAGACTGTTACAAGGCTCTGTTTAATTCAGAGAAATATAACTTTATGAAATGGAATTCTAAAAGCCATTTGTATCTGCAGATACCTAACTCAGCCCTCAGGTATGATTAATGCTCCAGTGGACCTGACCCAAAGTGAAACCATTACAGACTTGGAATGATTCATTCATACAGGAGATTGAGGAATAAAGAGACTTGTCTAAATACAATGATCAATCCAAAAAACGAATTGGAAAGTTTGAAACTCATCTTTGGCTCCCAGATAGAAGCCATCTATAGATCTCAGCACAGCATGAAGTCCAATTAATCTATTAACGCAGAGCAATACTTCTCTGTTATCCCATAGATCTAGTTGCTACCTGGACTCAAGGATGCCATAAGGAAGCATTTCAGCAGTAGTTACAACCCACAGAGGCCTGGTGTATATGCTGGGAGAGTTCTCAGAGATCTCCAGCCTTTCTGACAATCAGTCTGGGTAGCTGGGCAGTGTGAGGCCTCTCTTCTTTCGTGACAGATTTTTAAGAACTTGAAACCTTTTCTTTTTTCTTGGCTTCTCAAATAATACCTCCTATCCCTCTTTTGTGTACGTTGGCATCTTCTCCAGTCTCAAAAACATCACTGTACAGGGGTCCCTCCATATCCAAGGAAGATTTTCTTCAGGACTCCCAGAGAGCAAAATCCGAGGATGCTCAATTCCCTTATATAAAATGTCATAATATCTGCATATAAGCCACACACATTCTCCATATACCTTAAATGATCTCTAGATGACGTATAATGCCTAACACAACATAAATGCTCTCCAAATAGTTATATTTTATTCATATTTTATTGTATTGCTATATTTTAGTCCTTTAGTCCTTTCTAAAAAATATTTCCTTTCTAAAATCTAGTGACAAGTGCACTGTAATTTTAGCGTTGTCCATATTTTTAGTTTAATCGAAATATTTTGTTATTCAATAAAATGTAAGAAAAAAAAGTTTAGTATTGGGGTAGGGGAAGAAAAATAAGAAAGAAAAGTAAATGTACATTTAATTAACAAAAATGAGAAGCTATTTGCTGATGATAATGTCTATAGTAATAATATCTTTGTTTTGACTGATATGCATAGCATTTGTACTGGAAAAAGAAATGTACACTGTAAAGACATATGTGATTAAATGTAAATAAATATTAAAAAATAAAAATAACTGCATTTCCTTTCTGCAGTTAGTTAAATCTGTGGATATGGAGAGCTAACCATACTAGTAAAATCTTCAGATAACTTTCCTATGTCAACCAAATAGGATCACCCAACCTACCCCCACCAACTGAATATTTTCTCCCTTTAAAAATCATACTCTTGGGACCAGCACTTATCATAATGGCTATGTTACTGGACTCTCATATAGTCGACCATGGTTCAAGTCCCCGACTCGGTGCTTAAACTCACGCCGGGCACGTGTGCATGCTTGCCCAAGATCCCGAGGGGAGAATGGAGGAGAAGGGACTGCAGCATGGCCATCCCCCCTGGGGGATGATTTCTCGCTTTCTGTCTCTCTGTCTCTCTCTGTCTTTCTGACGAGTGCATAGACCCTATAGCAAAAAAGCCTCTCCAGGAAAAAAAAAAAAAAAATCTATATCTATCTATCTATCTATATATATATATAGTACTCTCATTCATCATTGCAGTGGCTTAAAACTGATGTTAGGAGAAAAGCATTGTTCTGAAGTCTCCTTAGACAATGAATGATTTTTAAGAAATTGTCTCTGTCACTGGACATTCTCAAAGTCTTGCTCAGTTTTGATTATAAATGCTGTAAAAGGAATTCCTATCCTTGGTGGGAGGTTGGAGTAGACCTCTAAGGTCTTTTTAATCTCTAAAATTGGGAGTTATGAGTAACCTGTGGATTCCTCAACTTTATCAGTACAATCTATGTTTTAAAAGAGAAGGCTGAAGTGATGAATAGAGAGTTAGGTTCCAGGGGCCCGTCCCCAGCTCAGAAGCTGTTGGAGGCAAGACAGATCATATTTCTATTGCTATTTCCACACCTGACTTAACACAAGCCCCAGGAAGACAATAATATATCATCTTTTTTCTCAGTCAGGGTCAGATAAAGTCTATAAAGTTCAACAAAAAGCCAGTGTTACCTCATTTTTCTCTTCTCGATGTACTAGCCAAGTCTCTGGGATTTTGACTCAATTACAATGTAATTTAGGGTCAGGAGAAGAAGAGAACAGGACTGTTGCTGGTTCTGAAATTGGAATTGAGTTTTGTTTTTTTTTCCCTGAGATATTAGCAATTGTGGACAGTTAGGCCATTTTGGGTTAACACCTCTACCTCCTCAGCTTTTAGCTGTTAGTTGAACTTGTTCTGTTGTGTGAGAACAAATCACAGCTGCTGACCATCCAACTGGATAAATCAAGGACTGAGGCAGGGATGATAAAGTCAATGTTTAACAATTCTGGGCACAACAGGTGTTCATAAGACGCACTAGAAGGAAAGAGAGACACGATAGGGGAAGTTAAAATGAGTAAGCCTTTATGTTCTATAACTCACAAGATTTCTGTCTTCAAAAAACATGTAATTTGTGCTCCTTTTCCAGCCAAGGTATTTGAAATGTCATATCCATTATTACCCAGGGTTATGTCTTCAGCAGAGAAGAGAGGGAATGGCATGTCTCACAGTTTGGCTCAAGATCACTCAAGCCAGCACTGCGAACATTTTCCTATGTTTTCTGAGCAAAACTATTTCCTGTGGAGATGCAATGAGCAGCAGCTTTCAAAACTAGTTGGAACTCAGGCCTGAGTTCTAGGATGTGTTCTAGGGTGTGTGTTACTGTCATCCTCCAATCTGATTTGAAATTAAAAGTAGTCTCACTTGGGCCTGGATTTCTGTAACTATCATCAGAATGTATATCGGTTTACATGGCTTAGGATTTGGAAACTTGGTCAAAAGAATCAAAGGTCCAGTGGATCATGGTCACACCTAGTCTCTCATGATCGCTCTTCATCAGTAAAAATCCCCATAGGAAGATATTTGCAAGCATACAGGGCACTTAGGGTTGTCTCAGGTGTTCCTAGAAAATGAACAGGAGAGCCAGAAAAAGTGGTATAGTAGGACAACAGGTATGATATAAAAAATTGGATGAATGAGGACTCAGGAATGTTTAGATAGAATTTGTGTGAGAAGCACTTGTGGGAACCTCACCTGAGAAAATATAATCACATAAAATGTATGAACAACAGCAGTGTTTACAAGGCACTCTGTTATTAGTAAAAATCTCTATTAGGTGATCTTAGTGGAAAACCAAAAGCAACGTGTTTTCTTAGTGATGAGAGTACCATTAAGTGCCAGGAACCAGAGTACCTGAACTGTCAGCTTCCTCTTTTTTTCTTTTTCTTTTTTTTTTTTTAAGAGAAATTTTTACTATAGGGCACATGTGCTCACTGGAGAGAAAAAGAGAGAGAGAGAAAGTGAGAAATCGCCCTCTCCTGGAGGCATGGTCTTACCACAATCCCTTCTCCTCAATTATCCTCTCAGGATTTTGGGCGTGCACACACACATGCACCTGGTGTGAGTTTTAAGCCATCGGACCCGGAACTCGAGCCACGGTCAACTGTGTGGGAGGCCAGTGATGTAACCATTACGCCATCTGCTGGTCCCCCTTCTTCCTCTTTTGCTGAAACCAAAAGGATGGCCTCCTCATGGGCTATTCCTCCCTTATTATTCCTGTCCCCAACTCCAGCATGACCATTATGCTCTGCTCACATAACCACGTACCACAGAACAGCACCAGGGCAGTACAGAGAGGGACGTCTATGGCAGGTAGGATTGGCAAGAGGCAGAGTGATTACACATAGACAAAAGAATGATGTTTTCAATGAAAAATATGTATACCCTATAGTACCATTGCTTCCTCATATGGATTGAGAATATTGAAACATTGGGAAATTTTAAGAACCTCAGGTAGTAAGTTACTTTAATTTTGTCTAAGATTCTCAAACAAAATGGGTATCTTCTGGTGGATCCACAGACAGTGCAGAAAGTGGTTGATTTCACTGCTTCAAATAACCCACTAACTCCACACTCGATCCCTACAGTGTGTACCCTCCCCCGAGACCCAAACCAGTGTCTCTAACAGTCTAACATTAGGAAAACCAAGATCACATTTATATTTAAGGCAACATCACTATAACAAACATTGGGAGAAAGTAAGATCCTTTATTTATTCTTAACAACAAGAAGTTTTGGACCAGCAGATGGCATAGTGGTCATATTGCTAGACTCCCATATGGCCGACTACAGTTTGAGTCCTGAACCAAGTGGCTTGAAAATTTTGTCAGGCGCATGTGCATGCATGCCCAAGATCCCAGGAGGAAAAATGAAGGAGAAGGGATTGTGGTGTAGCTCTCCTCCCTGGGAGGTGATTTCTGACTTTCCCTCTCACTGTCTCTGTCTCTCTCTCTCTCCAGTTAGTACATGTTTTTGCCCTAAGGCAAAAATCTCTCTCTAAAAAAATAAAAGATTAGAGAAAAAGTAGTTTAAGGTCATTCTTCTGGTATGATCTTTCATCCAAAACAAAATCCGGCAAGACGCCGTTTTTACTTTTATTTTTGATGTAAATACATTTAGAATTAAACTCAGAATCACTTTAGGAAGTATTGACTTAGCCTTAAAGATACCATATGGCCTCTAATTCTATTAGATGTGACCTTATGAACATCTGCAAACTTCTGCAAATCTCTATCCTTAAAATGTCCCAAATTCAGTATGTTTTTGTTATTATTTTTGTTTTGCTTTGTTTTTTTTTTTTTTCGATATTAAAAATACTCCCAGTATTATAGCTTCAGAAAAACACGTAAGAGTAATGGAGTATCACCCAAAGCCAGTCTGGTCATGGTTGGATTGCCACCCCAAATTAGTATTCATGAGGGTCTCTCTGACAAATGGAGTTATTATCCACAGATGCTGTAAACATAAATCAGGAGGATATCATCAATAATGTTGTATTCTCTTTGTCCTCATCGTGTTTACAGATCTCGCTTTGAACAGCACATAAATACTTAGAGCATATTGTGGGAAACATGCCACTCATCTTATTAGCTTTCTCTGGCTCCAAGCTCTGACGCTGATCATCTCCTGACAGTGTTTGCCAACAACAAAAGAAGTCTATTGATCACATTGCTTCTCCCTTTGGCAGCCTTTCTGCCCACGATTACCTTGCATCACTTGCCTTAAGTCAAATGTCACAGAACAACTTACAAGGGATGTATCTATCTGGTAGAGCAAAATACATCACCGTGAGTTTAATTGGAGGAAAATCCTTTGGTATTATGAATTGTTTACAATTTAGAATTTTACTTCTTGGCATTAATGAACAGTTGATATCAAAGCTTCTTTACCAAGCTCCAAATCCATAAAATTGTACTCATTTGCAATTTATTTTCTAAACAGTTTGCAGAGTCCCAAATAGCTTAGATGCTGCCCATCATTCTTAGAGTCACTCTGTGTATGAATAGTCCTCTCTGCTGCCATTTTCACTCTGTAACAGAGTATCTCTATTGAAATTTTCTGGTAATTTTTCATCTGTGTCATTGTCTTCATTTGTCTTTTTACTTGATTTTGGAAAGATACTATAAGGAATACATTACTTTTTTCTTTAAATTGAAGAAAGCACTTTACAGATTGAGAATTTAGTACTGTAACTGGGACATGCATAATCTGTAGGAAAAATAGAACAGCTTTTTAAGGATTATTTGCCAGATAAAACTAATGTTTGTGTTGGAAGGCCATACAGGATAGAGCTCACATGTAGACATAGTCATTCTATAAATGGTCTTCTTGACCACTTTACAATCTCTACCCTGTTGTTTGTTGGGTATTTGTTAGATTCTCCAGAAGGACTAGTTATCTATGTCTGACTTAATTGGGAGTAATTTTACTTCACTGAAGCTAATAAAAGATTAGAGAAAAAGTAGTTTAAGGTCATTCTTCTGGTATGATCTTTCATCCAAAACAAAATCCGGCAAGACGCCGTTTTTACTTTTATTTTTGATGTAAATACATTTAGAATTAAACTCAGAATCACTTTAGGAAGTATTGACTTAGCCTTAAAGATACCATATGGCCTCTAATTCTATTAGATGTGACCTTATGAACATCTGCAAACTTCTGCAAATCTCTATCCTTAAAATGTCCCAAATTCAGTATGTTTTTGTTATTATTTTTGTTTTGCTTTGTTTTTTTTTTTTTTCGATATTAAAAATACTCCCAGTATTATAGCTTCAGAAAAACACGTAAGAGTAATGGAGTATCACCCAAAGCCAGTCTGGTCATGGTTGGATTGCCACCCCAAATTAGTATTCATGAGGGTCTCTCTGACAAATGGAGTTATTATCCACAGATGCTGTAAACATAAATCAGGAGGATATCATCAATAATGTTGTATTCTCTTTGTCCTCATCGTGTTTACAGATCTTGCTTTGAACAGCACATAAATACTTAGAGCATATTGTGGGAAACATGCCACTCATCTTATTAGCTTTCTCTGGCTCCAAGCTCTGACGCTGATCATCTCCTGACAGTGTTTGCCAACAACAAAAGAAGTCTATTGATCACATTGCTTCTCCCTTTGGCAGCCTTTCTGCCCACGATTACCTTGCATCACTTGCCTTAAGTCAAATGTCACAGAACAACTTACAAGGGATGTATCTATCTGGTAGAGCAAAATACATCACCGTGAGTTTAATTGGAGGAAAATCCTTTGGTATTATGAATTGTTTACAATTTAGAATTTTACTTCTTGGCATTAATGAACAGTTGATATCAAAGCTTCTTTACCAAGCTCCAAATCCATAAAATTGTACTCATTTGCAATTTATTTTCTAAACAGTTTGCAGAGTCCCAAATAGCTTAGATGCTGCCCATCATTCTTAGAGTCACTCTGTGTATGAATAGTCCTCTCTGCTGCCATTTTCACTCTGTAACAGAGTATCTCTATTGAAATTTTCTGGTAATTTTTCATCTGTGTCATTGTCTTCATTTGTCTTTTTACTTGATTTTGGAAAGATACTATAAGGAATACATTACTTTTTTCTTTAAATTGAAGAAAGCACTTTACAGATTGAGAATTTAGTACTGTAACTGGGACATGCATAATCTGTAGGAAAAATAGAACAGCTTTTTAAGGATTATTTGCCAGATAAAACTAATGTTTGTGTTGGAAGGCCATACAGGATAGAGCTCACATGTAGACATAGTCATTCTATAAATGGTCTTCTTGACCACTTTACAATCTCTACCCTGTTGTTTGTTGGGTATTTGTTAGATTCTCCAGAAGGACTAGTTATCTATGTCTGACTTAATTGGGAGTAATTTTACTTCACTGAAGCTAATGTCATGTTTTTGCTTTTACTGTGTACCTTCAAGTCCATGCCCACCAACATATGTCATAAAAGATAAAAACTCAGCCCTTATTATGGGCTGATCTTTGCCTGATGCTTATTGCTGCCCTTGGGTAGATACTGAAAAATTCAATTGCTTTATCTATTCTGCTTGTGCTGACTTGACTCCGTTAGCTAGTTTAGTGTTCAATTTAGGTGTCAGGCCCTACAGACACTCACGTGCTACCATATGATGGTGACTCAGAACAGTATCAGACCAAGAGAAATCTTCCTGAAAGCAAGGACTCTGAGAACTAAAGAACTTGTATTTCTGTGTGCCCTGTTTGAGCCCCAGACCTAATGACTTGAAACTCATGCTGGGTGAAAGTGTGTGAGTGCCCAAAATCATGACAGGGATTGTGAAATGGCCATCCCCCTGGGGAGTGATTTCTCGTTTTTTTGCCTCTCTGCTTCTCTCCACCTCTGTCTCCCTGGTGAATACACAAACCCTATAGCAAAAATCTCTCAAAAACAAATAAATAAATAAATCTGAGTTCATATGACTCATCTATGATTGAATCATTCATTAATCGAATCATTCACATAGATAACAATTGAGAGAGAAACATGAGCAGGACTGTATACTTAGAATCTTTTAGTCAGCCACAAAAAATAATCAAGGCTATCATAATCCCTAGTATTATCATGGATTTTTTTTTTTACTTTTCTTTTGTAAACATTAATGAGTTAAGCAACCAGGGCTTTAGACCCTGAGGATGGAACAGGATCAAGACTCGCGTTCCAACTGTGAAAGTAATGCATGCTACACCGGCCCTTGCAAAACTCAGCTTCTTCATCTACCTCCTTTCTTTCCTAAGGATATTTGGTGAATAATTGAAATAATTGCAGAGATACATATTGAAAGGCTCTTTGTAAATCCAGGGTATTATTGTCACTATAATTAGACCATGCATGGGTATACAGAAATCTTGATTAGAGTACTGCTTTTTTAAAAGCTAATTAGCTGGCACAACAATATGTTTTCTAGATGTGTTTCAGAGGATTGTTTTATATTTTCTTTTCACTCCTCTCTACAGAACGAATAAATTGAAGTGTCCTCAAAGGAAGACTCAGAATTCTGAAGGGTAAAAGTCTCTGAGTAAGGCTGAGGCGGGGACATTTTCCTAAAGGGTTTTGGAGTGATGTTTTTGCTTCTTTAGGCAAAGCATCCAGATGATCAGACTGTGGGGAGGCTGTTGACTCTGTGATTATGTCAGAGACAGGGAACCACCAAGCCCCAAGCTCCCGAGTCTCACCTATAGAATACTCCTGGGAGTCTTCTGTGCCCAGAAAACTTCTCTCACTGAGTCCAAATGCCTGAATCCTTTGACCTTTCAGGTGCTTTGTGCCCACAGCATTTATTTGTTGTACATTGTGATTATTTGATACATCTGTTTTATCTACCAAACACAGATCTCATTACGGGAAAGGATTTTGCCATCTTCCAACATTTTTTTTTCTTTTTCTGCAAAGGTTTTTGGTAAAGGGTGCGTGCGCTCACCAGAAACAGAGAGACAGAAAGCAAAAAGTCACCCTGCAGCGGGGATGGCCACGCCGCAATCCCTTCTCTTCCATTGTCCTCTTGGGATCTTGGGCACTCATGTACATGTGCCCATCGTGAGTTTAAGCCACCGGGTCTGGGACTCGAACTGCAGTCGACTACAGGGGAGCTCAGCAACATAGCCACTACATCAACTCCTGGTCCCATTACCTTCCAATTTCTACACCAGTTGAAAGGAAGGACAGTAGTTCTTAATCTGCACTGCATCGATGATCGATGGTGCCAAACTCTCTCTCTCTCTCTCTCTACATATATACACACACACACACACACACACACACATATATATATATATA
>NW_006204812.1:2839448-2840269 GCF_000334495.1 Tupaia belangeri chinensis
GTGGGTAGCATATACAGAGTAGATATTCTGGACTAACAGGTAATTCACACCCTGGGGAAAGAGCAGAACAGTGTGAGCTCTCACCATGCTATGCAGAAAGATGTTCTACTTCTTTATTCTTCTATTGTGACTTCTGGTTTACATATAATTGTTATACAATATAGCTTTCTCAAAGCATGCATACAGTGTATAGTAAAGTGTGTGCTTTAAAATTATAAATAGTTTATTTCTAGAATTTTCCATTTCATATTTTCAGACTGTGGTTGCATACAGGTAACAAAAATAAGGGAAAGTGAAACAGCAGAAAAGGGAGGGCTACTGCAATAGAAAAACATTTCATTTGTTCTTCAAGGAAGGGGTCCTTAAACCATCTGAATCTCAGATTCTTTAAGTTTATTGCTTCCTTACCACACAAGTTGCAACTATATAAGAAATTTTGAGTGAAATTTCAAGAAGTCTATGGACTATTCTTGCTCCTCAAAATATATATACTTACTCCAAAGAACCCTGGGCTATTTCTGTCCCTATCCCCTTTACCATAATGGTCTTCAGACTCAGGCATAATCCAGTCAACAAAAGGCAACTATGATCTTGCATCTGAGTCTGGTGGGTTTCAGCAAAACCTGTTTATTTTTTTCTTTTTCTTTTTTTAATCTTTTAGGAGAATGGTCAGTATTTTCAGGATGCAAGGAGGAACACATGGGCTGCCCCAACACACAGGGCTACTGTGTGAACCCCACAGATGTATGCAGAGAAATGTTGGTGGGAGGAGAGGAAGCAGAGGCACTAGACCCTTACTTAAATTCAACTCAGTTCAGCAG
>NW_006204812.1:2840407-2870708 GCF_000334495.1 Tupaia belangeri chinensis
TGGTGGTTTGAATCCAGGTATTTCTACTGCACCAGCAATGTACCCATCACAAACCTCTGCACTATGCATAGGAAATGATTTTCAACTGGTATGAAGAATGGAGGACAATAAATCACTTAGGAGGCTTTTAATCGCAATACCCGTTTCCTATTTCCCTCTCCCATGAGCAGGGGCCATTCAAGGAATGGGGGTTGCTGTATTGAAAAAAATTGCTCTCTAGGGCTAAGAGAGACTATGCTACTTTCTCCAGATAGGTGGGCATTTATAATTAAAATAATTTCACAAAGGCATAATGAAATGTACCGAGAACTTAATATATGCAAGGCATTATTTTAAGCTGTTTGTTCGTCATATCATGCTTAATACTCACAATAATCCTAAGACATAAATATAATTGTTTTCCATAGTTTGCAAATATGAAAACAAAATCCAAAGTTCACACTGTTAAGTGGCACACCCAGGTTGAGACTAGAGTGTGTGCTTGGCATCCTCACGTTACCTATTTCCCTGGATGATTAGGACACTCCAGCCCCAGCCCCAGCCGCTACCTCAGTCCCAGCCCCAGCCAGGTGAGTACTACTATGATAGGACCTTAAGCTAGAAATATAGCAAAGTACCCATCCATCCCCCCAAAACAATTCCATTTTCCAAATCCCCCAATTATCTTTTGTCCTCCCTGCCCCCTCTGCCATTTCCTCTAACTTTGCTGATGATTAGAAAACACAGATCCTCATTAAAGTCCATCCCTCTATCCTATTGGCACAAATTAAAACTAGCAGTGGCCCGTGCAGTGAACTCAGTAGGATCCATGCTAATCATTTTTACAAATTGAAAAATAGGCTTTTCCTTCATAAGCACCATCTGTACCTTCAGGACATTCTTATTAACACTTTCTCTCCGGAGCCATCTTTTCTTCTGAAAATAATCAAAACAAAGGTTGCAGGGTTTCCCATTATCTGGCATCTGGGATTTTACTGAGGGGCTTTCAGGTAGCCAGCAGCTTATCTGGCCAATGCAACAAAGTGGTGAGCTATAAGACCTGTGCTACCATTTCCAAATTACAGAGGTGACAGAGGCTCAAAGACTTGAGAGTGATGCACCCATTTACCACATAAAAAGTTTGAGTGTTCACTCTGTACCAGGCACTCTTGTAAGTTCTTCAGATACAGCAAAGAGCAAAATAGAGAAAACTTTCAACTTCATGAAAAATACATTCTAGTGAAAACACATAAGAGGTCACATTTAATGTATGTGAAACATAGCTCTCAAATATATACAATATATATGTATATGCTTGCTTAACATTATGAGGTAGTTACTACTGCTATCTCTGGTGTTTGAAGAAACTGAGAAGCAAAAACAGGTAAATACCTTTCCCAGTTAAGCATCAGCAGAGCTGGCCTTTAAGCCCAAGCAGTCTGGTGCTCACAGCCACTATTTCACCCCCTTCATTATCACTCAGCTGGCTAGGTGAAAGAGTCTAGGACATCATCTGGCTTTTGATCCAGGTTTTCAGCACAGGACTAATTTTCTGGGAGAAAATGCAGGTGTACTGATCAAATTTCTTTGACTGTCTCCAGAGGGATTCTGTTTATTTCCCATTTCCCAGTTAGATAGTAGCCAAGTACATTTGGTATCTGTACACATTTAGATCTGGCTTATATCCTGGCTTCCCCACTAAGTAGCTGTATGGTCTGAGCAAGTCCAAATCCTTCAAACCATTTGTGAGTGAAGCTCCCACCTTACACATCTGCTTTAACAATAAAATGATGTATTTAATGTACCTTGTACAGTTCCTAGTACAGAAAAACACTAGAAATACTGTCATGAATATCTATCACATTAAGTTGATGTGTCTTTAGCCTTCTCCAATGACTTTCTGTCCCCCATCTGCCTCCCATTTTGTCTGATAGTAGAGCCATTAGGAAGCTGAATGAACCGCAGAACCACATAGAGTTAGCCTCTAGACAATACAACAGCGAGTTCCAACAATGATCTTGAAGGAACACAAGGAGTTCTGAAATTCTTACCTAACAGCTCTAACACTGCCTAGAACTCTAGCTACTCTATCACTACTTTTACCATGTCTTCAAACTATGAGAAAAACCAATAGATTAGTTTGATTAAATAAATCAGTTCAGCAAACGTCTTTTTGTCTGAACTCTACTGTGTGAAGTTCATAATACTGAAGAAAGATGATGATGGTGATGATGGGTGACAGTGATAATGAAGGTAATGATGATGGTGATGATGACAATGGGGATAGTGATGATGATGGAGATAGGGTGATAGCTATGGATTCTGGAGCATCAACCAGGTACACAGTGGGTGTTTTGCATACATTACTTCATTAAATACTGACAATATCTCTACAATATAATCATCATAATTGTAAATGAAGAAAACAAGTCTTAGCAGTAAAAGGTCTTCCAACCAAAGATTGCATTGTAATAAGTAGCACAACCACATTGAAACAAAGCCTCTTAGGATTATTTTTTAATTGCCAGAGGGCATGTGCACTTGGCAGAGAAAGAGAGAAAGAGAGAAAGAAAGAGAGAGAACAGTAGAGAAATAAAGGGAGAGGGATAAAAGTACCCACAAATACACTGTGGTCATGAAACAGTCCCTTCTCCTTTATTTCTCCATTCTATTGTGATCCAGAACACACACACACACACACACACACACACACACATGTGCCCAGCATTTTTATTTAATCATATGAAAATTTATTACTACTGTGTTTTCACCATCAAAATTTATGATCTTGGTCTTTCCTTCTTGCCTTTGTATAGAGACAAGAGAGAGACATTGGCTACTTGGACAACCTTAAATCGGACTCCAGGAATGTCACCAACAGCATGACCATTTCAACCAAATCCAACAACCAAAACTTCATTGTTTTCCTCAATAAAGTTCAAGCGACCATCGTTGGGTACAAAAGCTGTGATCTTCTTGCCATTCTCAATTAGCTGGACCCTGACACACTTTCTGATGGCAGAATTTGGTTGTTTGGCTTCAACCCCTACTTTCTCCAGCACAATTCCTTTGGCATGGAAAGCACCACTGAAAAGGTTGGCCTTCAGGGCTGTACCCAAATGGTCTTTTTGATATCATTTATCATGCCATTTCTGGTCCCGTTGGTGACTACAGAGATTCTTGGCAGTACAAAGACTGCAGCACTTGCCCATCCTGCTGGCACCAGAAGCCTGAGCGAAAGAAGAAAACAGCCCCCTCCACCATGTTTTTTCAAGCCACTGGGCCCACAATTCTAACCACAGCTCATTATGTGGAATCCAGCTTAATTAACAACTAAGTTACAGGCACAGCCCTGGACTTTTTCTTCTTCTTTTGGTTAACTGAGTCCTGCCACACAAGCCAATGAAAGTATTACCAGTGTCCCAGGTGCAGGGCAGAAGGTACAAGACTCTAAAGGAGCTGAGAGAGAGACAAACTTACCTTTGACATCTTGGAGAAAGATAGTGGATTCACAAATATGCCAAGTGCATTCTGGGAAAACACAGGTAGGGGAATTACATGGAGTTTCAAGCATTCTTTATGATTTCTTCACACTTTGGATGATTAGGAATATCATGAATATTTATTATTTCCCATCCTTCTTTATAGGCATATGATAGGCAGCAAATGCCATTGATATCCTACTCTATAACTCCTTGGCTCGCCTGTGACTTCATCCTAGTCTTTTGGAGAATTTTCAAATATGCAAAAAAGATGCACACTCTGAGCACATAGCTTGAAGGTTCTCTGCCTGAGAGCTCTCTCTAGAGCCAAAATATCACAGTCAGGAGTGCTGGGAAATGTATCTCTACTGAACAATCCTTAATCAATGAGGGATGGAAATCGATGAATGTGCACCTCAGTGTCCTGTTCCTTGGCAAGAAAATAGTGAATTATTAGGTTCTCGGGAAAGTCGTGACATATTTTTTCTATGTTTTCCTATGCAAAAACGTGTCATGACTTTCTGATGACCGAGTACATTCCACATGGTTCCTTAGAAGATCCCCAGAGAGACTGAGTCCTCAATTGTAACCTGCTTATTAATGCACCCTTGATTGGCTTTTCACCCTCCTCTATGACCTTTGCCCTTCTCTCATATGCTTCCTAGGACCACCACCTGAAGAAAGTACCTGCACCCAAGTTGTCACCTCGGCACTTGCTTTCGAGGCAGGGTGGGAGAGATCTCAGGTTAAGGACACTTGCCACTTTATTTTTTCTGAAAAATTAGCAGAAAAGTCCCTGTAACTAAGACATTTTTTTAACTTTTAAAAACTCCTGTCCTTAGTACGTATTAACTTTGGCTGATTAAGCAGCCAACATCAACCTAGTTGCTGGTGGCATGGAGCTTAGTGCTGTCAGCAGGCAATGAAAGAAATGTCAGACCCCGGGCCTGTCCGGGGTAGGTTTACAGTCTGCAGGGAGAAAAGGGTGACTCTCATGCCCCAATCAGAGAGTAAAAAGACAGTATATAATCAGGTGCAAGTCTAAAAGACAGCTGCTCTGTGTGCTTTCAGACTTTAGAGACAGTGGGGAAGGACAGAGGCTCTAAATAATGCAAGTCCCTCCAGATGTGCCATGGGTTAGTTTCCAATGTTCTATGGTTTACAAGATGTAAATTGCCTCTGCTCTTCGGTTCCCATCAACTCCAGTCACAGCAAGTTAATCTCAACATATAGAGGCATGAAGAGTCGGAAGAAGATTAATGAAGCACACCACATTAGTTTCAGATGCCCTGATTCTCCAGAAGGCTAGAGTCCAGGGACAGACAGGAGGTATCTCTTTTAGCCTGGCCTTAAGGAGCAGGACCACACAGTACATACCACCCACAAGAAGCGATAATGCAGAGTCAAAACCAGGTCTATCCTAAAGTTTGCTTGTCTCCAATTCCCCAGCCAAGTTACATGGGATGTGAATTTGATCTCTGGCAAATTAATGGAAATGGGATTTCTAGGACAGCACAGAGGTGAACAAAGGAGGAAATCTGCATTTGATTTAAGTTACATACGTTGTGAATTGGTTGTGGAACTGGGTTTTTCAGCGAAAGAACCAGATAAAGCCAGCCATCTGAGGCTGAGGCTGATGTGTAAAGTTTTTAGGTTAGTTTTGATCCAGAGCTCATCAGAAATTTTTAGTAGGAGCCAGGTGCAAAGTAGTGTTTCACGTTACTCCTCTAATCCTTACAACAAACTCATCAAATAATTCTCCATTGATTTCTTCAATGGGAAAACATGCTCAGAATAGACAGAAAGGCTCAAAACGGGCAAAGCCAAGACTTTAGTTAAGTCTGACTCCAGAACCCTGGCTCATAACCACTCTTCTATTCATATTCAGCAGATAGATAACATTGGGCTTTTGTGTTCATGTATGTTTGTGTGGGTATAGGTAGGCATGGTATATGTAAATTGAACCCTACATGCACATGTATTCATGTTCTTATCATCACCGATACATTTGGCTGTTAGAACAGTCCAGTTCCCAATCAGTGAACCAACACACTTTTGCTTTTCCATACGTTTTCCAATGCATGAGACATGGTTGGCCTACCTCGTGTTTGAGAAGTGAATGAAAGAAAAGTTGAGTGTCAATGCTCTTCCATTGCCAAGGCTTTTCCATTTTCACCATCTGAAATGTCATGCTCTTAGTCAGATCACTTTTCACCATTAGCAAATTTGTTTGAACTTCTCTTGTTGAGTTTTTGGTTTGTTTTTGTTTTTGTTTTTGTTTTTTTTTGTAATCACAACAGTGTTTTACAGGGTGCCTTTCTACATAGCTATGTACTAAGTAAGAGAGGATAATGCCTCATAAAATTAATGAAGTTTTATTTATAGGTTCACTAAATTTTCTTTTTTGCTACAAATACCATTTCTCATAAGAATGTTCCTTTATATTGAATTACCTTTCTAAAAGTAATTTCACATAGATTTTTTTTTCCCACAGCAGTAATGTGAAGTTGGTAAGGGATTATAATGTCCATTTACAATTCAGAAAATTGAGTCAAAGGCTCCGCCAATCTTTTAAACACTACTTAGTTAATAATAGAGGCTGGGCTTTATTTCAAAATGTGTGTGTGTGTGTGTGTGTGTACATTGGTGTGCATATTTCAGTGTCAGTCAAATAAGCATTTACTTCACACTCACAATACACCAGGGAGTGTGTAGAGATGTATGATTTATGGACTTTGCATTCAAATTAAAGGAAAATTTGTGAACACCCACTATGCAGAGCCATAGACCTTATATTATAATAGAAATGTAAATAAAGCATAAGAAGAGTGTGGACAAGGGCTGCAGTAACTCTGTCAAGAGGTAGGAAATAAGATACATCTTCTCATAGTTGTTTTAGTTATCCCTGGGAGAAGAAGATAACTTGGACAGTTAAAGGAATCAAAAGGAAGGGCTTCAGTACAAAGAATTCCATCTGAGGACAGTAAGGATGTTTGGAAGACTGTCATTGCTACAGAATGGCTGGAGCCTATACTGCAAGAAGGAGCAGGTAAGGAGTATGGTGAAAACGGAGCTGGAAGCAAGTTTACTATGCCCCTTAAAGGCAGACAGTGTGGACTTCATCTTACAGGAACTATAGTTTTACACTTTTCAAGTGAAATGGGAAGAATGATTTCCCAAAAAGGAGTAGGGAAGGAATTGAAACAGGTTGGTGGAGATATCATGGGGAACTAAGAAAGGATCCCTCTTCTGAATCACCTCTTAACTTTCCCGGGTGTAGGGAGGTGCTCTTTCTCCTGTGACTAATAGTATCTTGGCCATGTGCCAGCACATAGTGCACTGCATTTTGTAATACTTTTCTTGTATCTAGATCCATCTCAGTTTGTCTTCCCTCTTCTTCTGTCCCATACAAATCAGACTAAGAACTGTTATTTTGTATGCAATTAATCTTCATATCCCAAGCACCCAGCCTATTGATTGGCTCACAGTAGGTACTCTTAAGAAAGGTCTATTGGATTTCATTGAATGGAATCCCTAGGCAAGGAGACAAGTATGGATAGAAATATTGATAACTTTTAAGCAGAATGAAAGTTCTTAAGAAATTTTATGCCTGATGATCCCTATTTTCTCAGTGTGATAGGAAGGAAAGTCACCTATTGTGAGAGGAACATAAATTATGTTGATTTCTTAAGGAAATCAGTAAAGATTTAGCTCTAGAGGATGCAAAAAAATCTAAAATATAAATGGAAAAAAATTAAAATTTCTCTATATGTTCAGATGAGAATGAAAAATATTGTTACAGATTAGAGCATTTATGTCTGGTTGTATGATTTATTTCCAGAGAAGAGGGATGACTTAATGATCCAAGGTTAGGGATCTAGAAGATGCTTGGGTTCAAGTGGTCAAAAGAACTAAGGATGCTGGAGAAAAAATGATTAAATATCATGGATAAAGGTTGGCTATGTGGCCTAGTAATTAGTGGATCCAGATCCCACATGGTCAACCATGGTCCAGTGGCTTGAAAAATAAACACACATACACTGAACACCTATGCGTGCTTGCTCTAGATCCTAACAGGATAGAGAAATGAAGGAGAAGGGATTGTAATGTGCTTGGGGGTGCTTCCTCTCTCTCTTTCTCCCCCCCCCTCATTATCTCTCTGGCATGTGTGCACATCCTCTGGCAAATTAAAATAAAATATGCATCATAGATGAAGGGCAAGAGATTGTGGACTGGGACAGTCCATTGAGAAACTTTAAAGGACTGATCCCAGAAAAAAATGAACGTCAAAACTAAGTTCAAATGATAAAGTATAAAGACTGACCTTTAAGACCATTAAAAAAGCAAATGCATAAGGCTAAGTAGATCTTGGTTATAATTCCAGTTCTACTACCATGTACTAGCTGTGACCTGGCTTGAATTCACTAACCACTCATAAACTTGGTTTCCACCCTAGCAGGTAGACATTGTCACGTGGTTTGGAAATTGAGACATTTACTGTGCTCCCAGGCAGAGTCAAAAACCAAAGTATCCCACAGTTGAGGGAGCCGCCAAGAATATTACCTCCAAAATAAAAGTACCAGTGATAAAACTGACAGGCACCAGCTAAACCCCTGTTCGATGGAAAAAGAAGAAAGGGTATACTAGTATCTATGAAGAGAGAACATCTTCCCCCATCAGACCCTCTTTCCCCTCTTCATTCTGCTCTAGGTTCTGACATAATCACCCCTGTGAATTGCAACACCCACATTCCTTACCCTCTGGCTTCTGGTTGGTTTCTGCAATTATGAGACATCAGCAGAAAATTGAAGGGAAAAGAAGAGAGAAGTGAAGGTATTTATCCCTCTGGCTGGCTTCCTGCCAGGTCATGAGTTGCTGGTGACAGTGTTTCTATGAGTAGAGTTCCTACTTGGCGGAACCTCCCATAGTTAAAAGTCTCTTTATGCACATCCCTGCTGTGTAAGGAGACTCTAATGAACAATATTTAATATTTCTTTTTTGATCAGTTGGCTATCTTGCATATTCTTAAAGACATCATTCTGAGCAAAATTTCTCACTGCTCAAGGCACAAAATCTCTAGGAGATTTCACAGAAATGTAACTGAAATGCTCCATCAGCTATTTCAATGTGTGTGTGTGTGTGTGTGTGTGTGTGTGTGTGTGTAAGCGTGTGTGTGCCTGTGTGTGTATTGAACTAAATCATGCGTTTTTACTGAGACTCACTTTCTCTTTATCTTAAGATGGAAAAATAGGTTAGAAACAGAAGCAAAGCCACTAAACTCAAAGCATTATCTCATTTAATTTTGGATAACTGAAGTTGACAAAGATACACATACCAAGAAAACAACATAAAACACTGCCCATGAAGCTTTGCCTCACAAAAATCATAGGAGTTACAAATAATGCCTGCAACAAGCAGCCTGCAGGACCTGGAGAATATCAAACATTAAGTTTTCCTTGACTCTGAGACATATTTCAGAGAAGAAGAAAAATCCCTGTGCTTCTGAGCTGTTATTGATGCAATTATGAGGCCCTTACGTACAATCAGCAGTGAGAATGCAGCCGGCCCTGCCTGACGCTGCCTTTGTTCCAGGTACAACGGGGGAAAGTGGGCCCAGCAAGCCCTTTGCAGCTCACCTCACAGTGGCTATAATTTGTAGTGCTGAGAAGCACACAGAAAACCTAAAAATAAAATCTGTCACTTCCAAGTGTTCGTTCCTATTCACATGCACTCAGGTTAGTTTCTCACTGCTCTCTGCCTGCTCAGGATGACAAAGGCAGAATAGTCATTAATTAGCTATTAATAAAAAGCATTTTTTACCTTCATCACAAGTATCAAATATTCATCAGCTCTACACAGAGAGTCAGATTCCTCCCTGCATGGAGGCAGTGGTTAAAATTTTGCTTAGCTTTTTTTTTTTTTTTGGAGAGAAGAGTAATAATTATGATTATTTTTACTATACCCATATTTTGATAAGGCTATTTTTCTCATTAGAAAACATATTTATGTTCAAGAGATTGGCTTAGATAATCCCTAAGCATTTAAGTCTACCTCTACTCCCATCAAATACAAATCACACACGAGTGGGTAGGAAATGTAGTTCTAAAATAAGTGACTATACCAGTGCTATTAACAAACCATAAGGTTGCAGGACTTTTTAGGAGCTAGATGACAAGCAAAATTTGATCTATGTAAAAGAAAGCCCAGAGTAAAATATAGCCAAACACACAGGTGAATACTGCTACAGAGCCGAAGGCAGTTCTGCACAACTTGAAGACTAGACTTCATAGACTCAAGGTGAGTGAAGAGAGAATAGTATGGGGCCCTTAATTGGATGATGACTTGGAGAAAACTATAGAATAGCTAAGCCAATTGGCTCCTTCTAGCTTATATACAGCAGAAGGCGGCAGAGGCATTTCCATCCATACCAAGGTAAGGAAAGTGGTGCTCCAAGAACAGGCCCTTACCCCTGGGAGTCCTAATCTCAGAGAGATAGCAAATCCCTCCTTCCAAGTAATCAATGAAAGCAGATAAAGTATATCCAAATCATACTCACTCAATAGCAAAGCAAGAATCATAAAAGCAAAGGTGAGAAAACAACCTGAGAAGTCTTTTCACACTTTGAGAGTAATTAATTTACTTGAAAGAAAAAAGAGAGGAAACTTTTAGAAACTTGCTTTTGCTTCCATAGTGAAAAAAGTATGTATTTATGAACCTCTAAGTTAACATATCTTTACACCAGCATTAAATCCCACTAGAAAAGAGTTTATTGCTTCAACAGTTCATATTAGCTATTGTCCCATAACATAGCAATGTGGAATTTGTTGTTTTTCCTTTAATATGCACTCAACAGTGACCAGCAGTTAGCGTAATGGCTGTGTTGCTGAACTCCCATGTAGTTGACCATGGTTCGAGTCCCAGACCTGGTGGCTTAAACTCATGCCGGGCATGTGCACATGTGTGCCCAAGATCCCAAAAGTATAATGAAGGAGAAGGGATTGTGGTGTGGCCATTCCCCTTGTTGGGTGATCTTTTGCTTTCTATCTCTCTGTTTGTCTTTGTCTTTCTGGCAAGTGCACGCGCCCTATAGCAAAAACCTCTCCAAAAATAAATTATATATATACGTATATATATATGTATACATGTGTGTGTATGTGTGTATGTGTATATATATATATATATATATATATATATATATATAGAGAGAGAGAAATCAAAAAAGCACCCTCCACCCCATAGAGAATGGTCATACTACAATGCCTTCCCTCTATTTCTCCATTTTTTGGGGGGATTTGGGTCATGCACACATAAGCACTTGGCATGTTTCTCAGCCTGCCCATCTGGCACTTAAACTACACAGTCAGCTGGGTGAGATCCAACTTCCTTAAGCACCAGGCCATGGATTGGCCTAGCAATGTGTTTTTCTCATATTTTTACTTTGTAATTTTTCTAGTTGCTTACTTTCCATAAACTCTGGTATAGATTGGCTTCTGTACACTTAAAAAACACTCACAAATCATCTGACCCAAAGTTTAGAAAGGTCATTCTTTCATTTAAATACTGGATCAGCTTTAAAATGGCAACACTTACCAATGGAAATAAAATGAATGATATCACACTTTTGAATAAGTTATTATTGTAATGGTCATTCTTTATAAAAGTACCCATGCAGTGGTAAATTTTACATTGTGAAATTTTAGGTGTTCTTAGTCAAGTACATAATACAACATATAAGAAGAATAGACCTGGGAAAACTTTGTGATAATCTAATGTTGATGAAATATACAACATGCAAATGCAAAGCAACATTCATTGATTGAATTTTGAGAATTCTTGATACTCAAGTGGGCTATTACAGGGATATCACTTCATATGACTCCATAAATACCACATTATTCAGGCTGGGAAACAGCATGAGCATGGACGCATGGCTATATTAGGAAGATACAGCCAAAGGACTCTCCTTGATTCTCCAATTATGCAAACAAATAAAAGAATATATTAATGGATGAGGCCTGCCCATGATGGGATTGTTAAGGCAGCTGAATCCTACATGACCATCTGAGTGATTCAAGTCCTGAACCTGGTGGCTTTAGAAACACTCTAGCACGTTTTGAAATGGAGAAGGGA
The DNA here is from genome assembly GCF_000334495.1 of Tupaia belangeri chinensis. Lineage (NCBI taxonomy): Eukaryota > Metazoa > Chordata > Mammalia > Scandentia > Tupaiidae > Tupaia > Tupaia belangeri. The sequence goes on from NW_006204812.1 coordinate 2,851,999, forward strand.
TAGTAGCATGACCACCGCTAGAGGGGTTGCTTTCTTACTCTCTCTCTCTCTTTCTATCCTGCAAATAGAAAATAAGCATTGCTTCAAATGCACATGAAAGATATTCCCATATATGATAGCTATAAAAACATAGCTCAATAAACTACAACAAGAAAGTAGAAATAAAATATAAATTGGACTATCAAAATCTATTCACTTGGGAAGGTTTACACTCTTTTAAATAACTAGGATTGAAAAGATAATCTAAACAACAATCTGATTAGAAAGGCAAAATTTGAAAACTATTTGCAAGAGCATTTTATACAAGAAAAAGAAAAATCTATGTCCATATCAAAGAGTGAGTCTGAAGACACTGGCTGAATTTATGGAAATTTAAATTCCCATTCTCATCCACACATTTCTCTGTACCCTCCAGAAACGAAAAACTCAAAAAAAAAAAAAAAAAAAAAAAAAACCCCAAACTTTTAGTAATTTATAGTGACCAGCTGTGAAAAAGGGACATTCTCATGTACTATTGATAAGACTTTACATTGGTAAATCTTTGAGAAGGGTAATTTGTCAGTATCTAAATGATTTAGAAATGTGTATCTTTTGATCTCACACTAATTCTTCTAGAAAACTACACTAAAGCAATAGCTCCACATACATAAATATTATATAGTTAAGTGCATTTTATAGCACTACTTTTACTAGAAAATAATAGGAAATAACTATTAATTGATATGCAAATAATTACATCAATTACGTTTCATCCATTCTATGGGATATGAGGCATTTTTTTAAAATATTTTGCTTTAATTTTTATTAATTTAATAATAAAAGATAACAGGGCCAGCAGGTGACATGGTGGTTAAGGCACTAGACTTCCATGTGGTTGACCGTGGTTCATGGCCTGGACCTGGCGGCTTGGTTTCTCACTTTCTCCTCTTCCTTTCTCTCTCTCCGGTTAGTACAGGTGCCCTAGAGCAATTTAAAAAGTAATAATAAATAAGTAAATAAATAATATTTTAAAAATAATAAAATATAGGGACCAGCAGTTGGCATAATGGTTATGTCACTCGACTCCCACATAGTCAACCATGGTTCTAGTTCCAGACCCATTAGTTTAAATTCACACCGGGCGCATGTGTGTGCATGCCCAAGATCCCAAGAGGAGAATGGAGGAGAAGTGATTGTGGCATGGCCATCCCACCTGGGGATTGATTTCTCACTTTCTGTCTCTGTCTCTCTCTGGTGAGCACATGTGCCCTACAGCAAAAACCTCTCAAAAATAATAATAATAAAAAAAATCTATGCTCTAATGAAGTATATTCCAGACACATTTAGGAGTGAAAAATATAATAATGTATTTATTGTGAGTTCACTTACCTTGAAAAATGTGTATTTGTGTGTGCATGTGTGTGTGTGTGTGTGTGTGTATATCATATGATATGAAGAAAAACTTAAAATGAAGATAAGACAGACATCTTTAAAAGCACAGGGAAAATATGTAGTACAACATGCATTGAAATGGTGAAATCTGAACTGTCCGACAAGGGTACCTTAAGGAGAGTCGTTAGGAGCACTTTCATCTCTTGGTTCTAAATATCTAAGTTGTGCTTGAATCTTAAACTGTGAAAATGTTGTGTCTGAATAAAAACAACAAAATTATTATATTATTTAGAAAATGCATAATAGTAAGAAAGCATTAAAAAAATCATTCAAAATTACACCAGATTGGGAACCAGCAGTTAGCGTAATGGCTATGTCGCTGGACTCCCACGTAGTCGACCGCGGTTAGTGTCCCGGACCCGGTGGCTTAAAACTCACGTCGGGCGCGTGTGCGTGCGTGCCCAAGATCCCGAGAGGAGAATGGAGGAGAAGGGATTGCGGCGTGACCATCCCCCCTGGGGGGTGATTTCTCGCTTTCTGTCTCTATGTCTCTCTCTGTCTGTCTGGCGAGCGCACGCGCCCTACAGTGAAAATCTCTCCAAAAAAAAAAAAAATTACACCAGATTTACCCATAACAAGCTTAGTGCACATAAAATGGATTGCTTTATTTGAAAATGTCTGAGCCCAGCCCAGTTTGCTCTATTTCTGTAGAGTTCCCTTCCTTCTTTGTGCCTTATGTCAATGCCCTGAACAGTGACAACGGTACTCAGAACAATGATGATGATAACTCACAAGAGCATCAGGCAGTAAAGAAATACCCAGTTTCTTCATTAGGCTCCACTTAATAAAGCACAGAAGTAGATTAAGACATTTTAAAATACTTTTTCTGTGAACATTTTCTCTGACAGGGAAAAACTGTAATATTAGTATTCTCCTATTGTCAAAAAAATCCCTTCAGAAATACCATTTCAGGCTTTTTTTTTTTCCCTTCTATAGCAAACTTCATCTCGCACTTTTAATAAGCAACCCCACCAATTAGTATTGATTCTCTTTTATCCAATAATGGATCCTCTTCCATTCACATTCCACAGCCAGTTCTAATTTCCAGTTTCATGGCCCTCCTCTGAAGGTCTATTCTAAGCCAGTCCTCCTCTCACATCTCTACTGCACCCCTGTCCAAACCTACGATATCTCCTCCAAGATTTGACTATCATCTTTCTACTTCCACTTGTCCCACCATGGTCTTCCCAAAGATCCAGTGTTATCTCCTAAATTATAATTCTTTTAAGTATAAATTAAATGATGTACTCTTTTGGTCAAAAATACATATTTTCAGAAGAATAAAAATCTGTTGTTCCCTATCGTACCTGCAGATCCATATGGGAAGGTCACTTCCCAAGGTCAGCCCTGCTCTCTCTTGCTCACTCTGTTCAGACAGGTTTCCTGTTGTTCCTTTACACAGCTGGCAGCTGGTTCATCTTTCTTAGGGTCCTGGTTCTTGCTGTTTCACATCTTCATAGAACCACTGAGACATTTGGTTAAAATGCCACCTCCTTACAGATCTCCTGTGACCATCCTGTCTAAAATATGCCCATGAGCACCTGCCTTCATCTGCCTGGCTGTCCTGATAGCTCGCGGCCACCTCAAGTTAAGTTACACACACACACACGTGCTGTTTGTCAATCTCCCTAAACAAGACAGGCTACATTAGACCAGGTATCTTGTCTTGTGTGGCACTACTGTTTGGTTTGTGCCAAAAAGAGTGACAAGGATTACATGATGTAATCCTGGCACCCAGTGAAAATATTTAAAACAAAAGGGTAACAAAAAGAGAGCAGATCATGGGGATTTTCTGGAAAAGGTACAAGGTGACAGTATCTAGGATTTGGTGATGGTGTGGTAAATACAGAAGTAGTCAAATGTGAGCTGTTTAATAAGGTAAAAGCATGAGAACTAGTGACAGATTAGATGGGGGCATGAGGAAAAGGAAGGTGTTGGAATCAGTCAGAAAAACTGAATAGATCAGGGCACAACAGGTAGTGTAGTGGTTAAGGTGCTGGATTCCCACATGGCCAACCACAATTCTAGTCCCAGGCCCAGCGGCTGGAAACACTCCAGGCATGTGTGCATATGTGCCCAAAAATCCCAGAAGGGAAAAGGAGGGGAAGGAATTGCAGTGTGACTATATGAACAGGGGGTGATTTCTCACTTTCTGTCTCTGTCTCTCTGGAGAGTCCACACACCCTGTAGCAAAAATCTCTCTAAAAACAAACTGACAAAAAACTGGATAGATCATTGCGCCATTGATGAGACAGAGAACATTGAGAGGTGCCCAGGATGAAGAGCTGGAAGATGGGTAGATAGAGTTGATAAATTCATCTTGACACACACTGTGGGGCTGTGGGGCTGTGGGGCTGTGGGGGTGAGGCACGGTGACCTTCACCACCAATTTCTGCTCTAGAGAGAAGGGTGTGCCCAGTTCAGTCTTCTGTTTCTGGTCTAATCAAATGTTCTAGTGGGCTTCCCTTTCCATCCAGTAGCTATGTTGCTGTCAGCATTCATCCCAGGGTAGATAGACACTTAAGAGTGTCTAGCTGAAAGCTATGAAAGTTAAGTCAAGCGGCTGCTGTCATAACATCCAGGAAGTTGTGTTTGGTTGATCCAATATAAGAACATTTTTTTTTAATAAAGTGTATGTTTACTTTCAAAAGTCTATCTGTGTTGAATTTTTTCATTTTGTTTTATGCTCTCCAAGTGTTTTTGTTATGTTTTGTCTTTAGTTTATTTACTTTATTGAAAAGCAAGATATACGGCACACACAGAGAAAGAAAGAAAAAGAGAGAGATTAACACTACAATGTGCCCCTGCCTTCAGCCAGCCACAGATCATGGCCACATATGTGTCAGGCATACTCAGGGACGTTTCTGGACTTGAATCAAGAACCTTCTCATGTGGGATTGCCTTGCAGAGTGTCACATTTCACTGCTGCCACACCAGCTGTTCCTGTTTTGTTCTTGTTTTGCTATTTTTCTTTTTCCTCTACCTCTGCCTCTGACTACCTGGACTTTTTTTTTTTCCCTATCTATAGAAATTTGGGATACAGACACACTTGTATTTGTCCTAGTGACTAATTTCAGATTTTTGTAAGAAAAAGCTATTTATTTTGAAAGCAAAGAGGACCTTCAACCAAGTCATGCCATGTCATGATTCTCCCCGTGGACTTCCAGCCAGTCAGGATAATTGGCATGTTCAGGTTGACCAGGAATCCAAACCTGGGTCTGCCCATATGGCTTCAATATCACACAGTGGCACGCTACCATCTGCACCATAATTTCAGATTTAAAAAAAAAAAAAAAAACTTTGTGGAATCCTCCTAGGGAGGATTATGAATTCTGTGTGTGACATGTTATTTCTCTTTCCATCCTCACAAGCCGGTCTTCAAGCTGCATATAGAGAAGGCAGCACTGAGTCCAACCTCCCCTGCCTTCCCCACCAACATTTTCATTGACTTACCACTTTCTATTTCCCAACCTAAATATTTCTCTTGTCTGTTCTATTGTCTCCTGTAACTACTTTCCTCTCACTATTCCAGGTCCTAGTTATTTGACACCTGAACTTTTGCAACAACATCTCAATTGGTCACCTTATCTCTGGTGCATCCTCTAAGATGCTTTATGTAACGTAACAATTTTTTTTTCTTGCATAAGACCCTCCAATGATGTCCTTTCACTCTAGGATAAAGTCCCTACCCTGTCACATAGCATAGGATGTCCTCAGAACTCACACATGGCCACTTTCCTGGCTCTAAAATTCATTAGTACCCCTTTGGACTTTGACCTAGAAACAAGAAATGGTATTATTTCATTAAATAAGTGACTTTTCTCACTATTATTCATTTATCCATATTGTTCTGCTGTCTTGAATAAATACCCCTTTCTCTCCACCCTTTATCTAGTACTTGAATATAATGAATATTTTACATTTTATGCTTTCTTGGAAGCCTGATCCTGTGGACACACCATAGACACCCTTAACCAACCACTTGCCTTGCTCTGGTTCAACAACTATCTACATCACTATTTTGTTTATCGTTGTATTTGCTATATTTTAAATACATATTTTGCCTGTTTTTTTTTTTTTCTGATAGACTTCTGGCATCTTGAAAAAAAGGACACTTTTTCTCTTTTGATAATTTACTATCACTTTTTAACCAAAAAACTAAGCAATACTAAGCACCTATATTAGGTGCTCAATAAAAGTTGTGTGTGTGTGTGTTTGTGTGGCTTTAAAACATTACAGGACCTAATTATCTGAAAAGTCCAACTGTTCTTACAGAAGAAAATGTGCCACTGCTATTTTTTTTGTTGTTTGTTTTAGTTTTATTTGCCCTGCTTTCCTCTCCAGAAACCTGTTATTCGTAAGCTAGCTATCTGCTCTCTGTCCTCATATCTATTTATCTATCTTCGTTACTCTCTCCATATTCATTCCTGTGACCTTTTACTTTACATTCTGACTTTTACTTATACAACCTTGATTTAATTTTGTGCAGTGGAAGTTCTGTATTTTATTCTTGCATATAAGGGTTTTAGTTTTGTTCTTTTTTTCCCTCCCAGAATCTGCTTAGGCTATTTATTTATTTATTTATTATTTTATCTGGAGAGAAACTACATTGGTTTTACAGAGACAAGTTGTGTGTGACCTCTTGCAAATAATTTGCTTGTGTTTTAGTTATCTCATCTGTAAAATGAAAAAAATAATAGTAACTATCTCATAGGGCTGTTGTGGGGATTAAATGTAACAAAATATAAATGCAACTTGGAGCTGGGCACATTGCAGTATAAGAAAGGACATGCATTTGCTATTCTCTTCCATGCAAAGAGGCATCCAGGAATGGAATCCTTCCTTCTCTTCTCCATCCTTCTTGCTCCCTTCAAGTTATCTGAAGGTTAGAGAATGACAAATTCTCAGACCCCTTCCTCTTTCTTGGAATCTACTTGTCCACTTGAAAAGACCAGTATGTACTTTTGATTGCTATTGGCCAAACTTTAAGTTTTTAATAAATGTGTTATTTGGGGGAGACAAAAGGTATGGACCCAGTGGCTTGAAGCTCACACTGAGTTTGTGTGTGTGCATGCCCCCAAATCCTGAGAGGAGAATGGAGAAGGGATTACAGTGGGGCCATCCTTCTGGGGAGTGATTTCTCACTTTATTCTCTCTTTCTGTCTCGCTCTGGAAAGTGTGCCTAATGGCAATCACGCTCCTCCGCCCCCAAAAAAGTGTTACATTGATACCCTAACTACTTTGGTTTTTTTTTGTTTGTTTGTTTTATTTTTCTGCCTTTTTCCTATTAACAAATTGGTTCGAATTCAAGTGGAAAAGAGATAAGGCACTGCCCTACTACCTTAAATTCCTGGTATGTGGTTGATTAGGCAGGGAATATTAAGAAACAAAGAAGCTTGGATTGCATTCTTTGAGATCAAAATGATGTCTGGAGCTTGAGGCTCATGGTAGCACAGCTGAAGAGTATAGCTGTCAGCCTGGCAGGTGCTCTACCAAGCAAGAGCCTCATGAGATTTTCCATTTGTTTATTTTCTATAGTAACTATATATATTTAATGCTCCTGAGAGTGAACTTGATGAAAGTTTCTAAACTCTAAGCAGTTTAATACTTCTCAGAGTGAACTAAGAGTTTTAAGACTGGAAGAAACCATTTATGCCTTCATGCAAATATGACCCCAACTTCTATTTTATGTTTAAATATGTATTGTCTTTATAGTGTTATTTACAGTCTGGCTGACATTTGAATAACAGTAAGTAAAGATGATCTCTCATAGTACACATTGCATTCTTGTTCTTTAGAGCCACCTAACTTATAGTAGAATTTCTCTCTGCTTGAGCTAATCATTGATGTTTTATGCCTTGCTGACTTGCTGGGGTATGGCTTAACCCATGGAGAATGCCAGATGTTTGATGGAAAAGCCTCTGTAAACTTGGTTTTCATGTGGCTCATCAATTTAGAAGGTTTTTAGCAGTACAATGTGGTTTTAAGTCTTTCCTATTTTTATTGATGCAATTCACATACCATAAAATTCATCTTTTCTGTGTACGATTCAATGCTTTTTGGTATAGTCACAAAGTTGTGCAAAATGTTATCACTATCGAATTCCAAAATATCTCTATAACCCCAGGGGAAAAAAAAAAAAGCCTTGTACTTATTAGCAGTCTCTTCCCATTCCCAGCCCTGGTAACCCTAATTTACTGGTATTTTATTTTATTTTTATTTATTTTATTTTTTTAGGTTTATGCCATAAGGTGTGCATGCTTCGTGGAAAGAGACAGCTGAGAGACGTGGAAAGAGACAGCTGAGAGAGACAGAGAGAGGGAGAGCGCTAAATCACCCTCCTCCCCAGGGGAGACTGTCACGCCACAGTTCCTTCTCCTCCGTTCTCTTATCAGGATTTTGGACATGCGTGCACACATGCCTGGCATGATTTTCTTTTTTAATTTCAATTTATTTATTTACATTCATTCACCATACATCATTACAGCATACAAAATGAGATTTTCCATCCAGAGTACACTGTATATTGACTCAATCAAGCTCAACATACATGTTATCATCAACAAATAATTTTCCATTTCTTGTTTTCTGTATGTTTTGCTTTTTTTCCCCCATCCTTGATTCCCTATCTCTTGCCCTCTGCCATCTCCCACTCTCCTCCCACACTGTCTCTAATATCTATATTTGTTTTCTATACTTTTTCCCCCCACATTTTATTGAGTCACTAAAGATCTTAATTAATCTAAATATTTTCATAGCAAGCACAGCTGATATATACATTTCCATGAACTTAAGTTCAACTTTAGGCATAAGCCTCAGTGAGTAGAATGAACATCCTATAAAGTAGTACCTAGGTGGTCATCAAATAGGTATTTTTAATGCATTTTTTTTTTAATTTCAAGAAAAACAGTTTTAGTTTTTCTTTTTTCCCCTGAAACTTTTTTTTAACTTAATTTAAATTCATTCCCTAAGCATTGTCACAGCATACAAAATGTGATTTCCCATCCAGAATATACTGCATAGTGGCTTAATCACACATGTTATTATAAAAAAAAATTTCCATTTCTAGTTTCTAGTATTTTTTAACCCCTATTTCTGACCCTCTGTCCTTTCCCACCCTCTTCTCACACTTCTCTGGTGTCTACAGTTGTCTTCCCTTCCTTCACTCCCCCCACATTAAATTTCCAAGCTCATGGATCTGGGACTTTGGCTGTGGTCAGTCGTTTGGGAGTCCAACACCTTAACTATCTTGCTACCTGCTGACCCTGGCTTTTGACTTCTTTGGAACTGCCTATTTTGGACATTTCATATAAGTGCATACACAATATGCATACAATATGTGGCCTTTTCTGTCTTCTTTCACTTGACATAAGTTTTTTTAAGGCTCATCCATGTTGCAGCATAAATCGGGACTTCATTGTCTTCATGATCAAATAGCATTCAAATGTATAAAGTATATCACATTTTGTTTATCCACACATCCAGTGATGGACCTTTGGGTGGATTTTAAAATTTGATTGGCCACTACAGCTTTTTATTAGAGGTTAAATAATTATTTCATAGAAAGATTTTTACTATAGGGCACATGAGCTTGCCACACAGAGAGACAGAAAGTGAGAAATTTCCCCCAGGGGGATGGCCACACTATAATCTCTTCTCCTCCACTCTCTTCCTGGGATCTTGGGAACGCATGCACACAGGTCCAACATGAGTTTCAAGCCGTCGGGTCCGGGACTTGAACCACACTCAACTAGGTGGGAGTCCAGTGATATAACCATAATGCCATCTTCTGGTCCCTAAGTACTTATTTCTATAGAAACAGAGCTATATGTATCAGACCCTAATGAAAGTACAATTTTACTCAGCAACCTTGAACAAGATGCATATGCACAGAAAGGCCACAGGTCACCAGATAAAGAATGGAGATCAACCACAGGCTGACTAGGCTGGTGGCCTATGAGGGCACCCACTTCGGCTTCGGTGAGTACACCAGCCTCATGCAGCTACAGTCCTTATAAATCTTGACCCAGAACTATATAGGTACAATGTGTCTGGTATTACAGGCTAATTTGTACTTGGTACTTGAGTTGACGGAAATAAAAAAAAAAAATTCTACATTTAAACAAAGCAGCTGAATTTTTCATAATATTTCAGATACTAATGAGGTTCTAGCAATACATTGTTAGAATCAGGACTAGGTTGGCAGTGCCATACCAGGTGCCACATCCCATTCTGCTTCCAAGGCCAAGGAAAGAATCTTAGGGGGACTTTCTGTGGTTTATCCAGTGACTCAAATCCATGCCCAGTAGCTAGCTTCATATTATGTCTGCCCTGGTTTAATATGTATGAGGGAATTTCCTTAGGAGATAACTCAAGTTTTCCTAGGCCAAATATAAACAAAAATGTAAACATTTTTCATAAAAAAAAGAGTGTATATGAAGAGGTGTGAAAGAGAATGGTACAGGAGAGACAATGCCCATTCTTTGAATAGGCATTGTCTATGTCATTAGCTACAACTCACCCTCCACTCAATGCCAGATTACAACAGAAGTACAGGACTCAAACAGCAAATAGAATTTAAGAAATTTTTAACATATTAACCAGAAAACAAACATACCTCAATAACTCCTGGTGACTTGAAATGCTATTATTGTAAACTTCTGAATTCACTGTGAAGGCAGCAATATCTCACATGCTACTTTCACAGAAAAGGAGACGTTATGAGAATACGGTAAATGAATAATGCCAAAATCAATTTCAACTGGGAAATATTTCCCAATTGAGTTTACTAAGGACATAGATGAGCTACAATCTGATGGATATAGACAGATCTCAGGAATTAACATATATGAGGAAGCACCAGGGAGAAGCTGGCAATACTGAAACCCCTTGGGAATCTATTCAGGTGGCTGATCCACCTTTGCGAGGGTTGGGAGAACAATTGAGAATAGGTGATTCTCATGAGCCAAAATTAACTTCTTGCTAGGAAATGTCTTCCATTTTAATTCAAAGATCACAGTTCCCTTTCCTTTCTTTTTTCTTTAGCAATGTGGACAACTGAAATCAACTATTTGAGGTCCTGGATGGTATAAAAATAATGGGATAGGTGGATGGAATGGAAACAGGGTGTTTTTGATGAAAAATACTAGCGACTGGGGCTAGATGATGATGCAGTGATTATCTGCAAGGCTGATCCATAGGAGAAGGTTCCTGGTTCACATCTGGAGACCTCTCTGGGTATGCCAGGCATGCACGTGCCCATGATCCAGAGTGGGCTAAGCCTGAGGGTGGATCACAGCATCAAGGCCCTGTTGGGGGGTGCTCACTCTCTCTCTTGTGGAATAAATAAGTAAATAACTTAAAAATAAAGGCAAACAAACAAGAAAACACTGAAGATTTATACAATTGTGCCCTAGAAAAAAATTAAACTGGGATAATTGCTGTAGGGGGCAGGAATTCAGGAATTAGCTTATTCTGTAATTCTGCTACTTGGGATCAATGTTATAATAATTTTGTGTTTCTCACAACTGAAAAAAATATGAAGCATATGAGCGACTGGAACTAAACTCATAGAAACCTGAAAGAATCTGGACTCTATCAATACTCAGAAATTGTTCCACCTTAAATTGAACAGCTTAAGAAAGTTAAGAGGATATCATAATAACTGTTAACACATATTAATATCAGACACTGCATTCACAGTTTGATCATATTAACTCATTTAATCCTAAAACCAATAAATTAGTTAAATGAAGAATAAAATCATCCTTGTCTTAACTGATGAGGGAATCAAAGCACAGATATTTTAAGTAAAAATTTTAAGATCTCATATTTTACATCTATTAAGTGACAGACCAAACATTAAAACCCAGGTATTCTGACCCTAAAGCCCCTATTCTTCTTGACTCTATGGTACTCCTTCTGAAGGATATATCTTAGGTTTAAATTTCTTTGGATGTTTTTTTCTCTGCAGAAAAAGAAACCATTTCCATCTTGAATTTCTCTGAAGTACAAAGTGCAAGGGGGGGTTGACATTTGACCTTTAATATCTTGCTCAGAATTTCATATAAAAATAATTGTACTCTAATTTGGAATGTCTTTATGCAGACTTCATTCATTGAATTATTATTTTTAACAAACCTCTGATAGGCTGTTTGGGACAGCCTCGTTATATCTAGTTGGGATAGGAAAAAAATATAGAAATTGAACTTTTCATGTTGTGTACAGAGTAGACTTTAAGTTAATTAACCAACATATTTGACTGATACATGTCAGTGCCTTATAAGGTCAAAAATTGGTATTTCCCACTTGTAAACCCAGGATAATACCCAAAGAACAGCATGTGTCGATGGGTAAGTGGCTCATAAAAGCATAAAAACGACCTTCCCTACTGTGGACCTTATCTCATAGGAGAGGGACACACCTCTGATTGACCGTGGGTTAGTAGGGAAATATGCATTACCAATGGAAATTGTTTCCATGGGAGTCACCACAAGCAACTGTAACACTTCTGCCTCTTTCCAGTTTTTCAGTAATTCCTGTCTTGTGGAAAGAAAAGGCATTTACTTTCCTTGAGAGTTAGAAAAAGGAACATGGCATAGCCATCCTCCCCGGCTTTGTTTGGAGTTGCCTGTTTGGAATGGCCCCATTCTTATTTGCTTAGTCACGTACTAATGTCACTATTTACAGGTTTGCCTGGGCTCGCACTACTGACTACGAGAGACAGTCTAATTCTCAGATTCAATATTAATATTAGTACACCTTTGCCTGTAAATGAAAACTATATACTTAGGTGTCAGTTTCATCAGTAAGCATGGTGATATGTTGGCCTTCTATCTATATTAATATATACAGTAAGTTCTTCTTCCTATCTGCAGATTCTGCAACCATGGATTCAACCAACTGTAAATTGACAACTTTTTTTAAAGCAACAATAAAAAAAGCAATTTAGCAATAAAAAATAATGCAACTAAAAAAGGTACAACTATTTGCATAACATTTTCATTGTATTAAGTATTATATGTAATCTAGAGATAATTTAAAGTATAAGAAAAAGTGTAGGTTATATGCAAATACTGCATTTTACATAAGGGACTTGAGCATCTGGTGATTCTGGTATCCTTAGAGAGTCCTGGAACCAATCCCCTGCAGGTACTGAGGAACAACTAGACAACTCTGTGTGTGTGTGTGTGTGTGTGTGTACATGCTTGTATATATAAATATGTGTGTAAAAACATACATGCACACACACACACACATGTATTTTCAACTTAACAATTGGCTCAAACTTTGGTAGAGAAGGATGTTATTTATTGGGTTATCTTTAACTCTTAACAGTAATCAATCTAAATAGTGAGCATTTTTCTTGATATCTGCCTTAGCTCAGGCTGCTATAACAAAGTACCATAAACTGTATGGTTTATAAACAATAACACTTTACCTCAGTTCCAGAAGCTGGAAGTCCACAATCAGGGTTCCAGCATGGTCAGTTTCCAGTGAGGGCCCTCTTCCCAGCTGATGTTTGCCATGTTCTGATTGTACCCTTGCATAATAGAAGGAGCTAGAGAGCTCAAGGGCACTAATCCCATTCATGAGGGCTTCCCCTTCATTACTAATTGCCTCCTGAAAGCCTCACCACCTAATAATACCACATTGAGGGCTAAGATTTCAACCTAAAGAATAAATTTTTAAGGTCACATATATTCAGTTCATCGCAGTATAAGTTTTGCTATTGGTTTATCATTATCATAGTTACCACCATCATCATCATCAATCTCAGGTGGAGCCTCTCAATTTTCCTTTCATTATCATTTTCCTTTTTATTTCTACTTATTTAATCTTTTTAAAGTCATGCTTGGGTTTCAGAAGGTTCTTATATATTTCTCATAATTCTCATATAATTAGCTTCAAGAATATATAATGGTTTACATATGTTCTCTCTTTAAGATTTTTTGGCATAGGGTGTGTGGGTGCTTGCCAGAGAGAGACAGAGAAAGGGAAAGTGAGAAGTTACCTCCGCCCAGTAGGAAGGGCCATGGTGTAATCCCTTCTTGTCCATTCTCCCCCTGGGAGTTTGGGCATGCACATACACATACCCAACATGAGTCTCAAGCCTCCAAATTTGGGACGCAAGCCATTGTTGGCCATGTAGGAGTCCAGTGCCTTAACCACAAGTGCTGGCCCCAATTTAATGTTTTTAATAAAAAACAAACTTTGTTTTCTTATTAATTTTTGTAAAGTGGGTGTGTTAGCCATCATAAATGCTTGCCCTCATACGTAATATACAGAATATGTAGCTTGCATGTAGCTCTGAGCTGAAAGCAGAAGATGAGGTGATATGAGGTGTGCTACTGATATTCCTAGAGGAGCATTGGAAAGAAATGTTCAATGTGACTCAATTGGACTTAGCTGGTGTTGTAACCACTCCAGAGAAGTAGGTTGGATACCCTCCCCACCCCAAATTTGCTTTAGATTTCCAGATGCTTTTTAGGGAAAGCAGGAAGCTCCCAAGCAGATCTGGAATGACAGGAGCCAGGAAATCCCTCAACATCAGGTTTAGATTTTCTTATTATGGTTAAGGACTAGGTTTTCATGCAAGGAAAGTGGCTTATGTGGGTTTGAACCTTCTTCTGCAGCCAAAGGAAGGAATAGCAGCACCTGCTTTGTCAGCTTGCCCAGATATGGGCAAAAGGGGGAAAGACAGGGTAGGTCTTAAAAGCTGTCAGAAGATAAGTGTCGAGAAAAAAAAATCGCAGACAGACTCTTTATTGCAAATGAGATTGTCTGCTACTTCTATTTCCTAACTTATACTAAGAGAAGAGAATGTTCAGCTTGAATATTGTGAAAGAGAAAATAGTTCTACTGCTTTACTTAAGCATAAGCCATACAAGGTTATACCGAGACGAGATTCAAAAGCACTCATAGACAAAACAACATTAGAACAAAAGGACTTTGTGAAGAAAAATTTGGGGGCAGAAGTTAAATTATGATTAGGGCTTTGTCTTATTTGGGGGGAGGAGTGACATAGTGAATAGGCAAGGACTCATTGTCAGATATACATAAACTAAATCGGTTTGTTAAGATGCAAGAATAGTCATTATAGACTAGAAATAGCATGCATAATTTGCAAATAAGCCAGGAGAAGAAAAAATAATAAAGTATATCAGGGCAACTGAAGGCAGAGGAGGAAAAAAAACATAAGGCAAATGAAGACTATAAATAGGATAGCATAGAAATACCAGATACATGCTTTTTTTTAAAAAAAATGCCAGTTGTCGGGACCAACAGTTAGCATAATGGCTATGTCACTGGACTCCCATGTAGCTGACCGTGGTTCGAGTCCCGGACCTGGTGGCTTAAACTCACTCTGGGCGTGTGTGCGTGTGTGCCCTAGATCCCAAGAGGAGAATGGAGTAGAAGGGATTGTGGTGTGGCCATCCCCCCTGGGAGGTGATTTCTCACTTTCTGTCTCTGTCTCTGTCTTTTTGGAAAGCTCATGCACCCTATAGCAAAAACCTCTCCAAAAAAAATAATAATAAATAAATAAAAATGCCAGTTGTCTGTAAATAAAATATACCCCTTAAAGAAGCATGCTCATGCTGACAAAGAGGCATGTCCACTGTCACTGAGTGCACCATTGTCTGTAATGGCTAAACACTGGAGCAAGCTTATGCTCATGTGTATAGAAATGGCTAAATGAATTATGGTACATGCCTACCATGGAAAACTGAGGAATGATTACAATTAACAAACAAGATCTACATATATAAGTCAGATAGATCCCAGAAGCAATGCTGGGTGGAAAACTAAACACCTGGCAGGATGATACATATGGCAGTAACACTCTTAATTTGTTTTAGTTCAAAGTTAATTTTTGAGACCATTCTGATCCTCCTGCCTCAGCTACCCAGCTAGGACTACAGGTACACACCATCACGCCTCGCTCTGTTTTTTAGACAGAGTCATACTCTTAGGTCATCAGAAAAGTCACAATGTATTTTTTCTTTTTCTTTTTTTTTTAATGTAAAAATACACCATGACCTTTTCAACAACCCCATATGTTGCCTAGGCCTAGCCTCAAGGTACAATCCTTCTGCCTCAGTCTCCTGAGTTGCTGAGATTGTGGGGACATGCCAACTCCTCTGCACTTTCTTCTAGTTTGGACTGGAAATCAAACCTGGACTGGCCATGTGACCTCAGCCTTCAGAGCAAGTCCTAGCAGCACATGCCACCACAACTGGGCCTAGAAAGTTCCTTTGAAAACTACAAAATACTACCTATACATTTGTTGGATATAGCATGTGTTTTAGAAGTATTAAAAGAAAACAATAATAATACATGTAAACTTTAAAATTATAGTTATCTCTAGTATTTAAATAAAGGAAAGAAGTAAATTAGAAAAGCTGTTAACTGAGGGGCCAGCAGTTAGCATAATGGCTATGTCATTGGACTCCCATGTGGTCGACCGTGGTTCGAGTCTCAGACCCGGTGGCTTAAACTCACGCCAGGCACGTGTGCATGCATGTGTGCCCAAGATCCCAAGAGTTAAATGGAGGAGAAGGGATTGCAGCATGGCCATTCCCCCTGGGGGTGATTTCTCGCTTTTTGTCTCTCTGTCTCTGTCTTCCCAGTGGGAACATGCACCCTATAGCAAAAACCTCTCCAAAAAAAAAAAAAGCAGCTGTTAACTGAATTCCTAATATTTTCTTTTTCAGTTTTAATCATCTGAAACAAATTTGGCAACTTGAAACTTTAAAATAAGTTTGTTTACACACAAGTGTTCTTGTATGTTGCTCTCTGTATTTTCTTTACCCACAAGAAAACATATTTTTGATCTTGTATAAATCTACTTCTGACAACATAGACATCTTATTAAATGTAAAAAGTATGATCAAATGAAGGCAAAAATGGGGGCCTGATGATGAACCACTGATGATGGTGTCCAGGAAAGGAAATTGAAAGGGTGCACTGTGGTGTATTGTCCTTGATCCTATGTGAAGGAATGGACTTAGGAAACTGGGTTGAAATTGCACTGTAATAAGTGGAATGACAAAAAAAAAAATTATAGAATTAAAAGTTTCCCATCCATTGGTTGTTATTTCCAGTATAAATTTGAAGCCTATCTTGACTACTCAGATTAAGAAGGGAAACAGAATATGGGGGAGAAGATGCTTAGAGATTAGTAAACAACAAAGAAAGTTCAAGATGGTGGCTGTGGGGGACAGGAGTGAGAATGGACGGGTGCACAAGCAAGGTGGTTGTACAGTACTGAGAGGGAGGACCTGTCATTGATAGAGCTCCCTAGTGGGCCAAGGAGCAGTCTGTCAAGCATGCATGAGTAGTTCAGATACAGCACAGAGCCATGCAGTTCTATGGTCAGAGTCGATCATGGCTGAGATTTCACCAGGCATCTATGACTATCACAGATCTGTTTAACTTAGTGGCAAGACAAGGGCTACAGATTAGGCTCTCTAATCTAGATAGGGAGAAACTAAGAATATGAGGAGACAAAAAAAAAATAGTAAAAGAGGAAGATAAAAATATATTTTTCACAACGCCTCTGCCCAACAACCACTATTCCACTTTAGTGTATTTCCTCTGAGTCATTAAAATATAGACAGATAAATGGTAATGGTAGATACACATATATACAAATACATATACATACACATGCACACACACACATATATATAATATACATGTTCATTTTACGAGCAAAACAAACTATTGTACCATGGCTAATACTTTTTGCCTTTTAAAAATGTATATTATTCTGTACAAGTCAATAAATACTCACCTAGCATTGATGTGGTGGATAGATAATATTGAATTTGGGGAAGTAAAATGATTTATTTAACTTATTCTTTATTACATGGCATTGATATTGTTACCAATTTTTTGTAACCATTCATTAAATACTGTTGTAATAGTCGACTTGAGATTCAGTCTTTCATATATCTAAGTGACTTTCTTAGCTTAAATTTCTAGATGGAGAATTGTATCAAAGGGCTAGCACATTTTAACTATAAATCATACCCTAGGAAGTTTTTTTTTTTTTTTGAGAGGTTTTTGCTATAGGGTGTGTGCGCTTGCCAGACAGAGAGCAACAGAGAGACAGAAAGCGAGAAATCACCCCCCAAGGGGGATGGCCACACCACAATCCCTTCTCCTCCATTCTCCTCTCAGGATCTTGGGTACGCACGCATATGCGCCCAGCATGAGTTTTAAGCCACCGGGTCCGGGACGCAAACCATGGTCAGCTACATGGGAGTCCAGCGACATAGCCATTACACTAACTGCTGGTCCTACCCTAGGAAGTTTTTATGTGTGTGTGTATGTGTGTATATAAGAGGTCTTTAAAACTTTTTCCCTAGGAGAAAAGAGTTTGTAGCCAGAGCGTACAAATACTGGGACCCACGAGTAACTTTTGTACAACCCTTCAGAGACCATGAAAGGTAGATACCCACAGATACAATAACCTTGAACTCACGCTAAATTCATTTTCATAAACTTCAGTCTATTAAACAACCTAAGACCAGACACAGCAAGGGATACGAGTTCAAATTTCCTTCTTTGGTTCAATTCTTTAATAGTACAATGCAATACAGTCAGCCAGTTGTATTATGGTTGGGGCAGCTGGATCCCACATGGTCCAGGGGTAGACGCCGACACTTGGTAAAGTTCGAGACAAAAAAAAAAGAAGAGAGAGAGAAAGAGATGACTCAATTATGCAAAATGCAGAGATCCCCTCATAGCATGTATTATGTAAACCACTCTTTGAACTTTTAAACATACAAGCTGGGGACCAACAGGTGATGTAGTGGTCAAGGTACTGGAATCCCACATTGGTGACCGCAGTTCAAATCCCAAACCTGGTAGCTTCCTTTCTCTTTCTCTTTCTCTTTCTCTTTCTCTTTCTCTTTCTCTTTCTCTCTCTCTCTCTCTCTCTCTCTCTCTCTCTCTCATGCCCTATAGCAAATTAAATAGTAATAATAAATAAAATTGAATAATTATTTTTAAAATATATAAACAAAAAAACATATGTGCTGTTTTAGGTATCCCAGGATGCAAACTCTGGGAACAGAAAGACGTTGAAGGGTAACGCATTGCAATAGAGGTCCAAGCCATCCCAGGGAGGTTGTGTGGCCTTCAGAGATGCCCTCCGTTGAGGCAGGAAGACTGAGACTTTGCACCTCCCCCCTAGACCATTCATGGGATATGTTTTATTCCTGAGGAGAAATGGTAACTGTGGGTCTGTCAACTACCTTAGGCCAATAGAT
>NW_006204812.1:2870739-2957645 GCF_000334495.1 Tupaia belangeri chinensis
GTGTAGGGGAATACCTATCTGTGAGCAACTAGAGGGCAACGCTCTTGAAAAATGAGTACCTCGGCCTTAAAGAGGCAGCAGTAGGAAGGCATGCTACAACACCCATTACACAGTCCCAGCTACCTTGTATTACCAAACTGGGCTCCAGTTCCTGTAGTCATATCAGTAACTTATTTATATATGAGTTTTCCTTTTTACTTATTTATTTTTTGTGTATATTATATATTCTATATCTTTTTTTCACCCCTTGATTCCCTCCCTCTCTCCCTCCCCCATTTCCCACCCTCCTCCCACACTGTCCCTGGTGTCCACGGTTGTTCTCCATGCCTTTATATCTTCCAGTCTTTCAATTTCTGCCATAGATTGCAGATGAATATATTAAATGGGAACATATATCTTCAACTGGATTGTAAACTGCTGGAGATCAGATTGGGTATAGAAAACTTTCCCTTTTTACCCAAAGGTCTAGCATAAGCTTTATAACTCTCGGTGCTCAGTAATATCTGCTATTTAATTTGACAAAATTTCCCCTCTTCATTTCATAAACTACTACCTATCTCTGCTCTTAACTCTCTCACTTATAGCCACCATCTTAGTGTAAGCAGTCATACTTCTTTGCATGAACTGTTGCTTAAATTATATAAACAGTTCTTATACTTTACCTCTCAGGTTTAGCAGGAAGATGATGGCTTGTATCTTTACAGTTAATTAGTCCTGAGTGTTGAACTGTGAATGAATTACATATGAAACTTCATCCTTTTGTCTGACTTGCTTATTGACTAGACTTGGACTTATGCATCTAAAGGCAAAGGCTTTGTCTGCCTCACCCTCTTTGTTAGCACTGAAGTCCAAGCATGTGGTTTTCTAGGAGAACAATTCACAACGTGCTTCCTATAAAGTCTTGGGGTAAAAGCTGAGAGTCTGGATGAAGCCATGACAACATGCCTCAATGGCAATAGCCTTATACCTCCATTCTGGCCCAAGTGTTATGAAGAGGTATGGCCCTTAGGGACAAGTCCCACTGCTTTTCCTAAAATTATTTTCTCAATGAAATCCTAGTTTTCCTCCTCAAAAATCAGAAGCCATAGCTGTGCAATGCATCTGTCAATAGGAAAAAGGATACTTAGAGAACCCACAGAGAGGCGTATGGCACAGCCACTCAGGAGGAGAGATGTAGACAGGGTATGTATGGAATGTGCACTGGCTGTAAATCAACTGCATTTGTGGACATCCAAAATTGCATCCATTTATCTTTGTTCCAAGTACTTACATGTTTGTAGATGGAACATACCCATTTTTTCTGTCCTCTGTCTCTTCAAAGAAAACAAAAACAAAACTGGTAAAATTCATCTTTTCTGTTTTTGTGCCATTCTCTTGTTCGCTTTCCCTCTGTTCATTCAATTAAAGTACCATTTTGTGAGGGACTGTTATGAGCTGAAAACTTACCAATTGCTGTACATTCTACATGTCAACAAAATCAACCTTTTTTTTTTGGATAGGTTTTTGCTATAGGGCGCATGTGCTCGCCAGACAGAGAGAGAGAGAGAGAGACAAAAAGTGAGAAATCACCCTCCAGGGTGTATGGCCACGCTGCAGTCCCTTCTTCTCCATTCTCCTCTCGGGATCTTGGGCATGCATGCACATGCGCCTGGTGTGAGTTTTAAGCCACCGGGTCCGGAATGCGAACCGCGGTCGACTACGTGGGAGTCCAGCCACATAGCCATTATGCTAACTGCTGGTCCCAACAAAATCAATCTTCATAACCTCTATTCTTGTGCTTGTCCCTATTGCATGACGATTGAGGGTCTGAGAGATTTTGTTTCTCACCAAAGGTTACATGTCTAGTATGTGAATGAACTAAAAGTATGCAATAGTCCATATTTTTCCAATGTTCCATGGTGTCTATCTACAGATATCTGGAAGGGAAATTTCTAATCTTTGGAGCCCAAATTACTAAATAAGCTTATGCCTCATCTTCTTTGTGTTCTAGAGACCTTCTTACGCCAGGATCTGCCTGCTCTGCCAAAGCAGAAGGCAACTAAGTTCATCTCCTTAGATTGACAGGCAAGGAAGGAGAAACCCAGTCTGGAACAAAGTGGTATAATAGCAATGCCACACTGGAATTGCATCTTACATGGATCCCATTATAGAAATCTACCCCAGACAATGCTGACTTCTCAAAAATATCACAAGTGTATGACCGCTACTCCCCAGAGCTCTGTGAAACAGGGTGACTAATCAATAAACAGAAGCATGAGATGGAATGAAATATATGTTAAGAAATGTATACCATATTAATTTAGCACAGACAGTAACATATTCTGTAGACCTTCTTGCACAATGTAGTGACACATCACTGCGTTATTAATGCTTTGGAAAAATTTATTTATTCTATTCCATTAGTGTATTTTAACAAACATTGCTTTGGGACAGTATGCCTGCCAATTTATGTTTATGAGACTGTCAACATAATTTACATGCAGACAAAAATATGATACAATATTGCCAATGCAGAATCGCCTTGTCAAATGATAGTGTCACAAAAAAATGAAACAGTACCCCAGCCGAGGAACCAGGCATATTCATCATAGTTGGCTGCACAGAATTTGAGGAGACACGCTGAAATACATTTAATGCCTTTTTTTCATGCATCAAATGAATAAAAAGTGAATGGATGAGGTACTGCTTACTGCCATATACTGTGCAAAAGCAAATAGATTTCTTGTTTCGTCTGGAAAAAAAAATAAAAATAATACATGGGTTCCCAAAATAGTTGACAGAATTATATTTATTATTCATTTGGAAAAATAAGTATGCTACAAAAATCATGAATGGTTCGAAGTATTCAGCTTCAATGATTGAAACTGCTGAGGAAAGAAGTGATGGCAAATTTAGAGTTCCTCATCTGCCCAGGATGAAGAACAGGGGAATGAGGAACAGTAGCAGCTATTCTGTGAAATAATGCAGATTTTAATCAGATTGCTTTCTTTAAAGGATAAGTAAAAACATGGGGTTGTCTCTGTGCCTGGAAAACTCCAACCCCAAGGGCACGATTTTTGGATACTTGGCAGATTCAAGTCCCAGTTCAACTCGCACACATCCGAGCTTCAGTAGTATGTAAGCACATCCGTCCACAGGTTTTCTGTGGAGCTGGACAGTGGCATTGGGATAAAACACAATGCTCTGCAAGGCTGACCACATCATCACGGGAGGTTTGGGTTCCCGTGGAGACCTCAGTGAATACACCAGTACACATGTGCCTATGATCCAAGGCTGGAGAAGCCTAGGGGTGCATTGCCAAACCAAGATCCTACTGCAAGTGCATGCTTCCTCTCTTTCTCTCTCATCCAATGAATGGAATAAATAAATAAAAACTTTAAAGTAAACAAAGAATGAATTTCTAATTCTCCCTGTGCTGATGGCCTGTGAGTTCAAGAGATTTCACCGGCCAGAGACCACCCAGCTCACCCTCAGGGAGGACAGGTGGGATGAACACAGCACATGGCCAGTCTTGAAGAAATTGCTGTCCAGTTACTACCCTCACCCACTTACAAAAGGTGCTCCAAGATGTAGGCTTCTCCCTGACCTCGTCAACAGAGGTGGTGCACGTGCACCCATGGCTTGTCTGCCATGGCCGACTTGGTATAAGATGACTGAGCACGCTCATTCTCATAGTAGTCGCTAGGATTCCCAGCATCGTTGTGGTATGAGCACAATGGCTCTAGGAAATTTCTCTGTTGTTAGAATGTACATGCTCAGAACTCATGTTTTCAAGGGGATAAAAAATTGTCCTAGGTTCAGGAACTAATGAGAACATGTACACAATCTGCAAGACACTTAGTTCTCTCCTGAAACTTTTTAACATTTATTAGTTTCTTCCATAAGAGAGAGACAGAAAGAGAGACAGACAGGCACCCTCAAAAGGGCCTTTATGCTAGAATGTACCTCCACTCTCAGCCAACATGGATTATGGACACACACACATGCCTTACTCAAAGAGGTTCCAGGATTTGAACACAGGGCCTTTCTAATCTGTATGCAGTTGCATCACCTCTGTACCACCACCTGACTCCCATCCTGAAACTTCTAGCTTACCAAACTCAAGCATGTGAGGAGCAAGTTGATATTGGGGAAGACTTTATTGCAGCTGGGAAAATGCCTGCAACTTGAGTCTGAAGCCTTCTCTGATCTTCAGTTTCCTCATATATAAAATGAAGAAAAAAATAAAAAATAAATAAAATGAAGATAAAATTTATCTCAGTTTTGTTGAGACAAAGAGGAAATTGTTACATTTATAAAATGCCTGGCATTCAGCTATTTTAGTGCATAAGAAAGGCAATAACATATGGATCACTAGCATGATCCTAAACTTGTAATAAATGTTTATTTGGCATGAGTTGAACTAAATTTAACATGGGAAAAGTTGAAAAACTTTGCAAATATGCATTCCTATTTTACTATTGCTATTGCTGCTGCTATTATTATTACTCTAGAATTATTTCCAATAATATTTAAAATAGAATCTGTGAAGGCAACATTGCAAATCCCTCAATACTAAAATGTGATGAAACATAAGATAGTATACCAAAAATGGACTTAGATTTACCTCTTTGAGTAAGTCATGTGTGTGTGCCCATAACCCAGGTTGGCTGAGAGGGGGTGTGTATTCTAGAATGAAGACCCTTTAGGGGGGTCTGTCTCTCTTTCTGTCTCTCTCTTATGGAAGAAATTAATAAACTTTAAAAAATTTCCGGAGAGAACTAAGTGTCCTGCAGATTGTGAACGTACTCTCATTAGTCCCTGAACTAATACATATAGCAACCTAGGTTATTATTTATCTTTAGGCTCTATGATATCAATTCCAAAGAGAAAATGTTTTTTACCTGAAATTAACCTCTAATTCAAGACCCTCTAAGCCCTGTGACTAACACCTCCCATTAGGTGCCATTTTTAATTTTACTCCCTCATTGGCAGCATTCTCAAAACAGTGGCTGGCTTCTGCGATTCACACCGGAATGCTGGTGTATGACCTAACTAAAGGTTGAGTAGAAGAAATGGTGACAAGGTGGTATGAGTGCCCAACACACAATGAAAGATGAAAGGACAGACATGGCTTTTTCTGAGCACCCCCAAACCCAGATGTATATACACAATTCATTGGTGAAGAGGAGGAGGAAAAGAGAAGGGCGTGAAGAAGAAATATAATGAAAGAAAGAGATGTTGAGATAGAGAACAGATAGAAGAAGGAGCAAGAATGTGTTGGAGGAAAATTACTGAAGATGCAATGTCAAGAGTGGGAAAGTTTTTGCATCAAGAATGATGGGAGTG
The DNA here is from genome assembly GCF_000334495.1 of Tupaia belangeri chinensis. NCBI lineage: Eukaryota > Metazoa > Chordata > Mammalia > Scandentia > Tupaiidae > Tupaia > Tupaia belangeri. Next base: position 2,876,068 of record NW_006204812.1, read on the forward strand.
AATTATGTGACACTTTTTCTCTGGCAAGAAAATTTTTTCTGGCCCCACCCCAGCTGGTGATCAGAATGTGCCCCTGTGAATGAAGATGAACAGTTCTTGTTATTTTGATCACCACATTAGAAATTACCATTGTTATCCTTAGCAAAACATTAAATCCATTTTAAAGGGCATATATTAAAGAAATTTGCATTAGTAACTACTTGTAACCTAATGTAGATGAGATATTTTGGGGCAAAAGAGGCAGAATCTGAAACAGACCAAAAAAACTTTTACTTCCAAGCCCCCCCTGGCATGAAAAATTAAAATATATTTATCCTATTTAATTGCATGGGGTGATACATATATTGGTCAAAACTGCTACTGATATTGACAAATAATTGCATCTGGAATTTTTAGCTGAAAATGTAAATGGTTCTGATAATGAACTCCAAATATATTTTCACCTAAATCAGGAAATGTATGACGCTGAAAGATATTGAAATGTAGAGTCAGATGTAAGCTGGGTTGAGATCATGTTATTGTCAGATACTAATTCAAAGAGTCAAATAAGTTATATTAAATATCAACTTTTTAAAAGCCAATACAAATATATAAAGGCTAAACAATGTCTCTGGGTGAAAGAACTTTTACATGGCATTCGCTTCTTGTCCAAGTGCTCAAATTACAGTTTCCTGTATTTTCCAGGGCTCTGGCCTTAGGCTGTAGCACAGAAAGTGGCATGACAGATAAGACATACCCTTAATCATGGTCCTCCTACTACTCTATCAATGACAGGCATCAATGTTTTCGTGAAGCGTGGTTTTATTCTATCAGCAGATCACTTGCTTGAGTTTTATTTGGGACACAAATCAATATTAGTTTATACATAGTTTATATATCAAACCCATGCTATAAAATTTCTTTCAGAATAAATTTATACAAGTAAAGCAATGAGTTGATTAAAAATATTAAATTAATAACATGAATGTGACTATGTAAAAAATGTATAAACATGTTACTTTAGTCCTTGAATTATTAAAGTTTGCAAAACAAGAGCTTAGACAAAGGCAGAGAGGTCTATTGGCCAAATCTCCAGTTAGTACAAACTTAAGAAGAATGAGCCGGTGCTTGATGAGAGAGCCTTGATGGAGACAGGGAAATGCTGGACTGAAACTAACAAGAATAAATTAAATAGTATAAATGTATTTTTTTTAAATTTTAGGTGCAGAACAAGCACATGGAGTATGGGATTCCACTACAATTTATGTGAAAATAACTTGTCTTATTAACAATGTGAAGGTGCTGTGCTTGTGTGGGTCTATACTCTGTAAGCTGTTCTCATCTCTTTCGCTTTTGGCTTTGATGAGTGCAGCTCAATATAAGTCAAGCACTTCCTAGAAGTCTAGTTTTATTTCGGATGTAAATGGAAAACTACCATGGAAGAAGAGGGTAGTGTTAGTCATACTCACAAAAAGAGAAAGGGGTAAAGAAATCAAGCTCTAGCCCTTCAATTGTGTTTTTAATACAATTTTTGCCACATGTAATTTTTTTACACTCCTATATTTTTATACCCCTTTGCTAAATAATCTGAAAATTTATAAATACATTATTTTTTAAATAATTAATTTGGCAATATAGTCTTCTTTGCTGTGTTTTGTTTTGATTTGTTTTGTTTTGTTTTGTTTTTGTTATAAGGTGCATGTGTCCACTAGAGACAGAGAGACAGAAAGGGAAAATGAGAAATCATTCCTCGGGGTTATGACCACACTGCGATTCCCTCTCTTCCATTTTCATCTAGGGATTTGGGGCACGCAACCACACGTGCCTTGTGTGATTTTCAGACAACTGGGTTTAGGACTTGAATTGTGAAGTCAGCCATGGGAATCAAGCTGCCAGGAACTAAGGATGAATACCATAAATAGAAAAAGAATAAAAATAAATGTGTAATATATATGGATATATATAAATATATAAATATAGATAATATCTTCATATATATCACCATAAGAAAAGTCATGATGCATTTTTTCTACATTTTTCTAGGCAAAAATGCATCATGACTTTTCTAACAACCCAATATATCTCATAAAATAACATTCAGCTATACAATATTTATTCTCACTTTAATTTAAGTAGGCTCTCTTTTGCCTCTTTATGTCATGATGACTATGTTCTTTTTATTCCTACTTCCTTTACCTCCCTGTAAGATAAGGCTATCTTTAAAAGTATGTATGTGTATGAGTCATGCATGCACGTGAGTGTGTTTTGCATGTACTTCACTGATGGAAGATCTGAACTTCGCATATTAGAAAATGCTTTCCTATTACCTTTGAATATAAAAATTTTAAAAGGCAGGTAAAATAGTCTCAAAACTCAAAAAACTTTCTTCAAAATTCTACATATTTTTATCCATTATCTTGACAGTGGATATTATAGAGTAAAAATTTGAATCTACCTTGAAGTTGATTTTATATTAATATACCATATATCTACAATAGTTATATTTTTCCCCTTAATCAATGTTTAGAAAATGCAGACTCCATTAATATTTATTACAATTCAAGTTTTTATTATGTGGTGTCTAGATATTTTCTTTAACTTGTCATATCTATAATGCTGTGAGACATCAAGCTACATGTAGCAGCTTTCTTCTCTTCAGGTGGAAAAAAAGTATGTTTGATTTTATTTGGCTCCACTACAAATACAAGAATCTTACCCTTCTTGTTCTCACTACATTCAATCACATAACACAACTGCATAGAGTCAGACTAAAATTAGAAATATAGGAGCCATCAGGTGGCATGGTGGTTATAGCACTAGACTCCTACATGGCCGACCACAGTTCAAGTACCATTCATGCCAGCTTTTCTACTCACTTTCCCTTTCTCATTCTTTTTGTTTCTTTCTGGTTAACTAAAAATAATAATACTAAAATAATAATAATAAAATTAAATAATTATTTTAAAATTTTCAAATATCAGAAGTATAGAACCAACTCAATATCAATAACAAAGACCGGCTAAATTTGGAGCTGTTTGCTGCTTTCGCTCTGGGTTTTATATTACCAATACCATGGAAGTGCCAATACCATTGAAGAGAATTTCTTTTCCAGGGCAGCCATATTACCCTCCATAGATCATAGGCCCAGCCTAGGATATATTCATGGGATCGAGTCCCCAGTGTGAGCAAAGTAACATGAAGAAACAGAATTGTTTTGATCTTTCTTTCAAGACCCCAAGGGAGCAGGAAAGGAGAAGAGAAGGTGACATCTTGCCAGAGAGAGCCTGTGGCTACAGCCTGGGCACCCTGTCCTGGGAAGGGACTGTAGCCCCATGTACCAGGGGACTCCAGAGGCTATCTCATGAACACAGTTGGGTAAGAAGTTATGCAGGGAGGCAAGAATGTACAGAAAGGAATCCTTTTAGGAAAACAATAATATTACCCTCTCTCACAAACAGTATTTCTGTAGTCATCCCTTCTTCCTCCTCGTACCAAAACTAGTTAATCCCCCAGTTTGAACTGTCAAACCCTGAATTCATGCCTAATGTGATAAAGGATGATGTGACATTTGTACATACATGAGCTTTTCCTTTCAGATTTGAACCATTTCAGGACTAGCTGCTTGCTCAGGAAGGCTGAACCCTGAAGGTAATTACTGAGCAGAAATGACCTGGAAGAAATGGACAATCTCATTATTCAGGGAAATTAAGTGGGGGTCTGTTCAAATGTCCTCTCTTGTGCAAACTACCAATCTTAGTTATAGCTCACATTTTTCCTTTTTCACTGATCCCAAGTGATGGTTTCAGTTTGAGAGCTTGTCTGTGAGATATTCCATATTAGATTGTTGCAGAGAATGTAGCCCCCATTCTATTACCAAGAACAAAAATGAGCATTTTCTTCTTTCTTTTTTCTTATTTCCTGATACTTTTGGTACCATAGAAAGATTGTTCTGTCCAAAGAGATGTGAAATGTTCCAGACATATTGCACCAAGGGTATGTGTAGCACAAATCAACTTGCCTTGAGCTTCTCTGACATATAGCCAAGTGTTTCAATGTTCCCATTTTTACTGATCTGTAATACATCTTCATAGCGTTGGCTTAATCACAAATGACAAGGGTGGAAAATGTAATAAAGACAGGGGCACATTAATCCACTTTGTATGAAAATGTGGAAAGGTAATCCAATTTTGAACTGCTTGCTCTTAAAAAAATATTTAAAAGTTTGTAAGATTTCTGCATCTTAGTTGGGAATATAGCAGTCAATCTTAAAGAGCTTTATTTCAGGTAAAGAGACCTCAGAACCTTGTGTGAATGCACAGAGGTAGTGGCCCATGCTGAGAAATGAAACTAGGGGTGGGGGAGAATGTCTGGGGACCAAGTGTTTTGATCTATCAGAAGACTCTTTATAGGAGAGTAACACTCAGGAGGCATCTAAGCATGTTCATTCTTGGTGCGCCTTGAGAGAGATTCCAAGTAGGCATGCTGGTTGTGCCTACCCCTGCACAACCCCTAAGGCTATATCAGATGAAAAGTATTCAACTCTGCTCCCTAAAGACAAGCCAGAGTTTACTTCGTGAAAAAGCCATGAAAGAAAAGCAAACCCAGCCAGAATATATGTTGCTCACAAGGGAGTTGGGGTGATGGAGAAAATGATAATGATGATTTGGGTTTACCAAAAACTACAACTGATATCCTTCCAATCATTGTGTCAGTCTGTACTTATAAGTTGGCATACATCAAATGGTGCCAAAAGAGCAGAGAATCATGAGGGAAACATGAGCTCTGGATTTGGAGGGTCCTGAGTTTTAAACTTGCCTTCTATTTTGTCTCTGATATGGCAGATAGTTTAACTCCTCTTGATCCCAGTAAAACAGATTGTCCTACTTGCTTACTGTGCAAAATTTCTAGAAGTATAGGACCTAGCAATTCCATTCCTAGGTATCTACCCAAGAAAATAAAAATAAAAGACATATAAAACATGTACAGAAATTCATACACAAATGTTCATAGCAACATTATTCATAATCTTTTTGTTTCTTTCTGGTTAACTAAAAATAATAATACTAAAATAATAATAATAAAATTAAATAATTATTTTAAAATTTTCAAATATCAGAAGTATAGAACCAACTCAATATCAATAACAAAGACCGGCTAAATTTGGAGCTGTTTGCTGCTTTCGCTCTGGGTTTTATATTACCAATACCATGGAAGTGCCAATACCATTGAAGAGAATTTCTTTTCCAGGGCAGCCATATTACCCTCCATAGATCATAGGCCCAGCCTAGGATATATTCATGGGATCGAGTCCCCAGTGTGAGCAAAGTAACATGAAGAAACAGAATTGTTTTGATCTTTCTTTCAAGACCCCAAGGGAGCAGGAAAGGAGAAGAGAAGGTGACATCTTGCCAGAGAGAGCCTGTGGCTACAGCCTGGGCACCCTGTCCTGGGAAGGGACTGTAGCCCCATGTACCAGGGGACTCCAGAGGCTATCTCATGAACACAGTTGGGTAAGAAGTTATGCAGGGAGGCAAGAATGTACAGAAAGGAATCCTTTTAGGAAAACAATAATATTACCCTCTCTCACAAACAGTATTTCTGTAGTCATCCCTTCTTCCTCCTCGTACCAAAACTAGTTAATCCCCCAGTTTGAACTGTCAAACCCTGAATTCATGCCTAATGTGATAAAGGATGATGTGACATTTGTACATACATGAGCTTTTCCTTTCAGATTTGAACCATTTCAGGACTAGCTGCTTGCTCAGGAAGGCTGAACCCTGAAGGTAATTACTGAGCAGAAATGACCTGGAAGAAATGGACAATCTCATTATTCAGGGAAATTAAGTGGGGGTCTGTTCAAATGTCCTCTCTTGTGCAAACTACCAATCTTAGTTATAGCTCACATTTTTCCTTTTTCACTGATCCCAAGTGATGGTTTCAGTTTGAGAGCTTGTCTGTGAGATATTCCATATTAGATTGTTGCAGAGAATGTAGCCCCCATTCTATTACCAAGAACAAAAATGAGCATTTTCTTCTTTCTTTTTTCTTATTTCCTGATACTTTTGGTACCATAGAAAGATTGTTCTGTCCAAAGAGATGTGAAATGTTCCAGACATATTGCACCAAGGGTATGTGTAGCACAAATCAACTTGCCTTGAGCTTCTCTGACATATAGCCAAGTGTTTCAATGTTCCCATTTTTACTGATCTGTAATACATCTTCATAGCGTTGGCTTAATCACAAATGACAAGGGTGGAAAATGTAATAAAGACAGGGGCACATTAATCCACTTTGTATGAAAATGTGGAAAGGTAATCCAATTTTGAACTGCTTGCTCTTAAAAAAATATTTAAAAGTTTGTAAGATTTCTGCATCTTAGTTGGGAATATAGCAGTCAATCTTAAAGAGCTTTATTTCAGGTAAAGAGACCTCAGAACCTTGTGTGAATGCACAGAGGTAGTGGCCCATGCTGAGAAATGAAACTAGGGGTGGGGGAGAATGTCTGGGGACCAAGTGTTTTGATCTATCAGAAGACTCTTTATAGGAGAGTAACACTCAGGAGGCATCTAAGCATGTTCATTCTTGGTGCGCCTTGAGAGAGATTCCAAGTAGGCATGCTGGTTGTGCCTACCCCTGCACAACCCCTAAGGCTATATCAGATGAAAAGTATTCAACTCTGCTCCCTAAAGACAAGCCAGAGTTTACTTCGTGAAAAAGCCATGAAAGAAAAGCAAACCCAGCCAGAATATATGTTGCTCACAAGGGAGTTGGGGTGATGGAGAAAATGATAATGATGATTTGGGTTTACCAAAAACTACAACTGATATCCTTCCAATCATTGTGTCAGTCTGTACTTATAAGTTGGCATACATCAAATGGTGCCAAAAGAGCAGAGAATCATGAGGGAAACATGAGCTCTGGATTTGGAGGGTCCTGAGTTTTAAACTTGCCTTCTATTTTGTCTCTGATATGGCAGATAGTTTAACTCCTCTTGATCCCAGTAAAACAGATTGTCCTACTTGCTTACTGTGCAAAATTTCTAGAAGTATAGGACCTAGCAATTCCATTCCTAGGTATCTACCCAAGAAAATAAAAATAAAAGACATATAAAACATGTACAGAAATTCATACACAAATGTTCATAGCAACATTATTCATAACCACTAAAAGGCGGAAACAACTTCAATGTCTATCAAATGGGAAATGGATAAACAAAATGTGATACATCCATAAAATGGAATATTTAGTCAGCCCATATAAAGTATGGTACTTAAATAGGATACAACATAGATGACCCTCAAAACCATGACATCTAGTGAAAAAAAAGGCCTATCATGCACACACACAAACAAAAAACAAAAGCAAAAAATCCTTTCATATGAAATGCTCAGAAAAGGGAAATTACAATAACAGAGATTATATTAATGGTTTCCTACATTTTTCCAAGACTACTTTTCAGTAAAAGCAAACTTTCATCTCTGACTGAGAAGGTGAGTTTTTTTCTTATGAACTTATAATGGCATCTTCTGCCATATAGTTGCCTTACAAAGGGCTGCTGTTTGACCTAAGGACATATTCTCACCACCTTTTGTCACAACTATATCCAAAGTCAAGTTCTGGCACGTTCTGACTCCCAGAATGTATGGTACATAGAGGAACTTGGAAAGAATTATAATACACACCAAAATAGCTGCATTTTTCCAATTTATATCAACAGAATCCATGTGTGTTAGAATGTATCCCAAGGCTGTTGGATAATAGTGAAAAGAATATAACATTGGATTGAGCCAAATTTACTGATTTGTGCTTCATAAAGAAATTCTGGATTTAATGTATTAGCGCAAGAACTGGGAGTGATTCTACTAGCTTGTTTTGTGGTTGACTAAAACAAGGACCCAAAATTGACCTAAATTAAATGAAGTTAAATGCCAAAAAAAAAAATTCCCTGGCATATTATAAAGGAAAAATATTTATTGGTTTAGGGAAATTAGAATGCTAGAGTGGATTTTATTTATTTTTTTTTATTTAAGAATTCACCCTATTAATATATCCCCCAGAGGACACATCCTTCACTAAAGCTATGAGAAATATATTGACAGGCAGAACCCTGGCATCCTTTAATCACGCTGTGTAGCTACTTTTTATTCACCAGGATTGACAGTGAAAATTGCTGCCATTGAACTGGAATCTCTGAACCCTCTGTGGCTGATGAGATCTGAGAGTACCAGGAGCAAAGTGATGACATTCAGTCACCAAAAATCAAAGAGTGGTTATCATGAGAAACTCCAAAAACAAAGCAGTCATCACTTTTTAGTGTTGGTCAGTTAATATGGCATTCCTAGAACTATGGGCAAAGTGTTAAAGTCTAGGGGGCGAGCAGGTGTCATAGCGGTTAAGGTGCTGGACTCTCACATGGCCAACTGCAGTTCAAGTCTCAGACCTGGCTGCTCAAAACTCATTCAGGTATATGTGCATGTATGCCCAAAATCCCCAGAGGAAAAGGGATTGAGGCACAGCCATCCCCCTTGGAGAGTGATTCCTTGTTTTCTCTCTCTCTGTTTCTCAGAGAATACACTCACACTATAGCAAAACATCTCTTTTTTTTAAAAGAAATATTTATTAAATTTTACTTATGATTTTTAGTTAAAGAGGGGAGATGACCACGCAGCAATCCCTTCTCCTCCATCCTCTTCTCTGGATTTTAGGCATGCACACACACACATCCGGCATGAATTTTAAGCCACCGGGTCCGGGACTCGAACCACGATTGACTCTGACAAGAAATATACAGAGAGAGAGAGAGTGTGTGTGTGTGTGTGTAAAGGAAAGAGAGAAATCAAGCTGCCAGGTCTAGTTAGCCAAGTGGGAGTCTGGTGCCTCAAGCATCACGTCACCTATTGACCCAACAAAAATTTCCCTTTAAAAAAAAAAGAAAGTCTTAGGTGATCTATCTCTGCAAAAATCTTTAGGTCTGAGAAGCAGAACAGGACTTGAATCAAGACAAAAGAGAATCATGGCCCATAAACTAGTTCCCAGTTTTGAGCCAAGTCACAGATGTATAGCCTCCGCATGAAACTACTTGAGGAAGGGTGGTGCTGCCATCTTGCTCAAATTTATACCCTAATTTTTTCTCTTAACCTTTCTCAAAAGAACCTGTGGCTTAGCTACCAGGGTGAAAATGCACGGGGAAATGGAAACTAATACTACTTTTCAAAGATTACTGGCACTGGTATGAACCGACTTCAATTCCCAGAGGACCAGAATACCATGCTGCTGTACTAATGAGAGTAGACATAAAGGTAGGATGATTAATGGTACTTTTCTGGATTCATATTTAAAGACCCAATAGGTCACTGATCATACTGTGTGTTTATTTTTCTGTTTTACCATACATCATTAGAATATACATTTTTTCAGCATCTGGAAAAATCCCCACATTGGTTTCCTGATATGTAGGATGTGGGCTACTAAAGGAAAAATAAACTGAAAAACATTACCTGCTTCCTCTCTGCCAGAATAGTAAACCAAAAGCAATACCACACACCCAAAGGATTGCAGAGATTAGTACCACCATCAAGGCTTGAAAGATGCAAAGGTGGTGATTTCTTCCATATCCTCATTCAGCTGGCCTATGCCAAAGACCAGTTGATCTTGAAGAATGACAGAGGGTTATTACTGAAAAGTTAACCATGTGGTGACTCAAGCTATAAGTATTGTTTTGTTGGAGCAAATCGACACATTTCCTAGTAACTTGTATGCAGAGATTGGTCTTGATGAACATTTCTTCTCTATACTTGTAAGGAAGGACCATCATAAACAAGAGAATTTCTTCTGGCAGAGCCAACAATAGATGTTTACTGGTCCACCGAGGAAAAACTAATGTACTAAAGTTTCCCTCAGAGAGGTAGAGAATTAAATGGGATACGGAACTAGCAGGTGGGCATAATGGTTACACTCCTGGACTCCCACACAGCTGACCGCAGTTTGAGTCCCAAATCCAGTGGCTTAAACCTCACACTAGGTGCATGTACATATATGCCCAAAATCCTAAGAGGGGAATGGAGGAGAAGGGATTGTGGCATGGCCATTCTCCCTGGTAGGTAATTTCTTACTTTCTATCTCTTTGTCTCTCTCTCTCTCCTACAAGTGCATGTGCCCAATAGCAAGAAATCTCCCTCTTAAAAAAATGGAAAAACAGAAATGAAATAGGATAATGAATGTACACATGTGTATATAACACACACACACACACATGCATATACACACATATACACACATATACACACAGTCTGATACATAATAGTTAAGTAGACATTATTGATATTTACTTCAGATGGTGCATGTGTGTCCAAGGGCAGAAAATAATCCAATCCCACAAGTGGCACTGTGGTTAGGGTGCTACCATGTGAATGAGCACAGTATGAGTCTTGGACCTGCCAACTTGCTTTCTCACTTTCTCTCTCTCTCTCACTCTCTCTTTATCACTGTCTCTCTCTGCTGAGGACATATGCCCTATAGCAAAAATTTAAATGATAGTAATTAAAATTAAATAATTTTTTAAAAAAAGAAAACAATTCCACAAAAATTCAGGAATCTATCACCTCAATGAGATTTCTAGGGGTCCAGTGGTCTGAGGCATCTCAACATATCTTGCTAAAAGGATAGATAAGTGCGGCATCTTGTCCTTCCAACCATTAATTAAGAGTCATAATATTTGTGGATCTTTTTGGATTTTGTAAGTAACATATATTTTACTTAAGTGTGCCACTCCATTCCATTTCCTAAGGAACCTAAGAAGTTGCCAGATCAAAAAACTAGAATTAGAAAGGCTATGCAATAGGCCTAGATAGCCATGAAGGTGTCTCTGCCACTTAGGTCAGGAGATCTAGGAGACCTTACAGTGCTTGAAGTGCCAGTGGCATGTAAGAATGCTGTTAGGAGCCTTTGTCTAACCTCTAGCCGTGAATCTTAGCACAAACCTTTAGGATTTTGAGAGCAAAGCTCTGCCGTTCACTGCAGATAACTGTTCTCTTTTTGAAAGGCAGCTTCCAGCTTGCTTTAGTAGAGTCTGAATATTTAACCACAGGCCACTAAGTTACCAAGCAATCTAAGCCTGATGAACTTAATGTTTTCTGACCTATGAAGTCATAAATGCAGGTGTGTACAGTACTTTTATCAATCAGAAGTAGTATAAAGAAGATTAGGCTACCACTAGAGAAGCATTTGCCCTGGAAACAGTCTTGCCTTCCCTACTACGAAATTTGTGATGCTGGTACCAAGTTCCCCATACTTACTCACCTAATGGCATTGCCCATAGTGTTACTTTTGGCTAAGGGACTCATTTAAGAGCAAATGATTTGTGACTCATGGGAAACCCAAGAGTTACCATGTTCTTGATTGTCTGAAGGAACAGTGAAATGACCCTTTTTGACATTATTTTTACTGTGGTAAAATATACAAAACAGGACATTTAGCATCTTAATTATTATTAAGTGCACAGTTTAGTTATATTAAATTTATTCATATTATCAGGCAATTATCACCACTTATTTGCATAACTCATTTCATCTTACAAAACTGAAGTTTCATGCCCATTAATCATAACTCCCCATTCCTGTCCCCAAACACCTTTCAATCACTATTCTACTTTCAGTCTCTATATTCTAAGTGCATCATATAAAAAGAATCATCAATTATTTGTATTTTTTGATTGACCGATTTTAATTAGTATAATAGCTGTCAGGTTCATCTGTGTTATAGCACATGCCAGAATTTCCTTTTTCAAAGATTGATAATATTTCATTACACATATATTTTACATTTTGGTTTTCCATTTATCTATTTCTGGACACTTGTGTTGCTTCCTCATGTAGCTATTGTGAATAGTGCTATGAGCAGGGGCCTACAAATATCTCTTAGAATCCAAACTTTCAATTATTTTAGGGCTAAAACCAGAAGTAGAATTGCAGGGTCATGTGATAATTTTATTTTTAATTTTGTAAAATTTTTTTACAGCTGTACCATTTTAAGGAAGTGTGAAATGGTTCCAGTTTCTCACTATGATTGTCAATATTTGGTATTTTCTGCTTTTCAGTAATGGCCATCATAATGGGCATGAGGTCACATCTCATTTTTCAATAGTTTTGTGTTGCATTTTCCTAGTGATGACTGATGCTGATATTTTTTCATGTGTTTATTGGTCATTTGTAAGTCTTTGGGGGGGGCGGTATAGGGTGTGTGTGCTTGGAAGAATGAGAAAGAAAGCTAGAAATAATCTCCCCCAGTGCAGAAGCCACATTGCAATCCCTTCTCCTCCACCTCCCTCTCAGGATTTTGGATTTTGGGTACCCATTCACACACACTGGTGTGATTTTCTTTTTCTATATTTTATTTCAATATCTTTTATACATTCAATCACATATGTCATTTAGCTTGCAAAGTGAATATTCAAACATGTATACATTTCTCCCTAGTCCAGTTGAGAATACTATACATGTTATCATCAATAGATAATGACCCATTTCTTTGTCCCATAAATTCTTTGCCTCTCTAGTTTTTGTCCTTAATGTCCTTCCTCAGACTCTCTTCCTTCACCCACCCTCTTCCCACACTGTATCTGGTATTTATAACCATTTTCTATTTTTCTGTATCCTCTAGTCATTCAGTTTTGGCTATAGAGTACGGACATTCAGTATATATTAAGTGGAGAGAAATAGTGTCTCTCCTTCATAGTCTAACTTGCTTCACTCGGCAGTAAATCTTCCATATTCATGCAAATTATACTGGAAAAACTGGATATCCTTCTGCAGAAAGATTAATATGAACCCCTACCTCTCACCATTGACAAAAATCAATTCAAGGTGGATCAAAGATCTAAACTTAAAACCTCAAACTATAAAACTACAGCTGGAAAACACTGGGGAAACTCTGGGAGACATTGGGGTAGACAAAGTCTTAAATAAGACCTCCAAAGCACAGTCAATAATCCCAAAAATAAACAAGTAAGATTACAACAGATTAAGAAATTTCTGCATAGCAAAGCACACAGTAGTTACTGTGAATCAACTGCCTTCAGAATGGGAAAATCTTTTTGTAAATTATGCTTCAGATAAGGGACTGATAACCAGAATACACAGGGAACTCAAGCAGCTTTCCCTCATGAAAAAAAGAAAGAGAGAGAGAGAGAGAGAAAATGATCAACCCAATTAAAAGATGGGAGAATGAGTTGAAAAACCACTTCTCTAAGGAAGACATATGAATATCCAAAAGGCATGTGAAAGAATGCTCAACATCCCTCATTACAAGGGAAATGCAAACCACAATGAGATACCACCTAACCCTAGTCAGAATGACTAAGATTTAAAAAAAAAAAATAAAACAATAAATGATAAGTGCTGTTGGGGATGTAGTGAAAGGGGACCTCTCCTTCATTCTTGGTGGGAATGTAAATTGGTCCAACCACTGTGGAGAACAATATGGAGATTCCTCAAATATCTACAGATAGAACTACCATATGATAAGGATAAAAGAATACTTAGTAGTCAAGTGCCTGCACATCGATGTTTATTGTGGCATTATTCACAATTGTTTAGACATGGAACCAACCTAAATGCCCATTATCAGAGGAATGGTTTGAAAAAATGTGGCACATATGGAATACTACTCAGCCATAAAAAACAACAAGACCCTGGCTTTTGACACGATGGTGTGATTTTCAAACTGTCAGGGCCAGGACTTGACCTGTGCAGTTGGACATGTGGGATACAGCCATGTTAACCTCCATGCCACCCACCGGCCCTTCTTTGCCTATTTTTGAATGAGTTTTTCTGTTATTGAATTTTAAAAGTTCTCTCTACGTTTTGGATATTTTCCCCATATTGTAGGTTTCATTCTTACTCTGTTGATTTATCTATCTATCTATCTATCCATCCATCCATCCATCTATCTATATAATTGATTTTGCAAAGAGTACATGCACTAACTAGAAACACAGAGAGTGAGAGTGAGAGTGAGACAGCACCATTCATGGGGAATGGTCACACCACAATCCCTTCTCTGCCATTTCTCTCTTCTTTCAATATTTTGGGCAAAGATGCAAATCCCCAGCATGTTTTCTCAAGCTGCTGTACAACTGGCCCTTTGGGCTCTAGCCACCTTAACCATCACACCACAGGCTGATGGTTAAGGTGTCTTTTGGCCCAAAAGTATCTTTTAATGCACAATTTTAAAATATTTTCCTAAAGTCCAATTTGTCTATTTTTTTTCACTTGTGCCTTTGTTGTCCTATCTAAAAAATTACAGCAACATTCCATGTTGTGAACCTTTTTATAGGATAAGGTCTTATATTTAGGTCTTTGTTAGTTAATTTTTGCATAGAGTATAAGGTAAGGGTCCAACTTCAGTCTTTTGCATGTGGATATATAATTTTCCTAGTGCCATTTGTTAAAAGTCTATCCTTTCTCCTACTGAATTTTCTTGCCATCTTCGTCAAAAATCATCTTATTGGATCAGCCCTGTAATCTAATGATTAAGAAATTTGGATCCCACATGGCTGACCATAGTTCCAATCCTGGCCCTGGAAACTGAAAAACACACTAGGTGTATGTGGGTGTATTCACTAAATCCCAATATAATGAGAAATTGGAGGAGAAGAAATTGAAGTGTGACTGTACCCCATTTGATGTGTGTTCTCATTCTCCTTATTCCTCTTTTCCTTCTCTCTCCGATGAGCACACATGCCCTCTGGGAATTAAAGAGATAAAAAAGTAATTTTATCATATACCTGAGGGCTTATTTCTGAGTACATTATTCTATTTCCTTGGTCTGAATATCTATCTTTATGCCCACGTTATACTGTTTTGATTCATGTAATTTTATAGTAAGTTTTGAAATCAGGATATGTGACTCTTCCAGGTTTGTTCTTTTTCAAAATTGTTTTGGCTAGTTAGTTCCTCTTGAGCTTCCTTATGAACTTTAGTGTGATATTTTCTATTTCCATAAAAAATGTTATTAGGATTTGGATAGAAATAGCTTTGCATCTGATCAATGCTTTGTGTGGTATTGATATCTTAACAATATTAAATCTTCTAATTTATGAATATGAGGTACATTTCTACTTATTTATGTCCTTTAAAATTAATTTGAGCCATGTTTTGTAGTACTCATTGTACATATTTTTCACCTCCTTGATGAAATTTGCTCCTAAATATTTTATTCTTTCTGTAAAAGGAATTTTTTTTAAAAATTTCATGTCTGATAGTTCATTTTTGGTATATAGAAATGCAATTGAGTTTGTTTGTTGACTTTGTGTCCTTCCATTTCCATAATTTGTTAGTTAGGTCTAGCTATTTTATGTAGAATCTTTAGAGTTTTCTACATATGAGATCACATAATCTGTAAAAAGAGATGGTTTTACTTTTTTATACACTTAAGAAGAATGTGTATGATGTTGAGTATAGAGTTCTAAATATGTCTGTTAGTTCTACTTAGTTTATTGTGTGGTTTAAATCCTGTTTCCTTATTTATTTTCTGTCTGATTGGTATAGCTATTATTTTATTTTATTAACAAAATAATGGACAAGAATCCAACATACATTTATTGAAGAAACCAGTTCTGTTCCATATTCTCTGAGTCAGATCTTCAATGTACTAACAATTTTGTGTCTTTGTACAAAATTGCACAAAAATATATTAGGCGATCACATATATTTTAAATTGAGTACATTTGAAAAAGAGATTAAAATTTAAATACTATCTGAATATTAAATATGTATTAGTTTCTTCCAAACAAAAAAGTTTGTCTATTTCTTTTCCTCCTTTTTATTTTTAACATTTTTTCTTTTCTTTTTTTTAATCGAGAGTTGAGTACTGAAATCTCCAACTATTATTATTGTGGAACTGTCTATTTTCTGCCTTGAATTCTATCAGTTTTTGATTTATATTTTTGGATGGTCTACTTGTAGATGCATAACTATTTGTAATTATTATATTAGCTATAATGAATATTTTATTGATATACAACGTCTTTTGTCTCTTACAAGCTTTCTGGTTGAAAGCCTACTTTGTTAATATTAGTAGAGATACCTCTGCTTTCTTCTGTTACTATTTTCAAAGATGACCTCTTTTTAAAAAAATTTTTTTTAAAGTATATTATATTTAAACATATTTACTTTAAATATGTTTGTACCACTGAAGTGAAAACAAGTCTTTTTTATTCAGTATCTACTTGTATCATTTTTAAAAAACCTATTCTGCCAATCTCTGTCTTGATTTGAGAATTTAATCCATCTGCACTGGAAGCAATCATTGAGAAAGAACTTTTGTCATTTTGCTATTTGTTTCCTCTGTGCCTTGTAGATTTTTATCCCTAACTTCTTGCATTATTCTTCTTTTAAATATTTAATTTTATTTTTATTGTTATTATTATTATTATTAAATTTTACCATAGATAAAGTGAGAATGCAAGCCACCAGGTCTGGAACTCAAACCATGGTCAGCCATTTAGGAGTCTAGCACCTTAACCACCATGCCACCTGCCAGTTCCTCTTGCATTATTCTTTTACCTCTTTTATGTTTTGTTTCATTTTGTTGTTGTTGTTTGGTAGTGAAATATTTAAATTTCTTTCTCTCTTCTTTTTGTGTATATTGTATCACTATTCTTTCGTTTTTATCATGGGGATTACATTAACATCATAAAATTGCAAGACTAATTTGAATTTATACCCACTTAATAAATAAAACTTCATTTATTGCTGTGTCCTCCTACCTTTTGGTTGTAGATGTCACAAAATTGCTTATTGGCTCGCTCAGTGGTGCAGCAGTAATGTGTTGTTCAAGTGATGTCAGATTTATAGTTATAAAAAAGGATAAAAAGGATGCCAAGCTAAAAGGGATTGACTCTAATGGATTTGTATTATGTCAGTTTAGCTTAGATGAAAAGTTTCCTAGAATTTACTACCTCGCATAGTTTTATATTCATATAGGTAACTAGAGATACATCAGGTAAGATTTGAGAACAGGAAGTAAAACCGCAGTCATACTTTCTTTGTCTCCAAAGGCTGGTGCAGGCCAACAGGTGTTGTTGCTGGGTTGACACTTTGCTGCTTATCTGCTGGCTCACCTGATTGAACATCTCCAAGGTTTGCTGCTCCTACAGCTCCCAGTGATTCCCTCCTTCAGTTACTCTGACTCTTGCATCTTGTGTTAATGGAGCCATCTTTTTTTTTTTTTATTTTCATTTTTAAAGACAGATTTCTGCTGTAGACCACATGCCCTCACCAGAGAGACAGAAAGCAAGAAATCACCTCCTGGAGTAGGATGGACATGCCACAAACCCTTCTTCTCCATTCTCCTCTTGGGATTTTGGGCACACATGCACATGCATCCAGTATGAGTTTTAAACCACCAGGTCCAGGAACTCCAACTACGGTTGACTATGTGGGTGTCCAGCAATATAACCATCATACCATCTGCTGGTCCCAAGGGAGCCATCTTATTCTAGAGATTACCCACATTGGGAAGGCTTAGAGACAGTGAGAACCTTAGGACTGTTCCAGTTTATCTATGTGGGTTTTAGTTAGTCCTCATAGGTTGCAATTTTCTCCTTGCTCTGCCCTACTTGATGCTCATTTCTCTAGCACGCTAGCTTCAGAACCACGTATTAGACACAGAAGCAACATCCTTTCTAATGTTGTTCAACCAGCTTTCATAACTGTGTAAGTTCAAATCACTTCCATTCCCATTTTATATATTACTCTTACTGATTCTGCTTTTTTGATCAAACCCTAACTGATATATTGTCACTACAGATATGGCACTGAGAGAACAACACACTGACTGGACTCCTGATCTCCAACAAAACATCAGTAAATCCAAGTGTTCATGGCCATAAAGGGACTGGATTGTTGGGTAAGACTTCCTCTAACCTAGATAAAGTTGGCAAGAACAACCTTGACTTTGGTACTAAAAGAAGTATATTGTACTGAAACCAGAAGGAAAGGTATGATAGTGACAGTAAGAACTACTTTACCTTGATGTTCATGGCCAATACCTAGAAAAGTTGAGGAACTCCTCCACCAATCCACATGTCATCAATGAACTCAGGAACACATCCTGAACCAGATGAGTCTCAGGGGACCAGGGAAGACTATTAACAGTTCATGTAACCAGGCTTCAGGTATGAGGACCCTGGAACCAAACCATGCTAAGCTCACAAACTCAGTTACGAAAGTTCCACAGTGCTGAACCTTCCCTGGAAATGGGAGGTTTGCTCTAGGCCTGAGCTCTCATGCATCGCATTCCACTAGACAGCTTCCTCCACCAGTTCTCTGGAAGCAAAAGAATATATTGAGAACAGCACAAGCTGACTGAACCTGTGAACAGCTACAGAAACACTGGTTTAGGGGAATAATACTGGAATGGACTCCTGGATACCTTTTCTAGATTCTATACCCCATAATGCTCTGACAGAGGAGTTATTCACATCCAGTGATAGCAATGTCAGGCTCTAAAAGCCTTTGGTTTTAAATCACTCTGGGAAAGCTAAGGATAATTTATTGAAACCCAACTCTGAAAACCAGAGCAGATGGTCTGAGCTCCTCTACATTGGTATCATCCAGAGTTAAGTAGGTTCAAAGCTTCCAGACAGGACTAAGCAGTAAAAGGGATGTCTTGAGCATTCTAGGACAAATTTCCCAGTTAAAGCTCATGAATAGAGAGACATCTAAAAAAAATAACAGATAGAATAACTGGTTAAATGCTAATAATATCTTTGATTAGCACCAACACTTTCTACTTTAAAGGATATTTTAAATATTTATTGAGCCCTAATACTGCAGGCACAGTTCTATACACTAGAGTATGGTGGTGATGAAAAAAGATAAAGACCCTGCTTTCATGCTCCTCACTTTCTTGTTGTGGAAGATAAACAATAAACAAACAGGTCATGGTGCCATGGACTATTAAATACAGGACAAAAAGGTAGAGAGTAATGATGGGATTTCTATGTCATAGAAGAGGCTCAGGTGAGGTATCTCTCACTTGAGGGACTGGATTGTTGGGTAAGACTACTTATGAACCCAGGAGAAGACGAGGATCACAGCATGAACTCACCAAAAGAAGTATATTGTACTAAAAACATGAGTAAAGATATGCGAGGAACAAAAAGGATTGTTTTAGCATAATGTTCATAGTCAATACCTAGAAAAGATGAGAGGAGAGATATCTATAGCCAGATAGATATGTGGCACTTATGCTGGGTCCTAAAAAATTATAGAGAACTATGCAAGTCTCTATGGGAAAAGAGGGATTTTTTTTAATTAGTTAATTTTTCATTTCATTTTCTTTTATACATTCAATCACATTATTATTGGTCTTACAAAATAGACATTTCAACAGGTTAACATCTCTCCCCAACAAAGAAGAAACAAGTGATAAGCCAGCTCCATGGTTCAGTGGTAATACATTGTAAAAGACAAGCCAGATCCTACATGCAGCCACGGTTGGCATCCCCAACCCAATCTACTTGAAACACACCAGGCATGTGCATAAATGCCCAGAATCCCACAAACTGGTAGACTAGAGGAAGAGGATCATGGCATGACCAAACCATGTAAAGGATGCTTTTCTTGCTTTCCTTTTCCTTTTATATGAAAAAACATATGTAAGTATATGCTCTATTATGAATTAAGAAAAAATAATAAGTAACTACTGATGGATTTGGCATTAGAACTCTAGATACTGGATTTATAAAGTTATAGTTTTTCTTCCAGGTGCTTTTGTTGACACTTTCATTTTCAATCATTATTGGCTTCCATCCCACCCTTAAAAAAATTGAGTACATTAAATTACTATTTGTTGTTCTGGATAAATCCATGCATTATGTTTATGCTTATTTTTCTGTTTCTTCTTGCCTCCCAAGACAACTCAGGTTCCTTTTTTGTTTTTTTCTTTTTTTCGGAGAGGTCTTCGCTATAGGGCGTGTGCGCTCGCCAGACAGACAGAGAGAGACATAGAGACAGAAAGTGAGAAATCATCCCCCAGGGAGGATGGCCACGCCACAATCCCTTCTCCTCCATTCTCCTCTCAGGATCTTGGGCACGCACGCACAAGCGCCCAGCGTGAGTCTTAAGCCACCAGGTCCGGGACACGAACCGCAGTCGACTACGTGAGAGTCCAGCAACATAGCCATTATGCTAACTGCTGGTTCCCTCAGGTTCCTTTTAAAGGGACCAAAGGTGTCTCGAGTGCAGCTGATCTCAAAACAGGTCCCCTAGACATAAGCCAGTATATAGAAGACTATGAGGAATTCCGTAACGTGGCCTTTCTCACATAGAATCAGGGACACTTCCACCTATGACTCCGTTGTTGGCCTATGGAACTAGCGTTATAGGATATGCACTTTGGGAAACAAGGATGTAAAGGATGGGAGCTACATATGAGAAGGGTGACCTTGGGCAAATAGCTTTTGCAAATCCTGACATTCCGGTTTCTAAAAGCTGAAGGCATACATACTATCATGGGTATTGTAAGGGATGTCACAGTTCCAGGTCTGGTGTCCTGATGCTTGAATATCACTTATTTTTTTATTTAGAGAGATTTTTGCTTTCGGACATGTGTGTTCGCTGGAGCCAGAGACAGAGACAGACAGCACAGAAAGTGAGAAATCACACCCCAGAAGGATAGTCACAGCACAATCCCTTCTCCTGCATTCTCCTCTTGGGACCTTGTGCACATATGCACACATGCCTGTCATGAAAGTTAAGCCACCAGATCCAGGACTCGAACCTCAGTCTACTACATGGGAGTCCAGCAACTTAACCATGATGCCATCTACTGATCCTATGAACTTCATTTCTTAAATAGCTCTTTGATAATTAGTGTACATAAAAGTGTAAAAAAATTACAGTTTCTCAATTTTGTCAGAACATACATATTTAGAAAATACATTTGCACCTCTATGGGGAAGAGAGGAAGTTTCTAGTGAATATTGTGTGTGTTTGTGTGTGTATATATGTGTGTGTGTGTGTGTGTGTGTACACATATATATACATAACTTTTATACATGTATACACATATATAATAACTATACACACACTGTGTATACACACACACACACACACACATTCTCATCTGCTGATACTATCCTACTTAGGGAAATTACTCATTTCTTTGGAATTTAGAGTTTTAGAGCAAAGGTCTGGATATGATCACTTAAATCCTTCATAAAGAAAATTGCACAAATAACAGAAATGCTGGGTTTTGGTAAAAGTCTAAACCCTGGTTCAGGAAAAACATGAAGCATAAACAGCATCCCAAAGCTCTTATTGGTGACTCATCATACCAGCCCCACAAACATAACTACCATCCTGACATAGGTACCATATTTTAGTTCTATAAAAATGGAACTGTAAATTTTGAGGCTGGCTTTTTTTGTTCAGTATTATTTCTTGAAAGTCATCCAGGTTGTGACATGTGGCCATAGTTTATTTTCATCACTGTGTACTATTCTATAGTATGAATTTCCTAACAATTCTCAAATCAACCTACTATGTTTTAAAGATTACTGCCAGATTAGTCATAGGTTGAAATGCAATGACTTCAAACTCTATTAAGTTGGGTTATTTAGGGAGATAGAAGGAAATATGGGAGAAGAAGAAAGTATTAGAAATATGCTCTGGATCATTCTTGACATAAAACCATAGACATTTTTCACTGACATGAAGGAAGAATAATTTTAACAAAAATATTCCATTGGTTACTGAATATGAACCAGCTGACACTCAGGACTGAAACTGAATTTCAATTCAAACTGGTCAACTTTATAATTCCCCAGGTGTTCTTAATAGCCCTGAAAAAAAGCAGATGAGATATTCAGATTCCCCAGCATGAAATAAAACAAGAAACTTTTGGATCAAGAGAAGAATTTGTAAGGAAAGCTGAGACTAAACTATGGATACCAACATCTGGAAGGTTCCACCCAAGAAGTCATCTTATAGGTGGAAACATGTCATTTATTGCCTAATACAATACATTTCCGCATGTCTTCTTTTAATCAAAGAAGACTTGGGTCCTATTTTTTAACCATTCAGAAAGGTGGTCTTTAAGACTGACATTTTACATCTTGATTATGAAGACAATGCTGTTCTCTAAGCTTTAGTTTTCTTAAAGTAAGATGAGAAACACTATTTACACAGTATTGTTGAGAAGATAAAATAAGTGGATTTAGACGCTAGTATTGTAAGTACCTATTAAAGGAAAGCCCTTTGGGGGTCAGCGGGTGTCATGATGATTAAGGCGCTGGAGTCTGACATGGTCCACCATGGTTCAAGTCTGGACTTGGAAGCTTAAAAATCACAGTGTGTGTGTGCATTCCCAAGATCCCAAAAGGAAAGTTGAGGAGAAAGGATTGCAGCATAGCCACACCCCCAACTTCTCACATTCTCTCTCACTGTATCTTTGGCAAGCATATGCACCCTATTGCAAGAGTTTAAAAGAAAAAGGAAAGCCTTTTGACTCATAAACAGCCTTTTTAGCAGTCACTATTCAACAAATATGAACATATTTTTAAAAATGTCAGTGAGAGCATGTGCTACTGATTTTCTACTCGATGATTAATTTTTGCAGACTTAAGCATTGATATCTTGTATCAGATAGAAGCTAGAAAGACATAGTGATGTCATCTATGTGGTCATCTGTGTCATGAGAGACCTGCCCAGAGCTCTTTCACTTGGAATTATGGAATAGCTCGTCTGTAGGCTGTGTAGTCCACTAAGCAAAGTATCACCACAGTCCTGGCTTCTTTATGAAATTTCAAACCTTGAAGTCTATATGGGACTTTATAAGATATGTGATCCAACACCCTCCCAAGGCTTGTGTCTATGGTGTCCTTGACAGGAGTCTTTCACCTTCTGTTTAAACACCATCAATGACAGGATGTGCCGTACCTTACAATCCATGCTGTCAGAACTTCCTGACTGTCACCTGCTTCCTCCTCACAATGAACTGAAATAGTGTCTCCCTCTAAGTTCCATCCAGGGATCCTACTTCTCCTTCTGGAGACCACAAAAACAGCCTGTGCCCTCTTTAACATGACAGCTCTTCAAAAGATTTCCTTCCTGTTTGGAGATGAATCACTTACCAAAAAGATAGCTGGCAAGTGATTTGCAATCAACCCCCAGGAGAGTTATATAGTGTCTCTTGAATAATTTATACAGTGTGTGTGTGTATGTGTGTGTGTGCACGTGCGTGCGTGTACACACATGAGCATATGTAGTTATGTATTGAATTTTATATATATTTGAGGTAGGATGTTTTGCCAGTGAGGCCCATCTAAAAATTTTTCTGAATACAACCTGATAAGGAAATAGTCTAAAATTAAAATTCATCACCATATTGAGTTCTTATTGCTAGAGGGTCTGGATGTGGTAATAATTTGGAAAGAAATAGAGAAAAGGTGGTTAAGAATATGGGCTATGGAGTCAAACTGCCTGAGTGCAAACTTTGCTTTTCTCTACTCTTAATAGCTGTATCACTCCAGGCAAATTTCTTATCTCTCTGAGTTTTAGTTTCCTTATCTATAGCCTTTTTTTTTTTGAGAGAGGATTACATGAGAAAACTATAATGGACATTTTAACTCAGTTTGGCACCTCAGACAATCAATAAGAGTACATTTCATAATAACATTGCTTTATTATCATCATTCTTGAATGTCCATAAACTCATTTTAGCACAATAATCTGAAATCCATTTTTTTTTTCTCCAAACATCAGTCACTTATCTAAGCCCACAAAAATAACAAGGGTTAGGGTAAGAAATATTGGGTCGTTGGAAAAGTCATGACCCATTTTTTTATAGAAAAACACTCCATGACTTTTTTGATGACCAATAAAATTTAAAGGTATTTGACGTTAAGTTTTGTACTTCTGTTATTAGAATTGAGCTGCTGCCATGTAACAGGCCAACTGAAACAATCGAGACTTCAGGCAAAAATTGAGATCCATTCTTCCAAACAGTACCCTGAGGAGATAATATGTATATTTCCAAAGATATAGCCTGCCCAGAATATATCTGAGCTCTTCTTTAGAAAGGATGTCATAGCTAGATAAACATTTCTTTTTACATTCTCAGTCATAGCAAATTATGTCTTCTGTTGCCAAAAATAAAATTCACCCCCATCAGAAGTCATTCAGAGTCAAGTCTGATGAATAAGCCAGTCAACAGAGCTAAGAGTTAGTTTTAAGTCAAATATGGCAACATGCCTATGAAGCTAAGTCTGATTTCCTGGTATGATTTCTACTGAAGCTCCAAATGCCATTCCCAAAGGGGAGTGCTAATAAAGTTTTAGATTTATTTTTTTCTCAGTAGTTTGAGTCTATACCTTTAAAACATGTTCTTTTAGGAAAGACATTTATTTGAAGTCATAAGTTCTTATTTATTTGTTGAAAACATAAGTTAATCTCATTAATTTGCCTAAAGACATCAATTTGGTACAAGATGTTCTTAAGACATTATGCTAAACCTTGAGGATACAAAGACAGAGTCTCTTCCCAAAAGGACTTTTAAGTGCAGCCAGAGAAAAGAAAAGACTGGTAATGATATTGTGGGGATTGGATTATGCATAGGGCATTGTGAGAACGCCAAAAAATTTTATTTAATTTTGATTTGTTTTTTGGATCTGTGCCCCTGCCAAAGAGAGACAGAAAGAGAGAAAGGGAGAAAGTGAGAAAGCACACCCTGGAGGGACGGTCATGCCACAATTCCTTCTTTTCCATTTCTCTTCTTGGTATTTTGAGCATGCACACATGCTCCCAGCTTGGTTTTCAGGTTGCCAGGTCTGAGACTCTAACTGCAAGGAAGTTGTTCATGAGGGATCAATCTTGCCTCAACCACCGTGCCACTACTAAGGAGGGAATCTGGACATGGGGAGTATGTTGATATCCTTGTTGAAAATGGTGACAATTTACTGACTTTTAATGGTTATCTAGGAGTTAGCCATTTAAACTGTAGAGGAAAAGGAATCTAGATGGATGGTATAGGATGAGCAAAAGCCCAGAGACATGAAAAAGCAGCAGCATTCTAGCAAGGATCATAGCTATGGCAAATGTATGCAATATTTATAGTGTTCTGTTGTAAAAATGTCTTTACAGACCCAGGTGGGCGCAGTTATGTTGGAAATATAAGTTTAGCTTTAAGCTTGGCAAAATAAGCAGAAATATAAAAGCACAATTGTATAGGTTAGAAAAATTATTCTGATTCTGATAGTAGTATGGAAGAACTGGAATGAGGTAAAACCAGTCAGAAGCTGTAGCCCAAATTCAGTAGAAATGCCATGAGGATCTGGAATGAAAATGATGTTGATAAGGGGGTATCAACTCTAGACAGGATTGATGATTACTTAAGAGGACTTGGTTACCAACTGGAAGTGGCAAATAAAGGGAAGGATGGAGATAAAGACAATTGGGCTCACTTAAGTCTCTTCTGTTTCTTCAAAGGCTTAACATTATCAGAGGGATAGCCTGCACTAATACCTGGAAGAGTCTAAAATGCATAATTGCATGTGCGCATGCACACACAAACACCATACAATGAACACATTTCACTATTTTTAGTCAATTGCCAAGGCCATCACAGAGTACTTAAGTGATGCATGAGGTCAGAAATAATTTTAGACCTCTGTGTTTGGCATTTATTTAAGGTTATTATCAAGACATAAAAGACTATGTGCTCCTAATAATAGAGCTGTAGATTTTTTTTTTTTTTTTTTTTTTTAGAGATTAAAGTAGCAAGTAGTGAAATGCCTTGTGAACAGTAATGCTATTTAGCTTGTTTTAGATTCTTTCTAAGACATCAGGTCCAAGGTGATTTTTTAGAGTCCTTGGAGGCTACTTTCCATCAATCTCATATGCACAGAGGTTTCAGGTGTGCTCTTAATGGTGCCTATTGTTAACCAGTTTTAAAGGGGAAGGACTTACTGGAGAAAATAAATAAATAAATAAGAGGCACTGTGATGAATTTCAGGCCAAAAGAAACATAGCAACAACTGAAGACCTATGCATTGTAACCTCTACAACCCCCTCACTGCAGAAAGAAGTATCTTAGACAAAGACTATCATGCTCCCCCCCCCCAAATTTTAAATCTTCTGAAATGTTTGATCTGCTTCTTTAATGCCTTAGAACAAAACAAAACTAACAAGCAAGAAAAGGAATATCTCTATCACCATGAAAGATAGTTTATAGACTGGATTCCCACATAGTCAACTGCAGTTCAAGTCCCGGACCCAGTGATTTAAAACTCACACCAGGCACGTGTGCTTATGTGCCCCAAATCCCAAGACAAGAATGGAGTAAAAGGGGTTGCAGTATGACCACCCTCCTGGGAGGTGATTTCTTGCTTCTATCTCTATGTCTCTCTCTGACTCTCTGGCAACCACACATGACCTATAGCAAAAATATCTCTAAAAAAAAAAAAGGAAAGAAAGAAAAAGGAAAAGGGTAGTTTATAGAGAAAAGAGCCCAAGAGCCCAAGAAGGGTTGGGCAGTAATCTAGGAGTATGTTTGACTTGGGCAAGAGGTAAGATCATAGGGTACCTGTGGCTACAGAAGGTAGAAAGGCACCACAAAAGAGCAACCAATCTTTTAAGTTCAAGGCCTAGTCTCAGAGAAGAACTCTGGTACTAAACACCTTGGGAGAACACCCAGGCAAGTAGATCTTCACTCTAAGCAAGCCAACTAGGCCATTGGCCTTAGCCAAGTTAGCATCAGTACTTTCATTCCTTCAGAAAATTTGCTATAAATTTAGGACAATGACTGAGAATTAGAGACATTTCTTGACCTCAACGAATTCATAAATTAGTGATGAGACTTGTCATAACTGTAACTCACTCTGATACAAGATGGATAGGGATAAATATCACAAAATATGTATAATTAACCTGCTGAAGGACCAGGAAGGAAAGAACTAGCATAGGTTCCCTAAAAAAGATAATCTCCAGAAGAGCAGGACTCTGAAGGGATACTTCAGTCTTACAGGAAGAAATAGCATGGAGTGTTTCACCCAAGTAGACATTGTGTTGAGGGTTATATATGACATATGCTTTTGCCTACAGTGAAGACATTGTTCTGTGCCTTTAAAGTAATCAAACGGCCTCCCCAAGTGTCATCACTGAGTAAACAATGCCAAGACCTCCCATACTCCCTAAAATCTCTCCATCTACTTAAAGGACATCATGAATCCAGCCTTAGCAAGTCTGAGATCTGCCAGAGAAAGATATTATCCAAGGAGTAAGAAGGGAGAAGTATTCTGGGAACCCAGAGCACATATATTTAGAGCAGACATGGATCGAGAAAAATCTGCCAAGTGAAAACTGGAGGTAATCACAGCACACTGGGTTAAATCACAGCAATTCTTGATCCCTTTTTAGTCCCACTATTTCTTCTTTTTCTCACTTCTCACAGTAACACCAAAGTACCTAGATTTGATTTGAAACTCATCCTGCTCCAGTCTCCCCTGAAAATTATAAAATGCCAAAATTTTACCATCATCTGGACATAGACTGAAAGAAGTCTACAAAAAATAATTTTAAAAAGAGTCATGTTTCTGCAGATCCCCACAACACCATTCCTGGTAACTACAAGATGACTGCTGTGCCGCATCAGCTGATAATCATCCCTGCGTACCAGAACTGCTTTCCTGAAACTGCATTCCCTGGAGACTCACCTACACTTGTGGATCTGCAGGAGACCCTCCCTTAATCCAACCCTGAGTGGAGTTTATGCTCCCTATTGCCAAAAACTTTATGAGCTGATGGTTGGAACTCGTGGCCTCTCTCCCTTTACTTGTATGTATCACTTTTTCAGTAACTCTTCTGGAAGACAACTGTATATAGCAGGATATTGTAATGGGAGAGTGAGACAGGGCAGAGGGACAAACATAGGAAAAAAAATTAAAAAAAAAGAGGAAGAGGAAAAAAAAAAGAGTCATGTTTGATCTGGAGGCAAAAAAGTTTCTTATTTCGAGCACTCTAGTGTGGACAGCATCTACATAATAGTAGAAACATAATTGTATTTGCTCTAATTTTAATTGAGTCATATTAGAAAGACAAAGATATAAAAATAAACTTTTTTCAGTGTGAAATACAGCTAGGTCATCATCTTCTATAATTGAAAGACAATAAATAATCACAAAAACTGATAAAAAATCAAGTTTTAATTTAGAATGCTATTTCAAGATAACAGGGTAAATGTCAAATAAGTATCTAAAAGAGTTGAATTTATCTGAAGTGTGATAGGCAGACTAATTCCCCTTTCCTGAAAGATGCCCAAGCCCTCATTCCTGGAGCCTGTGAACAGGACATTACATGGCCAAAGGACTTGGCGAATGTGGCTTTGCAGACGTGACTAAGGTTAAGAACCTTCAATCAGAGAGATTATCAGAATGGGCCCAGTCTAATCAGGGGGATCCTTAAAGTTGAAGAAAGTCAGAAGATGAAGATAAGGTCTGAGAGATGGCCTAGTGAGAAGGACTTGATGTCCAGTTGCTGGTTCTGAGGTCCAGGGCCTATGTACAGAAACGAGGGCTTAGGGTGGCTCTGAGCTGACAACCAACAACAGTCCTACAACCACAGGAAACTGAGTTCCATCAACACCTGAGTAAGCGAAGCATTACATCCTCTTCTAGATCCTCCAGAAAGGAACATAACCCTCCTAACACCTTGATTTCAACCCAGTGAGGCCCAGGTTGAATTTCCAGCCTTCAGAATGATAAGATGATAAATTAATGTTGTTTTTAAGACCATAGTTTTGGTAATTTGTTATGAGAACATCAGAAAACTAATAGACATGAGAAATGGGAAATTATGGCAGGAGAAAAAATATTGTATTTTTTCATGACGAAATTTGAAGAAATGTTTAACTCTTTAAGTTATATTTATGTGTACCCTTAATAAAAATTTTAAAAAATAACTTACAAAGTCAGTATAAGATA
Organism: Tupaia belangeri chinensis; assembly: GCF_000334495.1. NCBI lineage: Eukaryota > Metazoa > Chordata > Mammalia > Scandentia > Tupaiidae > Tupaia > Tupaia belangeri. Next base: position 2,905,028 of record NW_006204812.1, read on the forward strand.
TTGTGCACTTAACCCAAGATGAGACATTTACAACTCAGATTTTTCAGATTTAGCATGAGTTAAAAAAGAAATGACAACAAACATAAATGAAAAGTTGAGATGATATTACTTGAAATATTGGGTCATCTGAAAAGCCATGATTCATTTTTGTATAGACAAACATGAAAAAATACTCATGCCTTTTCCAATGACCTAATAGTTTTGTGTGTGGAAATCATATTCTATTATCACTGCAGATATGTATTTCTGTTCTGTCTATGATATTTACATTATTTTATATTAAGGTTTATAAGTATGTTATTTTAATTTGTGTTTTATTATTTTCAAATAAGCTTTGTGGGAAGTCATGTTTCTAGAAAATTATACCTAATGAAGAAGCACCTCAGAGGAATTAAATAACTTCCTGACTTCTGGCTTTATAAACATATGAAGATAAAACAAGACAAAGAAAAAAAAAACTAACATTATTTTCTTTCTCTTCTTTGGGTGATCTAGACCCTGCTACCTGAAAATAAACTACTTTATTATAAAAAAAATTAAAAAAAAAAAAAAAAACCAGCAGCCGGCCCTTAGCACAACTGGGCCCTTAGCACAACTGTTAATCACTGTGTGGAGGGAGCCAGATCCCACAAGGCTGTGGTTTGAATCCCCTCTTCAGTTGCTTGAAAAATATGCTGGGCATGTGGGAGATGCCCAGGATGCTGACAGGATGAAGAAGTGGAGAAAAAGACCAGGCCCTATGGGGCAGGAGTGCTCGCTCTCTCTCTCTCTCTCTCTCTCCTTCCCTCCCTCCCTCCCTTTCTCTTGGTCATGCGTGTCCCCTCTGGCATAAAGAGAAAAAAAAAGACAAATGGAGAGAGAAAGAAAGAAAACAGCAAAGCAGGGTGAGGGAAAGACAAGAGAAAACTCTGGAAGTATAGGGGAAAGCGCAACAAAGTGGACAGAGGGAGGACACGTGAAGGCAGGGACTGGTGCAGAGGATTCAATACAAAGTAAGGAGGAGAGTGAACATGGGAAGAGCCACTCGTCCTTGGCCCTGACAATGAGCTAAATGAATACGTAGCACTGTGTTAGGCACTGAGGATGTGGTAGGAATAACCAGAAGTCAAAACAAACAGAGAGGAGAGAGGGCGAGGGGAAACATTTGAGAACAAAGTCTTAATGGTGCCATTCATAGCCAGTCAAGCATAGCTGATTAATGACATCGGAATGAACATTAATGTTTTCCGTGGTTTGGTAACTGAGAAGAAAGAGGTTGTCACGGACACTGAATCCTTCAGTGCAACTGTTTATCCAACTGTGAGCTCAGCAGGTATGCCACAAGACAGACTCCATGGACAGATTACTCATTAGTGTCAGAAACGGGGAGGAGGGAGCCGAAAAGGCGAGGCTTAAACCATTCTCTCCTGCTCTAAGGGAAGTTGGGAGTCAATGAAGGAACTCAGTGAAGGAAGAGGCCACAAGCCCTTCTACCTCCACCAAAGGACAAAGCTGGTAGCATCACCTGTGGAACGGTCACCTACGTAAACGAAGGCGAGTGGCTTAGAGATCATGTAGGAGACAGAATTAAATTTGTTCTGATGAAGTGCACACAGCTTTGAAGAATTTGCTTTGCAATTTGAATCATTCTCATGTTTTTTAAGTCTTTTTTTGGTAATATTTCATGTAAAGGCAGAGTAGGAGTGAAAGGCACATGTTTCTCTTGGTTCTTTTATGTGGTCTTGTAAATGCTGGGTCTTCAGAAGTTGTATTATTTTTGTCTCTGCTCTGGAGGCCTGCTGTTTCCTTAATTGATGTGGTAGCATTTGACTGGCTTTATTCCCATCGTCACATAATCATTATTTTCCATATCTCAGTTGTTGCTCCATTTCATTAACTTTTTCAGAAAATTGCTCCCTATTTATCTATTTATAGGTTTTGAATGTGTGTAGTCTTTGTCCAAAACCAGTATGATTTCCTTTATCTTCTTGCTTTTGATCTTTAATTTTTCTTTGTTCAGAATCAATCATTTTTCTCCTCGATACTTCCTTTGATATTCCCTTTTTCTAGCTGCTACCATGGTAATTGGAATTTTCTTGACTTTATACTTTCTTTTAAATCTTTGGTTATGGTGGTCAATCTGGGGGCCAGGAGTTTATCATCCAAAACTCCTAATCTAGTGCCTCAGGCTCTCTGCCCCTCTAGTGTCATTTCTATCCCTTCCTTCACCCCAAATCAATTCCATAACAAGCTTCCTAAGTTCTTCCTTCTAACCTTTCCTCCTTTTTACTGAGTTTTTCTCCCTTCCTTTACTTACCATTTCTCTTTAACCATGGAATCACCATCATTTCTGATTCTGGTTCTTTTGCTGTATGCCAGCTTATTCATTTTAATCATTTTTCACATGTTTTGTTAATTTCCAGCTAACCTACTATTTCCCTTTGAATCTAAACCTTTTAGGTTTTCTATTTCTCTACACTCAACTAGTACAGGTTGAGTATCCTTTATTCAAAAATGTGTGAGACCAGAAGTGTTTTGGGTCTTTTATGGTTCTTTCAGATTTTGGAGTATATATAAGGAGATATATTGGGGATGGGACCCAAGCCTAAAGACAAAATTTATTTATGTTAATATACACTTTACACACATAGCCCTAGCTAATTTTATACATATTTTTGTCTTGCAGCGTTTTGACTGAGACCCCTTACATGAGGTCAGGTACAGAATTTTCTATTGGTGGCATCATGTCAGCACTCAAAAAGTTTGGGATTTTGAGAGATTCCAAATACTGGGTTTTCTGATTAGGGATCCTCAACCCGTATATTAAAATGGCCCTTTTACTAGCTCCATATACTCATTAGTTTAATGTAATCTTTACTGTGTCAATTGTTAAATCCATTTTACTTGATTGATTTTTTGGCGTCTCTTATCTTAAGACTTAAGCCAAAGGAAACTGTAGTATAATTCAGTATGTATCTGTGAGAAGATGAGCGAGTCGGAACTTGTGTGCTCCGGCTCCCAGGAGTATTGCCGAGTACCTCTCCACCACCTTCCGTGTTGCTCTCAGTGATGCACATTTAGATCCAGTCAAGGAAGGTAAAACTGCGAGTCTCTGGTTTCTCTGATTTCGAGATTTCACTAACTGTTTATGAAACCTTTTATCTAGTTAACTCAGCTGCTTGCTATTAAGATGCGTTATCTTCTTGGCTCAGAAATAAAAGTCCCACGGTAAAGAAATAAAGAGGCTTGGTGTTCCCTGTTACTAAAACTCTGTTTGACTGTGCCTGGCTTAAGCTTCCTGGGGTTAAATTATCTGTAGCAGATCTTGTTTTATCATTATGAAATATAAATTCTGAGGAATGAGGGGTGCTTGCCCAATCCCAAAAAGGCTCTGGTTCTGAGCATGGTAAATGGAAAGAACAAGTAAAGCATCCTCTTTCTATAGCAGACGATCATTGTCCCCAAGGCTGTCAGGGGGCCCAGCATTCCTTGTTAGCATTTGCTGCATTCTTCCTGCATGTAGGACCCCTGATAAATTTGAAAGTGGAGGATGCTGCTAAAGTCACTCTGGTCAGTGGCCTACAATCTTTTTTTTTTTTTTTTTCCATCTGAAGCAATTTAAATGTTTAATTCTTCCTGATTTGGTGTCACCTGTGCTTTCCTAGACTTGGTTATTTCTGCCATGTTTACCTATGACAAGTACTCTTTCTTGACTTTTGGTCATCGATATTTTTGGTGTTGTCCCATGAGCTCATGAAATTTTTTTCAATTACTTTGGTGCTACAGCCATCCTACATGATGTCTCCCCAAGACCCTCTCAATTATGCCAAAATTGCCCCAGGATACCAAGCCCAGAGCGCACTACTGGCCGCATTCAGGTGTATCACCTTGCTCCCTGCTACCCTCAAGGAGGATGAAATACAGTCATGGGCAAGGTCATTAGTTTCCTTTGTTCTCAGTCATGGCTCTCTGCTGCTCCCATAGGTGACCACAAATGCTGTTGGTTTACAGGCTCAGGGACTACTACTCCAGCCAGGAGACAAGACACAGTGTGGCAACACCAGGCTGCCTTCTGGAACTCTTGCTCATTCTTTATTCTATGCTAAAGCAAGCAAAGAGCCTCCATTCCTCCTGGAGTTAAGTGTTTTTTCACATAGAAACCAGATCAGGACTATGTCATCACACAAAGTCTGCAGTGATTGTAGTGACATTATCTTCCTTTGCTTATTATTTAGTCCTTTTCTTTGGCATAGTATCTACTTCTCAGGATTCTATCAAAGAGCCCTGGGGTGACGGAGTTAGGGCAACAGAGAGAGACCAAAAGCTGCTAAGTTAATCTCAGCTGCTCCTTCCCTTTGATATGGTTTGCACCCCTCCCCTAAATTCATGTGTGGAGATACATTTATGAAGTTATTAAGAGGAAACAATATTTTCATGATGTCAAAAGGCAGGGCATTTGGAAATGACTAAATGATTAAAATGGGAATATGTAACTGATTTCTGGTAGGTTTATTAAGAAAAGAAGGGAGACTAGGAGTTACACATGGATGAATGAATGGACACAGACAAGTGCTTCTGTTTTCCCATGATGCGACACCATGCATAGACTAACAATCCCACCAACAGGAAATCTCGCGAGATGTGGCTGCTAGACCTTCGACCTCCAAACCATGAGCTGAATAAATCTCTATTTTTATAAATCACCAAATATCAGATATGTTTAGTCATTAGCAACAATACTAGAACACCCTTGGTCTCGGTCACTGTCTTTGGAATATCCTTGCATGGTCAATTTTCTTATCATACATGGTGTTCTCTTCCAACAGAATTTCTGGATAAAATGTACAATTAGACCTCTTTGAACCATGCTTCATAGGCTTGCCAGTCTTGCTTAGGTACATTTAAATCCTACAGTGAACACAGACCAAGTTCATTGTGAGACTTTTTCCCTCCCCTTGATCCATAGGCATGAAGAAACTTTAGTACTTCCAGTCCTTTCCATCTTTATTTCCCATAATCCCTCGCACTTACATGCAGCTCTACAAGTTACAAGGTACTTTGACACCAATCACTTCATGAGTTTTTTTATAACCCTATGGGATACCCCACACAGTGATTATTATAGGGGTTTCCATCGTGAAACAACTAAGACTCACAAAGTCATCTCTTGTCTAAGGCTGCATGATGAATGAATGAGTTGCAAGATCTGAACAGAGCTCAGCTATCTGTCATTTCTTATGACTTTACAGTATAATACCAATTCTCAAAATTTCTGAGTTGCAGGGAACAATGAAGTTTGGAAAGGGATATTCTATTTAATCATAAGTATAATTTATTAAGGAGTTTCAGTTATTATCAAAATTCTATAAACACGAAACTTAATTGTAAACTGGCTTGAAAGACAGGCAAGAGAGTGTTTCCCTAGAATTCTCTTGTAGCTACAGTTTGAGCTAACACAGAGGAAAAAAAAAAGTAAAAATTAATTAATTTAAGTCACACATAGATTGTTATTTAGAAGAACAGTCCTGTTTGCAGATCTAAGAAAAGAATTTCAGGCCCAAAAGTGATGGCACAGGCAATAGGGTATCTACATGATACCAGAGCCATATGGGAAGCCTGGGTTTGGTTCTAGTTCAACCTAAACCCATGGACCTAGCTGCCTGGGAGACTGGAGAAAGATCACGGCATAGTGAGACTTCATCGAGGATATCTCTCTCTCTATTTTTGAATACATAAATAAATAAACAAACTTAAAAAGGAAAAGTGTTTACTTCATTTCACCAAGTATATCTAAAGTTGCCTCTGCCAGGTCCAGTGCCAAGGTATGAGGGATTACAGAGATGATTACAAATTGTACCTGAATAGGAAAGGGTTCACAGTCTACTGGAGAAAACAAATCTCAAACACAAATAACTATGAGACAGGTTGAATGTGATAAGAAACAGATAAAAAGCCATGGTAATCCAGAGGAGTAAGAAATACCAGCAACAAGCATCCTTTAAAATGTAAATAACCTGCCTTTACTGAGGGATAGGAACAAAGATCAAATCCACTTTATAAATCAAATATACAGGAGATGCAAACTGATCCCCAAGCATCCCATCAGAGATGCAGTAGTCCTCCTCTGATGCCCACACAGATGGAGGGTTAGCCCCCGCCCCCCACCATAAGTGCTCCAAAGACATTGCTTTGGATTGTTCTGAATCAGGGGCAGCATGTCGAATCTCTGGTATTGACCACTGGAAGTCAGACCACTCTGCTGCGTGGGTGGGCTGACTCAGCCGAGTCCCTTCTGTTGCAATTGATGTTTTCTAGTTTCATTAGGGGGTATTAGATTTCCATGGGGCAGATTCCTATTTCAACAAGGTGCACACAACCCACTAATGATGATTTCAAATGAGAAAACCGTGTGCATCCATACAAATTGAGATCACACCTTCATCCTCGGAATATAGTTGTGATTACATTAAAGACACATTACGAGTCTGTCGCCTCTCATTTCATTTATTGTGTGTGTGAGCCGTGTTGGATCCTTTATCTCCTATTAAATTGCTAGCATTTCCTTTGGACTCAGATACGCCTTCTCTAGTACAAAACAGCAGCACACCCAACAGTTCCAGTTAGGAAGTGAAAAGGGAAAACGCATCCACTTAAGCAAGTTTGTATATAGTCTAATAAGCACAAACATGCTTTTCCTGATTCCAAAATGGAGATTATGGACATTATGCTTAGGACTTGCTTTCAATCTTCTTTTTAAAAAGACAAATCCTGGCTGGCTTATACCTGCTGCATCTCATACTCATTTTCTGTGTTCTCTGAAGTGGCTGGGGACACCCTCACGGCTACTTTATTTTCAGGGGAGCAGTGGCCAAAAGCACTCAGGGCTTTAGGGTACCTGGCCTTGTGGTGAAACAAAAGCTACAGGGGTCCACTTTCTACAAGACCATTCAAAACCCTTTCTAGCAATCATAACCCATATATTTTTATATCTATTTATTTTAAGATACTGATCATTGATCATTCTTTTTTCTGAACATTACCCCATCTTTTCAAGTGTGTCTATCATTAAAGCTCCTGAGAAGATAAAGCTTATAGCCCTCATGTTATAGGGGGATAGAAGGAAACCTGGGAAATAAAGCCCAGGGATGTGGTTGAAGGGGGAAGGAAGGACAACGTAGCACAGTGGCAGAGCAGTAGAACTGCAGTCCAGGTTGCTTCCCATGTAGCAGCCTCTCTGCTCAGATTCTAGAATCATCATGGACACTGGCCAATCCCAGGCATGATGCTAAGTAATGGAATACCCAGGTGAGTGAGCTGTGATTCTGCCCTAGAGACCTCCATGTAACATGGATTGTCCTTCACAAGAATTGGCCTGGGAACTGGGGAATCTAAATTCTAGTCTGTGCTCTGCCCTTGGCAACCATGAAGACCTTGAGCAAGTACTTTAATATCTCTGAGCAATAAAAACCCAGGCTCTGCCCATCCCTGGATAATGGTGAGATTCAAGGGCAAACTCATAGAATTAGGCTTGGAAAGTAGAAATCACTCTAAAAATGTGTATCTGCAGTGACAGAAGGGACATTGAGAGCTGTCAGAAATCTAAGTATTAGAGGGAACAAGAAACACACAAGGCTTCAAAAGTACTCCACCAACACATACAACTTGAAGAAGGGTAGATTTTTCCAACACAGATGGTGGTCCCTAAAACCTCCATGTGAACTAACACTTGTAATGAACAGGTGGGTGATATAAGTCGGCATCCAAAAGCAGAAAGGCACAAACTGGAACTGCTCTGGGCTAAGAGTGTGTACTCACACTGTCAGTGGGGTTCTAGATTTCCCAGATTCAAGCCCAAAATACTGTCTCAGGTCAGATTGCCTTGATGATCAATGTGCTTTCTGCCTAAGGTTGCACTTCTGCTACATCTGCCATGGAAACCCTCAATCCTTTTCTCACATCTTCAGCCCTCCCCTCCCTACATGCCAGGGTAGTTTGCAGAGACTTAGATCATCCTTAAGATTATATTTCAAGGGACCAGCAGGTGGTGTAGCAGTTAAAGCACTGGATTCCCACATGGTCAGCTGCAGCTCAAATCCTGGACCCAGCAGCTTGAACCTTACATTGGACGTGTGTGTGTGCATGCTTAAAATCCCAAGAGGAGAATGGAAGAGGAGGGATTGCGGAGTGTTCACTTTTCCCAGGAGGTGATTTTTTGCTTTCTGCCTCTCTGTCTCTCTCGGTCTCTTTGCCAAGTGCATGTGCTCTATGGCAAAACTCTCTTTCAAAAAAAAAAATATTGCATGTCAATTCTTTTTGCAAAGTACGATGGTCAGGGAGAGTTGGCAAATGCTAAATTACTGGGCACCATTCTATCTTCTTGCATGATTATTATAACTCAAAAAATAAATACCTGCTCTACAGTTTAAATCGTAACTTTATTTCAGAATGCTTTCTAATGAGCTAAACAATTTTCAGCTTTATTCACAATACATTCACAGAGCCATAGACATACTGCAGTTTCTATGTCCTGTCCACCCAAAACCAGCTTCTCTCAACCCCATGGCACATTAGCAGTACTAAAGACACTCCTTTCAAGTCTTCCCACCACACTAGATTCCAAGCTCATGAGCACAGGACAGTAGATAGTCATGACAGTCAACAAAGTATCCTACATGCCTGCCTGTGAAAAACTCACAAGAAGCCTAGCAAATAAATAATAAATAAATAAAATTAATTTTGACTCTTCTTCCTGGCTTTTAAGACCATCATAAATTGTCATTGGTTAGTTACGAGGAAATAGGATCTAAAATATTTAAAGTAATTGATTTTTTTCCTTGTGTAAACAACTTTAAGATAAGCTAAGGGTTAGCATATTATCCTTACATTTCCCTTCACATACACTGGGGAGAGGAGGGAGGGATGTTTGGGAAGATGCAGTTATAATCTTTCCCAGCCGAAATACTTAATTACACTCAGGTCCTGAATCCCTAAGTTAGCATATTTTGCCCATTCATTGCTCAATAAATATTAATTGGTGGAGATGGGTTATAATTTAGTAAGTGCATAATATGTAATTTACCTGTAGCCTATAATTATCTTAAATGTTCAAATAAGGGAATTGATTAGAGTGAAAAGAAAATAACTTATTTAACTTAAAAGATGTTGCTGTGATCTAACTCTTTATAAAATCATCCACCTTCAGGCGGCATTTTACTTAGGCTGACAAGCTACCATACGCGGTCTGCATGGCCAGGATCATGAGGTCGTAGCTCAGCTTTATACAAGTTCCTAAGTATTTCTGTTGTATTAGACATAATTTGTGATATTTGCTCAGCTCCAAATGGGTACTCTTCCATGAAAACTTTCCCTTCCATACTCAGGAACAAGTCCCCATTTGTTTTTGTTTCATTTTGTCTCTTTTTTTTTTAACCTTTTCTTTTTAGTCATAAATATGATGGAGGATTCAATTTTTTAAATTATCATTATATTTTAAATTCTTGTTTATTGTGACTATTTTCCAATGGAGAACTGCATTGTACACCAGAATCTATTAGAGCAACAGAATAAACAGAATTACTTAGCTCTTTAGGTGGCCTTTTGACTTAAACCAAACCCATAAGATTATCCCACCTAAAAATATGTCATTGGGGTTCAGATAAAGCCAGTGCATCCTTTGTGTGTAGCTGAGATTGAGAGGATGTGTTCTGGGAATATAGCCACCTTCTGCTCAATATGTGTCTAGAGAGAGTAATAGAGAAAACTAGTCTCAGTAAGAGGAAGAATGAAGAAAAGAAAAAGAGTACAGAGAGAGGTTTGGCCTCTGAGCTTCTCTCTCTCTTTTCCATTGTGCTTGCATGAACGCAGATGTCTCTTCAGGCATGTATGTGAAAGCCCCTCTATTAAAACTGTATAAAAACAGTTCAATATGGGGGCTGTGTGGTGGTACGCCAGTAACACATTGCTCCGTGAGGCTGAGCCACTCAGAGAAACTCTCGCTTTGTGTCTAGAGACATCCCTGAGTATGCTGGACACACACATGCCTACGGTGCATGGCTGGTTGAAGCTGGAGGTGGATCTTGGCTTAAGAGCCTATTGGAAGTATCTGTTCTCTTTACCCATATTTCTCACTCATGGAAGAAATAAACTTTCAAAAAAGAAAAGAATAGGAAGAATAGAAAAGGAAAGGAAAGAAGCAGAAAGGCAGGAACAAAGGACCTAGCATCCAACTACAGTGTCCCAAGGGTTTTCCATTCCCTCCTTCTATGCCCTGCCCGTGAGAAGCCCAGGTGCTCTATATCCTATGAGGTACACCAGCATCCTGACAATAAATCTATCTCCTTCTCACCTTCATCTTTTTCCCTTATAATGGGTTCTAACTGGTTTCTATTTCTTGCAATTAAAATAATCTTCTCCTGAATCCATGAGAAACTTAATTCATTAAGAAAAAGGATAGTAACTCGTTGGCCCCTTACTATATTTTCCCAAAGAGTCTATATAGTCTATGCTCATCACCTACAATCTAAACTCCATTTTCAATGATAAAGAATATTGCTTTAAGTCTGGCTTTGTGAGTCCCTACTGGAGAATAGAAGAACAAAATATTCTTCATTTACAGAGCGTCAAACACTACTCCAGCCAAATAAGAGAACAGGGGCAACTGTCAGCTCCCTGGGGACTCAGCACCCCTGATTTGGGGTTGGGGGTTGGGAGGAAGCATGTCAAATAGCACAATCCAGGGGAAAAGAGAACGTTTCCATTCTGGCTAACACATGTATGCCTGTCAGATATCTGTGGTCACATGAGCTTGATGGAAAGGAGAGAGAGGTCAGAGTCCAAACCAGTGCTCTCTCTACATCATCCTTATTCTCCACATCCCTGGAGTCTTTCATAAGCCTCAGGAAGCATTCAACCCAACCAGCCCTCCCAGGGAGCTTATAATCAGAGTTGCCATTCAGATCCATCTTTCAGGGCGCCTTGCTTTGCAGTTCTATTATTGTTTCATGAAACTTTAAAACTTCCCACCCTTCCTTCATTGTAGTCAACTTTAAATAAATTCAGAGTGTCACTTGTTAAAATAAATGACATTTAAACAACCTCAGCATGGTAACTCATTCCTCATTATCATAGAGAGCACTTCTGAAAGGTCTATAGTACATTATCTCTACGAAATGGATTTTACCTTCAATATTAACCTCATTGCTCAGAAAGGACAGGTGCTAAGCACTCTGGTGAGAGGTGACATAGAAATGCATAGGTAGATTGATAGAACCGAGCAAGTGACGATGAACTAAAACAAAAGCAGGGAAAAGGTTTAGGTTAAATATTAGGTAGCAAATCTGAGCTGCGAGAAAGCTGCGATGATTGAGCAAGCTGCCATGGAAGACTGAAGAACATTTTTATTACTTTAGCTACTCAAAGCTCATCGTCCCCGTGTGTCTTGCAAAAACCAGGCCACCTGCAGGGTGGGGCTGACAACTGCAGTGTACCTCACATGAGCACTGCTTACCTGCTAGTCCAACACCCTCATTTTAGAATTTGAGAACCTAGATTTAAAGCAAATACTTCCCCACCTCAAGGTGCATGATACGTAACATACCTCAGACTACAACTGAAATCAGTAACCACATTGCCAAGAGTTTTGACAGGAACCAAAGAGACCCTATATTGTGTTAATTATTGTCTCTCCAGACTTTCCTATCTTTTCTTCCTCCTTTGGAGTGAAGACTCGGCTGATATAACTGCTGGTGCTCTCAACTGTCAGTGTTGCCTCTGCCTGTCCTGTTCCCAGAATGGAAGGTATCCTGTAAAAATGTTTTATTCTTAATAACCTTGTAATCCATGACCAGGATGAAGTCACTGTACTAGCACAACTCACAACCCACAGAGGCCTGGGGAAGACTAGTGGTCATCTCTGAATATGAATTTTCTCTCAGAGTGTAAATTTCACATGTATGGCTTCCTTCCTTATTTTGGAGAAGTTTTTAGCTGCAGGGTGCGTGTGCTCGCCAGAAAGACAGAGGGAGACAGAGAGACAGAAAGCAAGAAATCACCCCCTAGTGGGGATGACCACGCTGCAATCTCTTCTCCATTCTCTTCTCGGGATCTTGGGTACGCATGCACACATGCCCAGCATGAGTTTAAGCCACCGGGTCCAGGACTCAAACTGCAGTCGACTAGAAGGGAGTCCAGTGACATAGCCATTATGCTAACTGCTGGTCCCTATGGCTTCCTTCCTACCTACAACCACTCTCTGAATCCAGATGCCAGCCTAAGTAGAAGACTCATATGACACATGGCTGAGCACTTTGGTCGTGTGTTGTGAGTTTGGAGAATCTTCCCTGTACATCTTCCTAGTACCTGACTGTATTCCCAGCCTTGAACATGGGGTGGTCCAGAGGGAGACAGAGAGACAGAAAGCAAGAAATCACCCCCTAGTGGGGATGACCACGCTGCAATCTCTTCTCCATTCTCTTCTCGGGATCTTGGGTACGCATGCACACATGCCCAGCATGAGTTTAAGCCACCGGGTCCAGGACTCAAACTGCAGTCGACTAGAAGGGAGTCCAGTGACATAGCCATTATGCTAACTGCTGGTCCCTATGGCTTCCTTCCTACCTACAACCACTCTCTGAATCCAGATGCCAGCCTAAGTAGAAGACTCATATGACACATGGCTGAGCACTTTGGTCGTGTGTTGTGAGTTTGGAGAATCTTCCCTGTACATCTTCCTAGTACCTGACTGTATTCCCAGCCTTGAACATGGGGTGGTCCAGGCAGAAGACCAAAAGATTAAAAGCTTTTATTTATGGACTAGGAACAGATTGGGAAGGAGGCAAATTTTACATGCATGAGGCAAAGTAAGGAGTAGTACTCATGGGCTATTCAATTTGCAGGAAAAATATGCAACAAAGTCATCAGTGGTGGGTCAGAAGATAACTGGAAACAACAGTAAATATGAATAAGTGCCACTTTCATAAGCTGAACTATAAGCTTACAGTTTTAAGAGAAAATAAGGATATAGAAATGTGAGTCCAGGGAGGAAAATTACCTAAACTCATGACTTACATGTCACTTGGTTGTTGCTTTCCATTACTGGATTTCCCATCAGCACATTGGTGATATCTGGCCTCCCTTTCAATAGTGGGTGGGACCCACTAGGGTATCTCTGCAACACCTCCCTTTCTGTGTCATGTCAAACAGCAAGTGAGCTCCCTGAATGTTGCCATCTGCTTCTTCACAACTTTCCTGGGGATAACAGTGACTTGTGCATTCTCTTAATCTTCTCTCAGGTTAAAAATACTTTCATAAGGTCCAAAAAATGGTCCGAAGTTTATCTTTGAAACTCATGCCAGTAAGTATTTAAAATAACTATTTACTGGCAATAATGAAAATATTTGAGGTGCTCTTATAAAGTTCTAGTTGTGAAATATCAATAAAATAATTGCCTAATTCCAAACCATGTACTGTTCTAATTAATTCTGCATGAGACATTTTTCCAGCTTCAAAGATTGCTTTACTTGTATTGCATAACAAAATAATGGTATAATTAGGAATAAATTTGTCACTTTTATAAGTAATTCCTTTTTATTATGTGTTTGGAAGCAAAGCACAAGCATGATTAAAGCCCCCTTTAAAAGGTTTTATTAATTATTATGATTATTATGGATAATAAGCGTCCACAAGCTGCAGAATACACCCCGGGCAGGAGGCACAAAGCCACAAAGCATGGCAGGAACAGAGGTGGAATCCTACATTCGGTTTTCTTTATTCTCTGTGGTTCAAGTCTCACTGTTTGCCTTTTCCCATGTGTCAAGCAGAGGAGTAGATGGAGGGAAATCTCAATTTTCATCCCCTTCTACTTCTGCTCAGGCAGATTGTCCCATGGACAATTGACTAAGCAGACCCCTTGGTCTTCAACAGCTTATTTGCCTTACTCACCTCCCTACTGTAACCTCCAGAGTTATCAAAATCCAACCAGTCATCAAAATTCAACTCTGAAATCCTCTACCAGGGAGCCTTCTCAGCTGCCATGTTGGGTGGGGAGCCCCTCTGAAGTTGTCCTGGTTACTGGGCAATGAGTTTCTTGAGGGAAAGGACTATACCTCGGTTTTTCTTTCCTTTTCTTCTTCTTGCATGTGAGAGAAAGGGGGGGGGAGAGAGAAGTATCCCTAACAGAGTACTCAGGATGTGTCACCCTAGCCTCAGACAGCCCTGCTCGCAGGAGGATGTACATGTGCACAGGGACTGTGCACAGGGAGCGTTCTAGACCTTCCCAAGTGGGGCCAAACTTTGGTGCTACCACTCCTCCACCATCTGGCACCTGCTTATGTTTTGCTTACAATCTCTAACACAGAGCCAGTTGTAGAAGACATTCAAGAACATTTACTGAACAGATGGGGCATTAGTGACAGAACAAAGGAATGATAAATGCCCCTCTTTCCCACTGATACGTGTTACCTAAAACCAATAGAATAGACTCTACTAACAAACATGGACACCAAGAGCCTCAGGTCCTCAGCGGTTCTAGTGAGGAACTGGAGTAGTGACTATCTAGAACCTTCTCCTTTCAGGTCTATACTACTCCATTGGAGAATCTGTATCTGAACCTAAAATAGCCTCACCAGGATTCCACCTTCAATAACTTTACTTAAAAACACTTATTCACAGATCATCATAGCTACAAAATCTATAAGGGCTACTCTCTTCAAGCCTCTGATTTTGCATCTGAGAGAAAAACAAGACTCAGGGAGGAAAAGAACCCACTCAGCATCACACTGTTTTGGTCATCCGTACTCAGGGTTTCTGACTTCTAGATAGGAACTCTTTATTATGAATTGCCGGGTCTTCTTCTTTGGGAAATAGAAGAGGCCACTGCACCCAGCTCCCTGGATGAGAGGGAGAACAAGGAACTCATCATGGACAAGCAAAAGTGACACAGCAGCCCTTTCTGGACCACATCTTCATTTTCTGAGCTATTCCTTGTGTTCAAAGCATTTCCCAGGCGTTTATAGGGTCACAAGTCTGGCAGGGTCATCAGTACACTTCATTTCCCGAAGCCATTCTTCTGCCTGTGTGTCTTTCTTCCCAAGCTCCACCTTCCTCACCTTCAATCTACCCTTCAACTAAGAGACAGCCATGTCTGCTAACAATGACTGACATCATTCCACAAATGATAATTCCCATGGAAACCAAATAAAAATGCATATAAAGTAGAAGTCACATTTTTTAAATTTTACATCCATATCCTTGTTTTCTCAACTCACTCTGCTTGACTTCCTCTGATCTGGCCCTCATTGCTACAAATGCCTGCCAAGCACACATTTGGAATATAGGTCAGCACTGAAGAGGAGCTTAGGCTGAGAAGTATGGAGAAAGACTTATCTCTTTTGGGGAGGAAAAGGCAATGCAAAATGGGAATGTTTGTTCTTCTGTCCAACTCTGAGAACTACTGAAAAGAAATGTGGCAGTTCTGCCTGTCAGTGCATGACTCGCCTTCCCATGATAAATGGAAAGTGCCAGTCTTATGAGAATGGTCCTTTGCATCCTGCCTGGTCGTCAAGAGTATCCTCGGGAGTCATATTAAAGTCATCCATGAACAGTAGCAGTAGGTATGTTTGCTCTCTTTTAATCAATTCTTTGCAAGTTTCTCTAAGTCTTCTCAAGTTCTCTTTTCTAAGGATTCACGAAAACATATCACCCATAGGACCCATCACATTCTGAAAGAAAGATCACAAGGGATAATTTTCTGGGTGACAACAGGCCTTAGTGATTGATAGGACTGAAGGTGTGATTGATGGCCTAAAATAGATTCATTAGGATAGGCAAAGCAGAGCTAGGTCCAGTCCATGCATAAGGAAAAACAGAATGGAGCAGAGAGTCTTCCTTGTTAGGTCAGCCAGAGGGCTCATGCTAGTCACAGGGCATTGACCTAGATGTAGGACAGATGGGAGCACAGGCAATCCTGGTGCTGAGCAGTCATCTTTGAAAGGAGACTATCTGGAAAATTCATTCAAGTGGCATCCCCAAGAACAGGAAAAATACAACAGGAAGAGCCATGGAAGGAAACGCTAACCCTAGCTGAAGTTGAAATCATGTACTGCCTTCCATGTCCCCCCCCTTTTTTTTCTTTTCTGTTTTTTTCTTTCTTTTTTTTTTCTGTTGTCATCTTCTTGATTTCCATGTGTACATGGCTATGTTTTGAGAATTTTTGGCCAGAGGCACCCTGCCCAGAGTCTCTCCTGCCCAGTGATATGTGAAAGGGAAAAGGAAAAGAGATTTTAGGTAAGGTTCAGAGCCTAGTAATGTTCTTTCTTTTCTGTTTTTTTCTTTTTTCTTTTTTTTTTCTGTTGTCATCTTCTTGATTTCCATGTGTACATGGCTATGTTTTGAGAATTTTTGGCCAGAGGCACCCTGCCCAGAGTCTCTCCTGCCCAGTGATATGTGAAAGGGAAAAGGAAAAGAGATTTTAGGTAAGGTTCAGAGCCTAGTAATGTTCTAAGAACATTTAGGGGACAGAATGGCTGTCTTCTATTAGCAGATGAGGATAGCTTTCCCTAATAGAATTTACAATATTTTTCTTTCTCTGGTCTTCCATAATCTAAAAGACTGTATACCACTAAAAAGAATAACACACACTTTTTCTTTTATATATGAGCCCTGTATTTCCAATGACTTTGGAGAATGATAGGGGAGTTGGGATGGCTGAGTATCCTTATCATCATCTAGGGACAGACCACTGTGATTTCCAGTTTCCAAATACAACTCAAGTCCTGCTATTCTGTGCACATCGCCTCATTCCTCTAACCTATCCTCACCATCTTCTCTAAATGCCTATAATTCTTACAACATGAATCTATTGAGTAATTCATATTTAGTAATTAATTGTCTGCTATAATTATTCTTGTTGACCCACATCTGGGCTACGAGATCCTCCAGGAGTAGAGGATGTAGTTTTCATTTTTCTTCTATCTGTCACAGTGCTAAGGAACTGAGAAGCAGCTATGCATTCATCCATTTACTTATTCCGTAAGCATTTACTGAGCACTCACTCCATGCTGGAGCTTACTCAGGTATAAGACTTACAGAGAGGAATAAAGCATGGTCCATAACTTTGAGAGCTCTCAATCTAGTGAAAGAATCAGCCCTGGGGGCATGGAATGCTCAGGAAGTGCAGGCAAAGTGAGCACTGTGAGAGCACAGAGGAGAGGAGGTTGGACTCCACGGGAATGGCAGCAAGATTGTGTGCCAAAGCTGCTCAATAAATATTTGTTGATTAATTAGGGGAGGAGTACACTTCTTTAGGGATTACAGGGACAAAATGTCCTCATTAGCTAATGATGAGAGAAACGTTTTCCTTATAGTCAGGAAGCTCATGGGAGTTGGCAAGTGATAATTTGTGTATTAATGATAATGAAAGGAAGAAACACTGGTAGAAGCAGAAGTCTCACCTGCATCTTGAGCATCAGATAAGCCCACTGTATTCCTGGCCTGTGTGCCCTGTCCTGCCCAAGGGCTGATCCCTTGCCTATCTTTGACCCCTATTCAGGGAGATACTTTTGCCTAGAGTGAGCTACATACCATCGATCCAGCCTAGAACAGCAACCAACAGGCCAATAGATGTAAAGGTCTTTCTTCATGCCCCTGTCCTAGCAAGGGATGGGAGCCTCTTCCTGGCCTGGCTTTTGCCTACACAGTTTATTTATTCTGCAGCATATGCTGGCTCAGCAAATTAGGCAGCTCTAATTTTCCATGTTCATTTTAGTCCTCCCTTAACTCTCATAAGTTGCATTTTGCAACCATCTCGCCCTTATGGTTTATAAAGGAAGCAGCTGTGATTTTTCATCCTTTGAACTCTTGAGCCAAATAGTTTAACACTACTCACTAGTTACCCGCTCCCCTGGATCCAATGACCAATGTGGTGATTAGGAACAAACATCTTCTGCTAGACTGGCAATGCTTGTATTCTTACAGCTAACCTGACATCATCATCATAGTGCTGTATATCCTCAATCCTCAATCTGTCTATATATCAAGGACAAAGTAAAAAAAAAATAGAAAGCAAGTAAAACTGCTTTTCTCAGATGGGAGGAGAGATCTAATCACACATGTAACATGAGGAGTACTTAGATCCCCTTTCTGATGATGTCCTATGACTTATAATGAGCTTTTGTTCTTGGTCAACTCACACTTGTTGTGACTTTCAGTCTTTGTTTTTTTTTTCTTCACTCTGTTTTAGCAATAGTAACTCAGGCTTTGCAGCTGTCCATATTAAACAGCAAAAGACAGAAGTAGGTCTTGTCAAGCAATCAATCAGAAGAAAGAACTTGTATCTTTAATTCTATTTATACCAAAACAACAGTAACGGTAAAGGAAAACATTACATTAAAACTTCGGGCATTGGGGCCAGTAGGTGGCACAGTGGTTAGAGCTGGACTCCCATGTGATCAACTGTGATTCAAGTCCTGCATCTGACACCTTGAAAGTCACTCCAGGTCTCAGTATATGCATGCCCTAAATCCAAGAGTAGAATAGAGGAGACGGTACTGAGGTGTGGCCACCTCCCTGGGAGATGATTTCTCACTGTCTCTCTGTCTCTCTGATGAGTGCATTTGCTCTTTAGCAAAAATCTCTTTAAAAAAATCAATAAACAAAAACAATGTAGGGCATTAAAGCAATTAATTTATAGAAGATCAATTACTTATTTCTGCCAATGGTAAGAATTTTTTTAAAAATCAATATTCAGGGGTCATCTGATGGCATGGTGGTTACAGTCTGGACTACCACATGACCAACCACGTTTCCAGTCCCAAACCTGGTAGGGACTAGAACTCACTTTATTTTCTCACTTTCTCTCTCTCTCTAATGAGCATATATCCTCTAAAACAATAATGAATAATAATAAATTAAATAAATAATTTTTTTAAATCAATATTCAGGACCATCTGGTGGCATGGTGGCTAAAGTGACTAGATCCCATGTGGTCAACTGAGCAATTGTGTTCCTGGACCTGGAGACTTGACAAACACCTGGACACATGTGCATGTGTGCCCAAAAATCCCAGAAAAAGGATGGAGGAGAAGGAATTGTGGCATGGCCATCCCTGCTGTGGGGGTGTTTCCTCATTTTCCCTCTCCCTCTCGCCCTATGGCTAATTTTTAAAAACCAGTATTTGAACCTAAAACTGAGGTCATGTAGTAGCAATAGCCTTTGGGAGTTCAAAGTTCAAGAGCAATATAACCAGCACCTTAAAGTTTATACTTAAGTTGAATTGGAACTTTTTATAGTATTTCATTATAATATTGCATTTTCACCTTAAAGTTTGCCCTCTAGAAGTCTAAGTACCTCATGAAAGTGTGTCTCAAGGTTTCAGCACTTTTCTCAAGAACCTCATCTAATTTGGGAACCCAAAGAGATGGAAATTAATTTGAAGAACTTGGAATATCAGAAAATAGCAATAGTGGAGTAGAATACAAACTAAGATACTGATTTTTTTTTTAAGTTTTTTGCCAGAAGGTGTAGGCTTTCACTGGATGGAGACAGAGAAAGGAAAGTGAGAATCATTCCCCAGCGGGGATGGCCATACCACAATCCCTTCTCCTCCATTCTGCCCTTGAGATTTTGGACACAGACATACTTGCACTTGGTGAGATTTTCAAACTACCAGTTCCATGACTTGAACTGTGGTTGGCCATGTGGGAGTCCAGCACCTTAGCCACTGCACCACCTGCTGGGCCCAGTCATAGAACTTTTATTTCACCTATAGTCTTCAATGAGCTTGACATGTACTTTCGAATAGACATATTGTCATTGGCTAAGACACTGTATAGCAGAGGAAGGCGAAGTGCATATTGAAATGTTGCAGACATTGGGGAAAATTTTGCTGGAAGAGGGAAATAAAAAATTAATTAAGAGAAAGAAATTCAGAAAGTGCAATCTCAGCCCCATGAAATAAAGCTGGCTTGCTCCTCTCTTTTTGAGCCTGGTCTTAACAGTTACAGTTCAGACTAAGGGCATTCTGAGAGCTGGCCATGGTGCTGCCATCAAGGGGGCTCTAAGACATAGTCACAGTTTATCAGAAACCTGAAGCTGGTCCTGGCACTGCTGAGGAAAAGCAAGCAGGACAACCTCCAGATACTATCAGCCAAGAATAACAATTACAGAGGGTTTTATATAAACAGGAAGGCTAATATGATTTCTGTTTAACAAGTGGAACTTTTGTCCCACTCTGTATTTGAAAAAAATCTTGAGATGCAGGCGTTCTCTCCTATGTACATAATATGGACCTGGATGCTGGAAATGCCAAAATCTTGGCTTCCAATGATCTCACTAGATGTGGATCAATTAGAACAATTGCAAGAGGTTTATTTTTAACCTTCCCAACTCTGCCTAAAGCTAGAGCTGTTGAAACGTGTTTCTTTCCCTCTACTCTTCACCTACGTGCGACTGGCTCTGTCCTTAGGTGAGGTCTCCATAGTCTGCATGGAACAGATTCAGTGATGCATTTGGTAGCGTAGACAGGGCAACCTTGTTGCTGTTTCTCCGGAGGCTTTAGTAAACTCCAGTGGGGAGGAAAATCAAACTTTGGTGTTTACTATGGACTGGGAACCATACTAAGCATTTTTTATGCACCATCTGAACTTTCCAAGAGACCTATTTCATCTTCCTGTTTTACAGATGAGTAAACTAAAGTCAGAGAATTTAAACACATCACTCAGGATCACCAGCTTTCAGATTTTTGACTATCAATTCAAACATGGAACTGTATAAATCTAATAACCCGTGTCCCTCACTCATCCATTGTGCGGCCTCCCTCAAGGTGTTCCCAGTCTCACAGAGGGATGACGGACGTGTGTGTTCATCTGGAGGAGAGAAGCCTACCCAAGCTACACCAGGCTAATGAGCCTTTTGGTGACTCAGCATCATCAGGCTCCAGGCAGACACCCTACTGCTGACTCGAAAGCACCTTTTCTGAAACCAGCCTTGAGGACCCACTGAACACATGGCTTGGTGCTGCACAGTCTTATGAATAGTAATGAAATCCAATCAGGAACAGAGGCCTTAGATTTTAATTGAGCTATCCTTTAAAAGCTATGCTTTTCTCAGTGTCAAGGTCATATTCTCCTAGCTAGAGCAGTTATTTTATGTGAGTAGCAGAGATAATAGGCACAGGAGACACATTGAGGACAAGTGGCATACGGCATGAAAGAAAGGAGGAAATATACGAAAAGCAATCATTGAAGTATACACTATAGACCTTCCCATTGATAATTGGTTTAAATTATTAAAGCACATAAGAGGTTATTAACTAGAGAGAGTATAAATTACTTTTTTTTTCTGCTGAGCATGACTTTTCAAAGTCTCCCAAACTTACACTTAAAAAAAGCCTAAAATTTAAAGTCATTAGGAAAAAAAAAATCTTTTAAAAATTATCTCCAGAGTGGATGGATGAGGAGAGAGCAGATGCTTCATGAATTTGAGATCATGTTACCTGCCATGAGAATATAAAATGTGAAATGGTATTTAAATAATGCTAATAGCGCTCAGTGGGTGGTTGGCATTGGCAAGGTCCAAAGAGTCAGGGTTGCAGGCTCCTGGGATGGAAATCACCCCTTAGGGATTGGGACAGGCAGTAAGAGCAGACCTTCAGAACTGGAAAACTGATGAACAGCTCTGGGAGCACAGCTGGATCAGCATGGAAGGGCACATCTACAGTAGACACCACCTGGAGACACTCCATCTCATCCCTGACCCATGCACAGAACAGTGGAGGGGAGAAGCCCTGCCTTGTAGATTTTAGGAAGAGCCAGACCAGAGGAGAATGAGTGACATACACCTTCCTTCTCACACTGAAGATGCTGACGTATATCCCTGTTCTCCACGCCCTCCTGACTTTTCTGCAAATAGGTCTGATAAGTCTGTTCTTAGCTAAGGCTGCTGCAATCTTCTGGGGCTCTGAATTAGCATTTTTAGGCTGTACCGTTCTGGCAAGAGACCCTATATCTAGTAAGGCCAATTATCTCCTTAGATTCCTAGTTCTATCTTTATTCATTAACTCCCATTTCCTCTCTCAGAAATGAGCTCATTTGGGCTGGCTGCCTTTTCTTTGAATGACTTTTCCTCCTTAAGGCCTAAATCCAGGATCTTTTTGCTCAGCCTCCCCATAGGCCTTCTCCTTTGCCCTATAGTTTCCTCACCTCCACCTTCTATTCATCAGTGGTTCTCCTGCAAAATAAAAAAATGAAAATGATGAGCAAAATGCTCTCCCCTGCCAAGCCCAGGCCACGTTCTTTATTATCTGGACTGTCAGGATGACAGAAATGCTGCACTTTTTAGAGTCATTCTTTTAAAGAAGGCCATTTCATTACATGGGGTGAGAGGCTGTGAAACAGTGGGCTGGACACTCTCACACACCTATGTGAAGTCTTCAAAAAGTTCATATAAATTGCATATTATGAAAAAGCTATGCAGGGGTTATAAAAACTTTGCACCAAAATTAACTCATACTTTAATTCCATTTTACACAAAATTTTGAAGTCCCCTTGTACACAAACGCAGAACAAATGCAGACATACACACACACACATACACACACAGCTTTTAGTAGACATATTCCCAGAACCTTCCTCAAAACCTCTTTTCTTTATGTTATTAGTATTCCACCAGATCCAACCATATTCTTACACAATGTCAATACTCTTGTTTAGGATCTGGTTTAAGATCTATTGTCAATAAGATTTTTTCCCCAAATAAGGATTATTTTTATACGAGAAATAGGAAAATCTTTTCTGTTCCAGAGACAGAATTCCTCATGGAGGAAGCTATGGCGCAGAAAGAAATAATGGGACTGGCAGCCAGATAGGCCGTCTGAAAGGCAAAGAGCAAGAAAGCTACTGGAGTTTGAGGCTTGGGCTCCAATCACTCTCACAGCCTTCCTATAATTGGAATAATAGGCTCTATTTAAAATGCATGCTCCTCACTGGCTCGACTTAATCACAGACAGAGGGGAAAAGGATCCATCTGATGAAGTGTACATATATTATCCTTCCAGGGCACAAGGCAAGGTAAGTAAGGATGCAGTGTGTATAGAGAGGAAAACAAGCTCATGGACATTCACACACAATAGTGAAAACCCAATTAATAGACATCTCCTGGCCCAGCCTAGGTGGCACAGTCCATAGCATATCAGTCAGCAGTGATAGAGCTACAGACCAACTGCAGGTTCACATCCCTGGGTTGACCTGAAACATTTCATGTGCCATGCATATGGGCACCCAAGATACTGACAAGCTGGAGGGCTGGAGATAGGAGATTATGGAGTATTGAACTCCTGATCAAGTGTGCCTCTTCTCTCTCTCTCTCTCTCTCTCTCTCTCTCGCATGCACCTGTATCTTCTCTATATCATCAGAAACAAATTTGATATTTATTAAATATTACATCCATGGACTGGCCCCAAAAATATTAGGGGACCCTGAAGAAAATACAAACCTAGAGTGAAATAGAGGAGATCAGAGCCAAATGGTGAGGAGACAATATGAACACTGAAAACATTAAATAAAAATACAGGTGGTAAGTCATGGGACAAGAGAATACATAAGGTGCTACTTGGTGATACATGGGCAATTATCAGAGTCATATGCAATTAAATTACACTGCCATCTTTAGAGGTGAGGAACTCTAGGGCCTAGAATGTCCATAAAAGACTTCTTTTAAAGGGGGGCATAATTAGAGTCTTGTAAGGTAAAAAGATATTGATATTGGGACAGAAAATGGACACGTAAAGCATTGTAGGCTAGGGAATGAGAGACTGCAGAATGACAGATTAGGAAAAAGTATGAGACATTTGATTCTGGGTTTATTACAAGACCATGTAAGCAAGCATAGGTGAATTATGCTGGAAATGTTACTTTATTCACTGATTTCTTTTTAAAATGAGCATCTAGTGTGTGTTAGACATGACTCTTAGCACTGAGGATACAGCTGCAAACTCAACAGACAGGGACCCTGCAATCATGGAGATTATATTCTAGTAAGCAAATGGAATATAAATGAAAATACACATTAGGTGAGCCAGAACATTAGGTCAACATAGCATATCTTTAAGCTTCATGGAGAGAGTTTACATTGGCTGATGTACAGAAAATCACTAAATTTGGGTTGTCAGAAAAGACATGACATAATTTTTCTATGCAAACATACGTCATGACTTTCTAACAACCCAACAGTGACTATATTGGATGTTCAAAAAGACCACAATGAAAATGTCTCTGAGTTCATATAGACTTAAGAGCAAGAATAGTTTTTGTTATTTTTTTTTTAAAGATTCTTGGTATAGGGAGTGTGTGCTTTCCAGAGACATAGAGACAAAAGAAGAGAGAAATCACCCCTCCTTCCCCCCAGGGAGGATGGCCATGCCACAATTCCTTTTGCTCCATTCTCCTCTCAGAATTTTGGGCACTTACACACAGGTGGCTGGCATGAACTTCAAGCTGCCAGCTCCAGAACTCAAACCAGAGTCATATGGGAATTCAGTACCATGGTTACACCATGCCACCTGCTGTCCCCAAGAAAAGTTCTTGCTCTATATTGTGATAAAATGGAAAAAGCATTTCAGACCAAGGGGGGAAATGAGATCTATGAGTCAAAAGCAGGCACTTGAATAGTATGTTTGAGGAAATAAAGAAAGATCAGGATGGCCAGAGCATTATGATGAAGGTTTACACTGGGTGAGAAACTGCTGCTACCTTTTCAGGAATTTGGGGATGCAATTGATATTATATCAGTTGCTTATAATTGGCCATGGTAGCAATATTTACACCAGAGAAATTGGTAGACATTATAAGTCAAAGTTTTCCCCACAATCCCTGGTTCACCCTTACCTGCATTCAAAGGACTTGATCTTAAATATTAATCCATACCACATAAGAGAGACGATGAAACAGTGAATAAACACCTACTATCAAAGGCTTTATAAGCTAGAGAAGAGAATTTTGATTTTAGGTGTGTTAGAAAGCCATTAGTGGTTCTTATAAATAAACATAGTTCTGATTTATGTTTTTAATAGATACTTTTGGCTATGTTTTGAAAAACTGCTACTAAGTGGATAAAAGGGGATACAGAAACACTAGTTGGGCAGTTATTATGTCAGACTAGATGTGGTATGGCTTTGATTAGGGTAAGGTGGTGAAGATGAAAAAAAATTAGTAATTTTGAACCTGACTTAGAGGTAGATTCTAGTTTTTATACACAGATATAAATAAGCATTCAGAGAAATTTCTGAGCTTTGGCTTGGGAAACTAGTTATCTGGCAGTTGCATAAACAGAGATGTAAGTCACAGGACTTTTTTTTTTTTTTAATGGAGCCCAACCCCTTTTATTTTCTGTTTAAAATAAAACAGAAAACTAACATCAATTCCGTGGTACACTAACATCTTCAAAGTACATCATTTGTACAAGAGAAGGACTAAAAACAAAAATGTAATCATAGGACATTTTGATGTAAAATTGATGTAAGAGCAACACTGGGATGAGACATTAAGAAAATTTTGCTGGGACCAGCAGATGGCATAATGGTTACATGGCTGGACTCCCATGTAGTCCACCTCAATGGAGTCCTGGATCCACTGGCTTAAAACTCATGTGTGCTTGTGTGCCCAAGATCCCAAGAGGAGAATGGAGGAGAAGGGATTGTGGCATGGCCATCCTCCTTCAGGGGTGGCTTCTAACTTTCTATCTCCCTGTCTCTGTCTCTCCCGTGAGTGCACGCACACCATAGCAAAAATTTCTCTAGAAAAAAAAGAAAAAAAATTCTGCCTACTCTTTTAAGGTTGAGATTTCTGTATGACATCTATCGAAAGTGTTAAATAGAGGGTAGGATGTTCACACCTGGATTGTTGGGACTGATTAGAATGAGAGCTACAGTTTCAGGGTCACTGACAGTATCGAAAATCAGGATATGCATTCTATCACCGAGGGAGAGTACAGAGACAGAAAAACAGGAGTGAGGGGGAATCCAAGGAAGTCTAGTGACATGAGGCCAGGAGGAAAAAACAAGCAGCTCCAGGAAGGTGGAAACCCACTTTGTTGAATGTTATTTTGGTATCAAGTGAGATAAGGAGTAAGAAGGCACTTGGACTGGTGACAAAGGGGTGACTACGTGCTCCTTCCAGCAACAGTGATAAAATACTCAGGACTGGATGATGTCTCACTGGAATAACGTCAATGGAGGATAGTCAGTGAAGAGGCAGGGGATTATAAGGGAGGCAGGGGAGAGAGGACGATAATTGGAGGGAAATATAGGGTGGGAGGACCAGCAGGTGATGTGGTGGTTAAAGGCACTGGACTCCATGGTCAACCATGGTTTGAGTCCCATAGCTGGTGACTTGCTTTCTCATCCCCCCCCCTCGTCAAATTAAAAAAGATAATAATAAGGAGACCAGCAGTTAGTGTAATGGCTATATTGCTGGACTCACATATGGTAGACTGCAGTTCGCGTTCTGGACCCGGTGGCTTAAAATTCATGCCGGGTGCGTGTGTGTGCGTGCCCAAGATCCCAAGAGGAGAATGGAGAAGGGACTGCGGAGTGGCCATCCCCCCTGGTGGGTGATTTCTCGCTTTCTGTCTCTGTCTCTCTCTCTCTCTGTCTAGCGAGCGCACGCGCCCTGTAGCAAAACCCTCTCCAAAAAAAGATGATAATAATAAAGTTAAATAAAATAATTATTTAAAAAATAAAGAGTTGAAAGGTCTTTACTCATTTTATTTTATTTTTTGAGCAATGATTAAGGTGTGTTTATATACTAATGGGAACAATCCCATTGAAGGGAAAGCATTAATGAAAGGTGAGGCATAGAGAATTCAAAGTCCTTGAAAAGGCAAGAATAAATGGGTTGTAGAGCCTAATAGGACAAGTTGTCAGTACAACAGCATTTATTAGTTGTAGTCTACGTGCCAAAATTCTCCTCACAGATTCCTAATTGCACTTAAGCTATTTTCCAACATTTATTTCTCACAGGAGATTCAAGCTGCTTAATGACTGAGACCCTATTTTGTTCTTAAGTCCCAGTTGCCAGCTCAGTTTCAGGCACACAGTGAAACTTAATAAATACTTGTTGAATATAACTATAAACGTTTCATTTAAGTTATTACCATTAGCAGTTATTGGAACATTTGAATCAAAGACAGCATTGAGCAGACAGAAAATTAGCAAAACATAGGCAACTTCAATTATGGAATTGTTTTCTTTTTTCTTTCTTTTTTTTGCTTGTTTTAAGTTTGATTTAGATTGACAGAGAATAAGGTTGGGCCAGATGGATGTGGGAGCTATGGAACAGAGAGCTCCCTGTACGAGTCACCAATCAAATAGAATGACTGCTGTCTTATATATAATCCAGTTTATTTTAATTCTTGACAAAAGCTAATTTTGCATGCAACCCCACATACCTACATGTAGTATTTAGCCCTGACTTTTCACTGTGTTGGTGTCTTCTCTACAATCTCAATCAGCTGGACCTCCCTGAAATCTTATTCCACTTCTGCCAGTACACGTGTCCCAAGCCCAGTGAAACTAACGTCAAGTACTTCTAATCCTAACCCCTTCCATCACCAATATATCATCTCCAGTCTAACATCATGCTCTCTCCACTGAAATACCCTTCTTTCCCCTTTTATTTAGGTTTTCCTTACCTTTCAATGTCCGTACTTCTTTGCATTTTGGCACTACAAGAAAACTTTTTAAGGGAAAGAAATCTATCCCATTTGCCAAATTCTCTAATATTTAATGAATTTGTTATTTAGAAATTATCAACTCCTTGTTGAGTTGATTGTATATGTACATAGGAAACAGAGTTTCCCATGTATTTGTAAAAATGTAACCTGATCACAGACAGGGATGTCTGATCCCTCAGACAAGAACTTTTGCTCTCTTCTCTCTTAAGCAGCTCAGAGAGTGAAATAGAGAACTGTCCATAACAGAATATCTCAGACATGAAACCAGCAGATGGTGTAATGGTTATGTTGCTGGACTCCCCCATAATCAACTGCAGTTTGAGTCTTAACCCTGGTGGCTTAAAACTCATTCCAGGTGTATGTGCATGCATCCCAAAACCCCAAGAGAAGACTGGAGGAGAAGGGATTATGGTGTGGCCATTCCCTTCAGGGAGTGACTGTATGCTTTCTGTTTCTCTGGGAGTGCACATGCCCTACAGCAAAACTCTCTTAAAAAAGAAGAAAGAAAGAAAGAAAGAAAGAAAGAAAGAAAGAAAGGCAGGCCGGCCTCATAATAAGTAATTCTAAGTCATTTATAAATACCATAAATGTATTGCTCCATGTTCTTGAGGCTAGGAAGTCCGAGATCAAAGAATCAGCAGATTCAGTCTGTGAGGGCTTACTTTTTACGTGAAAGGTGGTGTCTTCTTGGCCTCTGTCTGTGGCACAGTGGTAGCGCAAAGCTTCATATTGCTAAATCCAGCTGGAAGATCCAAGTTCGTGTCCTGAGTCTCCCTGTATGTACCCTGAGTACACTCACATGCCTGTAATCCTGAATGGGCAATCCTGATCCTGGCTGTCTGAGGATATTTCACTGTATGAGAAGCCTGTTGAGATCATGTCTCTCTGTCTCTCTCTCATAGAAGAAATAAATTTTATAACTACATAGTGCCTGGTGCCTTCTATCTATGTCCTCACATGATTATTGAGGCAAACAGGGTCCCATGGAATTAGAGCACTAATCCCATGCATGAGCATGGAGCCTTATGACCTAATCACCCCCAAAGGACCTACCTCCCAACCACACTGCACTGCACTGGAAATTAGGTTTCAACATACAAATCTTGCGTGGACACAGACATTCAGACCATAGCAAAGACAGGGTGGTCTTGAGAAACTCAGTTGTAAGTGCAGATGGAATATTTTAACTTTTTTTATAACATGCAAGTGTTATTTATCCTCTTAAATAGTGGGCTCCCGACTCTATTCTTTTAGTTATAGATATATCATTCATTTTGAAAGCATTTGTAAAATACATACAATGTAGAAAAGGATCAAACTTATTCAAGCAGTATGTTCATTAAGTCACATCTAGAAAACGAACCAAAACCGCCTAAAAGAGAGAGGCCGAGAAATGGGGGTAAGTAGAGAGCTCATGAGACTGGCTTTCAGAAGACCAGAACATTAGTACCTCTTCCCATAGTGTGTCATCTTAAGAGAGTCACTTCCCTTTTCCTGGTCCTCAGTTTCTAAAATGAAGGCTTTGGGATGCAAGTGCTCTGAAGTCCTTCTAGCACTGTCAGGCCATGATACTAAGTTTGTAAATGAGATCTGAGCTTTATTGCTCTCCTTTGATCAGCTCTTCAGACTGTACTCTTTCCTGACATGCTATGCTTCCTGGAACATAATTGAAATAATGTGGGTGTCATATCTCCTTTGATTCCCCAAGCATGAGCTGAAGTCATCAACTCTCCTCATTTAACCTTTCAACAAACAGCTCTATTTGTTTTACCTAGGGGCACTAGAAATAATTACACTAAAATTTCTTAATATACAGGAAATACATTATATCCAAATCACTAAATGAGAAAGTATCCATCTGCCCATATGGCATCCAGAAACCTCTCTCTCATTAGTGATGAGCCTTCAGTTAGTAAAAATGGAAATCAATTTACCAAACATCACATCCACTACTGGAAGCAGAGCTGGCCTAATCTCCCCTTCAGTGGTGTCCTTGCAGGGGCCAGTGTAGGCAGCTAGTAGCCCGCCCAAATTACACGCGGAGATGGGCTTTGTTGTTAGCCACAGCAGATACCCTCTGGCAATCCTCACTGGAGCCTGCCTTGGCAACAGAATTGGCTGCCTCTTCCTATTTGTCTCCTTGCTCCTATCAGAGTAATGTGGGTATTTGTTTTACTAAAGGGTTTGCTCCACTCACTTGATATTAGACTTAGGGATCGGACATGAAATAATTATTCAGCCTAGAGCAACAGAATCTGTGGTGCTGCCATTTCTAAGCCAGCACCTTATTTCTGCAGGAATTTGTTACAAGGGATAAGCCACTCACAGCCTGACTAACGTTTGGTATAGATGAAGAGATACCTATTAAAATCCTTACCTGTTGTTATCTTGAAAATAAAAGGAGATGCTCCAGCTTTTTCCTGAATTGCTAATACCTAGCAATCAAGCAAATGACTCTACTGTAATATTTGTGAAACTCGATTTATATCTTGTACGTCTGGTGACAGTGACCTTCATCTAAGACTCAAAACACACTCTGTCTTAATCATGTCTATGTTGACTGTCAGGACCTGCACTTCAAGAAGGTCCATTCCAGAACCAGCAGATGACATAATGTTTATATTACTGGACTCCCACATGGCCAACCATGGTATGAGTCCTGGACCCAGTGGCTTGAAAATCATGCTGGGTGTGTGTGCATCTGTGCCCAAGATCCCAGAAGGAGAATGGAGGAGAGGGGACTGCAGCATGACCATCCCCTCCTGGAGGGAGTGATTTCTCACTTTTCCTTTCACTGTCTCTCTCTCTCTCTCCCTTTGTCTACCCTCTCCTTCTCCCTCTCTCTAGCAAGCACATGTGCCCTATAGCAAAACTCTCTAAAAACAGGTCCAGTCTATCGCCTTTGAATGATTTAAATATCAATGTCTCATGTATGATTTTCGGATTCTGTTTTCTAATTGCTGCTTCTAAGATTTGATGAGGTGAATAAGCTTCATCTAATTCAGAATTCTTCCACACAAATAAATTGATTCTGTTTTGTTGTTGTCTAAAATGACACATATTTTCCATTTATTTCTGAAAAATCTTTCATGTGTTTGCCAGCCTTGAACTTCAGGACTGTGCTTTAGTTCATCCAGTCCAAATGACTCATGTAGAGCACTTAGCATCTCAAGATATAGATAATCACAGATAAATATGTCCAATCATTTCTCAAATATTTAATGAGCAATCGTGTGCTGGGTTCCACAAGTAAATGGTATTTACCTTCCTAGAGATCATAGTCCAGCCAGAAAGACAGAAAACTGAACAGACACAATTACTATAAAATACATCAGGTACTGTGAGAGACAAACCACAGACTAAAATGAAAACACATGGCAGATGACTTGTTCTGAACAACTTGACCCCACAATGACTTTTTGTGGCATAAAGCAAGCCACGTCTAATTCTCCTGTTGATGTCTTTCGATATTTCTTTTGAGTCAATGTCATCATTACATCATGAACATCTATAGTATGTTAAAATACATGTCAAAATAGACATGGCGTATATGTTACATTTACATATATATAGATAGTTCCCAATTTATTACAGCTTGACTTAAACATTTTTAAAAATTATTTATCTTACATTTGTTTACTGTATATCATTATAGCATACGAGATGAATTTTTCCAGAATACACTGTGTATTGGCTCAAGGCATTGTATGTCCCCACTTAATATAAACCAAATGTCTACATTCCATAGCAAAAACTGAAATATTGGTAGGACTTAAAGTTTTTTGACTCCATGATAGTGTGAAATAATGTGTTCAGTATAAATTGAACTTTATGTACCTAGACAACCACTTTGTGTTTCACTTTCAGTACATTATTTGGTAAATTATATGATATAGTCAACATTTTATTATAAAATGGTCTTTGTGATAGGCGATTTTTTCCCCCAGCTGAAGGCTAATATGATTGTTCTAAGCATGTTTAAGGTAGGTGAGGCTAAGCTATGAAGTTCAGTACATTATATGAATTAAATGTATTTTTCATCTTCAATAATTTCGAATTACTATGGGTTTGCTGAGACATAATCCCATAAATCAAAGAGCATCTATATATGAAAATTTATATATAAGATAAGGTAATCCCATTTCAAAACATTAGTTGGCAAATAAAGCAAAGGATTTAAAAAAAGAAAACACTCCTAAGATGCATATCATTTACATGAGGGAAACATATAGAAAGCACAAACGAGGGATGAGATTTAGGTGATTGGAGTGACAGGAACAGAATGTGTTTGAAAACTATTGTCCATCTACACATCAGATAAATCAGGGCCATTAAATCCAGTCTGTCACCATTCATGTTTCTGTGCACATTCCATAGTCCTCAAAGACATAAAGGACAAGACAAGTAAGGCCAGAACTCAGACAGAATGGAAAAGCTAAGGAGACACAGAGAGAGACAGTTGTTTCCATCTCAACCTTCATCTTCAGACTTCCCCAAATCAATCTTTGCTCTACACTGCCATTTACTAGCAATGTTACTTAAGGTACATTTCTTCATCTTACTAAACCTTTAGTTTCTCATCTATAAAAGGGGGAGATCTGAAAACACCACAAAAAATTACTTTTCAATTTAAATAAGAAAATATAATTACAGCTCAATATAGTTCTTGGCTTATACTGAAGGTCAATAATGATACTATTTTTTCATTATAATGAAGTGTGTACAGTCATCTTATAAAGGTCCTGTCATCATCTTCTTCAAGAGCAGGATAAATATAGTTATCCACAAGATAACGGCATCTAACAGAACAGATACATTTTTCTAGCCAATAGGTATTACTACTAAGAAACATTAAACATCCTAATTGAACTCCTAAAATCGTCAAGAAAATAAACATATCAGACCTATATTTGATTGCTTTTTAGTTTGAATTAGCTCTCTATGTCAATAGACAGCACTCAGTATGAATGAAAGTCACCAAGCCCCAGACACACAGGAGTAAGGATGGTGGAAAGAGCATTTATGGCCTAGCCGTGTGCCTAAAACCTTCTAGTCACCCTGATTCTTGTCTGAGGCTGAGGCATCCTCTCCTTATTTCTACAAAATAATTTTATATTGCTTTGTTCACACTCGGAAACTTAGAGATTCCTAAGACTTTTGTACCACTTTAGCTGTAAGTTATTTCCCAGGTCTCTGAAAGCTTTGCACAGTTGAAAAGTTCCTTGTGCACAGTGTTCTACCTATTTGAAGATAAACTGTGCTGTTAATGGGAGAGGACAGGAAGTACTGGTTCTTTATGAGGATCTCCAAATAAGGTTAACAGATAAAATATAGGGACCATAAAATTCACCATGGCAATCTTCTTCAATTTAAGGGTTCATGACAAGTAAACAGAGAACTCAACTCTGCGGAACAGACTAGCAGGTAGAGACTCACTGTGGAGGCTAGACCAAAACTATAGCAGTTGAGGAAGTGGAAAGCAGCTCCAGATGTTACAGCAGGGTCTAGAAGTATATTGCTGTCTACCTGTAACTACTGAACTATGTGGAGAGTGGAGAAAAATCCTTAGGGGACTGGTTCCATTAGGATACTTCCTTCCTCCTTCTTCCCAAAGGAGGAAACCATGGGAAGAAAAATTGACTTTCTACGGGAAGTATAAATTAGAGTCCTATTCTGTTTTCAGCAATAGGTGAATGAAAGATAAATTTGATGGACTCCAATGAGTAAAGTCTATCCACAAAATGTTTCTGTGGCTTGTTGGAAAGTCAATAACTGTGAAATCTGTTGCATTTGAGGGCAAGATGGTGGATCACCTTTGTACGTCAGCTCCTGGCCTGATCCATAGCAACTCCACTCTCAATAGATTAGTTGCAACCATCTGAAGAGGGACCACTTCAGTCAGGAGGTCACTGTTCCCAGAGCTGATCACCATCTATGGTCATATCAGGGAAAGTATATTTCCCAGTCAGGAATAAACTCTTCAGTTGCCAAGGCTCACACCCTAATTGACTTTGTGTTCTCTAGAAATATGGATATGGAATAGGCAAGTCACATCACAATTAGCTGTATTTTGGCTTTCTAATGAGAGAAAACTAGGGGCCAGCAGGTGGCATAGTGGTTAAGGTGCTAGACTCCCATGCAGTAGACTGTGGTTCGAGTCTTAGACCCAGCAGCTTGAAACTCATCATGTGGATGTGTGCCCAAAACTCCTGAGAGGAGCATGGAGGAAGAGGGATTGCAGTGTGGCTATCCTCTCTGGTTGGGAGTATGATTTCTTGCTTTCTGTCTAGATGTC
Organism: Tupaia belangeri chinensis; assembly: GCF_000334495.1. Taxonomy (NCBI): domain Eukaryota; kingdom Metazoa; phylum Chordata; class Mammalia; order Scandentia; family Tupaiidae; genus Tupaia; species Tupaia belangeri. The sequence continues at coordinate 2,939,023 of NW_006204812.1, forward strand.
TCTGTCTATCTGGTGAGCGCACAGCCCCATAGCAAAAATGCCTCTCAAAAAATATAAAAAATAACACACACAGAAATAATGCTCCCTATAATGGAGATGGAAATGGTACAGGAATAGTCGGGTATTATTAACAGCAAAGAGTCCGGTGGCTCACCAGTAAAGCATGATACTCTGTGGAGTGATCTCACAAGGAAAGGTTTCCATAAGCTTCTCTGAGTATGCCACATGGCCATGATCTGAGAATGGCTGAAGTCTCGAGATGAATTGTGACACTGGAATCCTGTTGTGGGTGCTATCTCTCACTTCTTGTTTCTTTCCCTGCCTATAGCTCTCTCTTTTGATCACAGAAGAAATAAATTAGCTTAAAGGAGCAAAAAGTCTGGAGTCAGTGCCCCTAGACTCAAATTCCAAGTTCAGCCCTTACTACCAGTGTAAGGGCTTGTGTATCCTCAAGATGTTTAATTGCTCTGGGCCTCAGTTTCATCTCCAAAATGAAGGTCATAATGGTACCAATTGTGTAGGGTTATTGAAGAGAATAAATATTAACATATGAATCCTATCTGACACATAACAGAAGATCGCTACTATTATCAAGATTTGCTTCTAAGTTTTTCCTAACTTGGATTTTGAAAGAATGCTAGCTATGTCTTCTCCTACAGGCTTTTCAATAGCCAGACCTCCCATTAAGACTTCCTTACAGCTAGGAGAAAAAGCTTTGAAGAAGGCAGCTTCTTTCTCAGGGTTTTCCTGCTCATTCCAGGGATCAATATTGAAGGGACGTGAAGGGAAATTAAGCAGGTAAGGCTATGTATATTTCCAGTAAAAACACCATGTTGCTGTGATACCTTCACCTAGGGCCCTATTCCCATTATGGGTGAAGCCAAAGGAAAGATTCAGCTCATTTTCTCTTCAGCCAGAAAGGAGCAATCCTTCAGGACCTCCCACTCCTTGACTGCGGTGGTACCTGTAACACTTTCCTTTTTTTTTTTTTTTTTGGAGAGGTTTTCACTATAGGGCGCATGCGCTTGGCAGACAGACAGAGACAGACAGAGAGACAGAAAGCGAGAAATCACCCCCTGGGGGGAATGGCCACGCCGCAATCCCTTCTCCTCCATTCTCTCGGGATCCTGGGCACGCACGCACACGTGCCCAGCGTGAGTTTTAAGCCACCGGGTCTGGGACGTGAACTGCGGTCGACTACGTGGGAGTCCAGCGACATAGCCATTATGCTAACTGCTGGTTCCCTGTAATGCTTTCCTGAAAGTGACCACCTAGGCCCTGGTCTGTGCTCCACGTAGCCTTGGCTCCCCCTCAGGGAGGAAGAATATGCTCTTCCTTTCAAAGTTCCCAGTTTGGTTTGGGAAAAACGTACTGTCTACATTTGGAGATGACTCAGGTCCTGCTTGGTTGGCCCTCTGTCTTAGACGCACTCACCCACAGGAGCATAAGGGTCTTCTATGAGATAAGGGTTCCAACACAGAGAGAAACACTGAGGAACTCAACCTCCAGTGAATGAGACAAGACCTGGGCCTGCCCGTAAGTACTCAGCACTCATAGCATCTTCCTTGGCTATGCGAAGATCGGTCAGTTCCAACTGCCACTCTTTGAGCTCACAAGCTTATTTTTGATGATGGCTAATACCTCTTATCCAGTTAACTAAGAGACCTTGTTCACCCTAGAACTAAAGGTGTCATTTTCTGAAGCTTTTTTTTTTAATGTATCAGGATACAGTCAAAAAACATACTATTTTCGAAGTCCAACTACAAGGTTTTAGCCATGGCTTCCTCTGCCACTAACTCGCTCTGTGACTTGTGGCACCTTCTCCTGACTCTATGGGATAAATGAATTACCCTTCTGGAGATGAAGACAAATAACACAGATGATTTCCGGCTCCATGGTTCTCTGATCAAGTGAGGCTATAATGACCTCCTCTGAAGCAGAAAGCAATAAGACAGATTAGAGAATCTTCAGTTTTCCAAACCGTGTTTAAGCTATTTCACATTTGGAGGTCATTGGTTAAGAAGCTAACTCAATGACAAATCTGTGATACTTGGCAATTGAAGACAATTACTAGTAAAACTACACAATTACCAAAAGGAAAGAAATGGGGGGTCTAGCACTATATCCATACACTTTGGAAAGTATTCGCTTTTGTTATGAGAAATGTATCAAAATTATTTCTCCATTGGCCTCTGTCATAAAATAATAACTCAATTACCAACAAAAAATCTTAAGAAAGGTTTTTATGACAAACTGAGTACTGGAAACATGAACTTCTGAAAAAATTACCTTGATAGCTATTTCTGAATCTTTCCAAATAAAGAATTTCTGTGCCACCTGGTGGTATGATAGTTAAAGCAGCTGGATCCTACATGGCCAACTGTATGGTTCAAGTCCCAGGCCTGAAAACTTGAGAAACATGCCAGCCATGTGTCCTCAAAATCCTGAAAGGAGAAATACAGAAGAAAGGATTGTGGTGGAAGCAAGGGCAGTATTTTCTCACTCACTATTTATATATCTCTCTTCTGGTGAGTGTACTTGTACCTTAGCAAAGTAAAAGAACAAACAAATAAATAAACAAATAAAATAACCATTTTTAAAAAATACTTGGAGCCAGCAGGTAGTATAGTGGTTGGGACGCTAGACTCCCACATAGTCAACTGCAGTTCGAGTCCCTAACCTGGTGGCTTATTTTCTCACTTTTTTAAATCTGGGTGCACATGTCCTATGACAAATCAAAAATAATAATAATAGTAAATAAAATTAAATAAAAAATTATCTTTAAAAGAAGTCCTGCTTCCACCTCTCCCCAGAAAAGGACCCCATATCTAGGGCTCATTAAATTGACCAGCCTCAAGTTTTGTTACATTTACTGAAATTTCATTGTCAGACAAATGCCAAACTCCAAACAGAATATCAAGCTGGATAACACAGAGTAGGCTTGGCTTTATTAAAACAGGACATTTAACTTTGGATTACCAAATGTCTACGAAAAAGGCAAGTTCCACAAATGGGAACCATCAGGCACATCCAAGAAGGAGTTGTATATCACTCTTGTCTCCCTTGAGTCATCACTCAGTGGGTTTGCATATTACCATCAACTATCTACCATGTATTATTTTTAAATGGGTCATTTAAATCTTTATAGTTATGTGTCACTGACACCTAAGTTTAGATCCAGGCAATCTAGAGTTGTAGGACTGTGTAACAATAGATAATTATGAAGCTGGTTCATATTTAAAATTTTATTCTTTGTTCTCAGCACATCATCGGGAAAAGAGGAAATCTTAGTTCTCATGCAAGGAATATACAGTTGCTGAATGATGGATGGAATGCTGCCACCTCTTGGTAATCTAGCACAGAGGAAAACAGTTTCCAGAAAAGTGATTTTGCATTTTTATTGGCTGAAGGCAATGCAGTTATGAAGCATAATTCTGCTCTTCTGGTGTCAGAACAATCTATAATTGCTGTTATTATTTTTAGCATTTAATGCTTACGGTGCATATTGAAGCTATTCCCTGACAATAATACCATATTAAAAAGAATCCATCACATGGTTTCACTGGCATAGCTTTCTTTCACAAAGGGAAGTCTAAATGAGGCTGGCCCAGCAACCCCTTTTTCACCTCTGCTTTTGGGCATCTGTGCTAAGCATCTCTTAGTAATTTTACAAGCAATGCATGACCCCCTTTAAGCATCATCTCAACGATGTTCTTCCAATACACACCAGAAAGAGAGAAAGGAAAATGGCTGCTGGCTCTACAGGTTGGCTTTTAGTAGAAGAAAAACACTAAAATTGCTACAACTTTAGCCAACTAGGTCACATTTCCTCAGTTCTCTCATCTGCAAAGTGGGAACAACAGTCTCTGTTCTACTTACCTTACAATGTTAGGAGGAGCAAATAGAATTACATGGATGAAATATTTTTTAAGGTTCAAAGTATTATACTTTGGTCAAGGATTGTTATCTTCAGAGAAGATTTATTAATATATCTAAATTTGTGCCTGGCTTTGTTTATACTTGATCATTCTTTTTCTCAGAGTTGACTGCCTATTGATACCAATAAAACATATAAACAGACCAGTAGTCCTATTGAAATGGCATTATCACTCATAAGCTGTCTTGTCAGGCAAAAATGTCCAAGTGTCCTATCAACTCATGATCCTGCCCACCCAAAGGCAAAACATTCAGAATAATCTAGGAGGCTGGGGAAATCATTCTACTTCACTGCCATTGTACCACCTCCAGTATACCTTCCATAGCAGGGGTCACTCTATTAGAGCTACTTGCTTACAACCTATTGTTCCCCAAAGATCGAGATCCTACTTAGTTTACTAACACATGCTTCAGCAGAGCTTAACTCAGCATCCTAAAGGCTGTATTTTTTGGTAAACATTTTGGTGATAGATAAATTACAATATATTAAGCATTATTAATCATTTAGAATATTCTGAGTGCAAAAGTGGGGTGAGTAAATTAAATTCAAAGAATAGCATGCACATTGAAAAATCATAAACATTTTGAGAAAAAGATAATATTATAAAAGAGAAAATAAATTGAGAATATCACAAGGCAGTGTATTTTTTTATAGTTTTCTAAAATCTGCAAATACGTAGATTAGAAATATATAAATTGTGTGTGTTTTGGAGCAATAGATGAGGGGACAAGAAAGAGATTCTGTGCTTTATGTAAACTGATACAATGAAAAGTTGTTGCTAGCATGGCCATTGGGACCTTGTTTTACACCAGGAAAAGTGGAATGCTCATAAGACAGTAGATTAAGTTCCTCTAATCTAATCATATATTTGGTGTACTAGTGTTGTCGTAATCTATTTATTTAGAGGATCACAGCCAACCGTCTAGAAAATGGTAACTAAGGTATAGAAGATGGTGAGAGAATTTACAAGTAGAAACAGAGTAGGGCTATGGAAGATAAAATAGAACTTTGAAGAAGCAGGTCAATTAAATCCAGAATCTGTGAAAGATGTTGAAAGTTGAAGCATAAAACCAAAAGGCAAGAATTAGTATCAGTGGAAACGAATTACAAAGAAGTATTTTCTATACCTGAAGCAAAATAAAACACCGGGACTGGCCTTGTGGTAGATTAGTTAAGCACCATGAGTAGGGAGCCAGATCCCACATGGCCAATAGCAGTTCATATTCTAGTCCCAGTAGTTTGTAAAACATACCAGGTACATGTGCATCTATGCTTATGGTCCCTAATGGGATGGAGAAAAGGAGGTAAAGGATTGTGGCATGACTGTGTCCCATGGGTGAGGGGAGTTCTCTCTATCACCTCCCTTCTCTCTCTGGTGCCCTCTGTCAATAAAGATAAAACCACCACCAAAATTTTCTAACAGAACTCTCAAATACTGCAATGGGTTATCCTAGGTAAGATGTGCTTCTTGCCGTCAGATGCAGAGGGACAGAAGATGGTGGATGTGAGCAGGATGTTAACAAAGGATTCCTTCATGGGAGAAGTGTTCTCTGAAGGTGGGATATTTTTTAAATTTTGTTTTAATTTCTTTTATACATTCAATCACATGTCATTTCACTTGTAAAGTGAATGTTCTAACATGAATACATTTCTCACCAGTCCAGTTGGGGATACTATACATATTGTCATCAACAGATAATAACCCATTTCTGTGTATCATAAATGTCTTGCCTCTGGGACCAGCAGTTAGCATAATAGCTATGTCACTGAACTCCCATGTAGTCAACTGCTGTTCGAGTCCCAGACCCGGTGACTTAAACTCACACTCAGCACATGTGCGTGAGTGCCCAAGATCCCAAGAGAAGAATGGAGAAGAAGGAATTGTGGCATGGCCATCCCCCCGGGGGTGATTTCTCATTCTCTGTCTCTCTCTGTCTTTCTAGCGAGTGCATGCGCCTTATAGCAAAAATCTCTCAAAAAAAAAAAAAAAAGTCTTGCCTCTCCATTTTTCTCCTTAATGTCTTTTCTCAGACTCTCCCCCTTTTCCCACCCTCTTCCCACACTGTATCTGGTATCTATAACCATTTTCTATTTTTCTATATCCTCTAGACATTCAGTTTCAGCCATAGAGTGCAGTCAGTATACATTAAGTGAAGACATACATTGTCTCTCCATCATAGTCTAGCTTGCTTCACTCAGCAGTAAATCTTCCATCTTCATCTACATTCTGTCAAAAGCCAGGGTCTTGTTTTTGATGTCTGAGTAGTATTCCATAGAGTAATGTGCCATACTTTTTCAGTCCATTCTTCTGTTCGTGGGCATTTGAATTGGTTCCATATCTTAGCAATTGTGAATAATGCTGCAATAAACATAGATGTGCAAACACTTTTCCGACTAAGCAGTCTTCTGTCCTTAGGAGAGATATCAAGGAGTGAGATTGCTGGATCATATGGTAGTTCTATTTGTAGATCTTTGAGGAATCTCCATATTGTTCTCCACAGTGGCTGGACCAATTTACATTCCCACCAGCAGTGAAAGAGAGTTCCCCTTTCACCACATCCCCATCAGTATTTACTTTTTTTTTTGTCTTAGTCATTCTGACTGGGGTTAGGTAATATCTCATTGTGGTTTTGATCTGCATCTTCCTTATTATGAGGGATGTTGATCATTTTTTCATATGCCTTTCGGCTGTTCATATGTCTTCCTCAGAGAGTGGCTTTTTCAGCTCATTTTCCCATTTTTTAATTAGGTTGATCATCTTTTTTTGGGTAAGCTGCTTGAGTTCCCTGAACATTCTGATTATCAGCCCTTATCTGAAGTATAGTTTACAAAAATATTCTCCCATTCCAAGGGCTGTCAATTCACACTAATTACAGTGTCTTTTGCTATGCAGAAACTTCTTAATCTGTTGTAATCTTACTTGTCTTTTTGGGATTATTGACTGTGCCTACCCCATATACTCCCAGAGTTTCTCCAGTGTTTTCCAACAGCAATTTTATAGACTGAGGTCTTAGGTTTAGATCTTTGATCCCCTTTTAGTTTATTTTTGTCAATGGTAACAGGTAGGGGTTCAGAATCATCTTTCTGCAGGTGGATATCAAGTTTTTCCAGCACTATTTGCTAAAGAGATTTTCCTTTTGGGAACCAGCAGTTAGGTAATGGCTATGTTGCTGGACTCCCACGTAGTCGACCGTGGTTCACGTCCCGGACCCAGTGGCTTAAAACTCACACCGGGTGCGTGTGGTGCGTGCCCAAGATCCCGAGAGGAGAATGGAGGAGAAGGGATTGCAGTGTGACCATCCACCCTGGGGGGTGATTTCTCGCTTTCTGTCTCTATGTCTCTCTCTGTCTGTCTGACAAGCGCACGCACCCTATAGCGAAAATCTCTAAAAAAAAAAAGAATATAGGTGCGAGATCTAAAAAATGACCGCATCTCAAGGGAATAAAATCATGTTAATCTTAGTAGTAGCAATTAGATAAAGGAAAATACAATTTGAAAATAAGAGTCTCTATTCTGTTCCTTTGGTCCACATATCTGTTTTTGTGGCAATACCATGCTGTTTTGATGATCACAGCTTTAAAGTATATTTTGGGGTCAGAGAGTGAGATGCCACCCACTCCATTCTTTATGCAAAGAATTGCTTTGGCAATATGAGTTCTTTTGTGAGTCTAGACAAAATTTTCACCGTTGTATTCATTTGTTTATGTTTATTTCTTTCTTTTATGAGAGAGATAGGAAAGTGACAGTAAGTGACAACACTTTGAGTGAGTGCTTCATCACTTTGTTACATTACTGGACTCCCGCATGGCTGACCATGGTTTGAGTACTGAGCCCTGCAACTTCAAATTCTCACTGGGCACATGTGCATGTGCACACAAAATTCCAAGAGGATAATTGAGGAGAAGGGATTGTGGCATGGACATCCCCTAGAGGTGATTTCTTGCTTTCCATCGGTGTCTATCTCTCTGGTGAGTGCATATGCCCTATAGCAAAAATCCCATCCACCAAGAAAGAATATATATATGTGTGTGTGTGTGTGTGTGTGTGTGTGTGACTTGAGAAGGAAACGGAGAAAGAAGAACTCTCAGAAGTGACGATATAAAGCAAATTTGCAAATATCCACCATCCCTAGATATGAGTCCCAGCTAGCTGTTGCAGGATCAGCATTTATATATGCACTTTATTGTGTAAAATTTAACTAGGTGCCATCTGCAATCTATAGGTAGGCAGGTCGCCTTACATATAATCACTAAATGCAGTCCTTCATCAAGGTGAGTTTGTCTTATATTTAGATAAAATGATTATAAGTGTTTGCTTTTGAGATTGTAACATCCTCTGTACCCGCTCTCCTGCCTAGTACATAATTAACCTGTCAACCCACCCTGCAGTAATAAGTGTGATAGACAGGAAATATATTAGGAAGGAACTTTTGTGTGATGTGCTTTCAAGCCCTCCTTTATCCTTCAACTATCTTTCCTTTTAATTAGCACTTGGGTAACAGCATACTGTAATGAATTACCATATTACTGTTATCAATAAAAATTATTTTGGGTCTAAAGTAGTCATTAAGATGAAATGTGTGAGACCTGCTCTGGATAGTTTGTGGGGAGATTGCAGTTAGAAATCAAGTCCCATTTTATACATTAATTTTAAAGATTCAGAAGATTCTTCGATTTGTAAATCCATATTTACTAAATATAAAGATACAAATGTACAGGAGATAAAGAAAAGAATAAATATATGTATCTGGGTGAATACAGCACTGATATATTAAAGAACTTATTTTTGTAAAAGATGACATATTTAGAAAACACATTTTCTTTTGCTACCTTCCCAGACACTTGACTAAAACAACACCAAGAAGAATGTTTGTTTCACAAAAGCAAAGGAATGAGACAAAGGATAATAATAACTAAATGCTGCAGGCAAGAAAACAGAGTAAGTGGATCTAACTTATCAGATGTGAGCAATCTGAACACTCAGATGGTGGTAGAATAAACAGAGAAGGAACCTGATTTCCCCTCTTCTCATCCACCCAGCCTCCTCTAAGCTTGAGAATTAACCATAGCAGGTGTCTAGAACAGCGAGTGTAGAGTTGGGACTATAAAGAAAAAAAGATCGGGTAAAAGTTTGTTTTAGAAACTACGTCAGAGATTTCCTTTATTATCTTGGATCAGCTGGGGAACTTCCCTTCTGTTCTGTTAGCAGACTGGAGGTAGAGGTGTCCTTTGCAGGCGGGGTAAAGACTGAGTCCTGTTGAGAGCAAATACATAAAACCTTCTCCCACAAGACTCTAAGAGTGTTAGCAGACAGAATATACCTTCTAGGCAGAAAATTTGCAACCTAAGAGAAAAAAACCTACAGTAGTGGTAAAAAGCCTGACAAGTTCTACCTGTTGTTAAAAGTACCAATATACACAAAACACCTAATCGCGTTTTTTATGTCATTTTCTTAATAAGGTTGGGGAAAAAAATCGCAAGAAATTCCAGGAAGAGATCATGTAAAATACAAAGGACAAAACAAACAGAAGGAATACACTGAATAAAATAAGAAAACATGTAGGAAAGGAAAAATAAATAAACAAACACATAAATAAATAAATAAAGTAAGCTTTAATATAGCCTTGGTAAAAATAAGAGAAAATAATATATCCACTAAACAATATCAGACTGTTATCAAAAGAGAATAATGATCAACTGTAGGACAAGGAATATTTGAAAATAAACACAGGAAGGCAAAAATTAAAAGGTCAGAAAATGGACTAAACCATGTAGTTATAAATAGTGACAGGTATCCAGAAAGTAGGAGACAGAGAGGGAGATTTAGAGAATATAAATGAGTAGTAAAACAAATCATGAAGATACTTAATAGGCCAGCAGATTTCACAAAAATAAAGAAGAAAATAGTAAAAATAATTTTAAAAGATTCCCACCAATGAGTCCATGAGATTCCAAAATAAACAGTGTCACCAAGTTCACTACAAAATCAGAGGGGAAAAAAAAAATCAGAGGGGACTTCAAATGGTTTATAGAAAAATGGAATTAAAATGTGAGTTCATTTTGGTGCAAAACATTTTGAAATGTATTCAGAGTTTTTTTCATAATACCCATTTTCTATGCACTTTTTGGAGACCCTTGTATAAATAAATTATTCTACCAAGCACAACATTATGAAATTTTGAAAGACTTGAATAAAAATAACTTAAAAATTACAGAGATTAAAGGAAAAAATCAATCTATTTTTAAAAATCAATCTATTTGAAGATATGGAATATGTGCAAAACTAAAGACCTCTCAACAGTACTATTTGAATTTAGAAGATAAAGGAATCAACCTAAATGCCCAATAAGGGCACTTTTTAAAAATGTAGCACATATATACAATGGAATACTACTCAGCCATAAAGAATAATGAGACTATCATTGAATACAAAGTGAGTGAATATATAAGATTTAATGCTAAGTGAAATAAGCCATACTATGAAAGGCAAACACTGTATGTCACCACTCAATATGCACTGAATACCTGCACTCAGTGGCAGAAATTGTAAGATCTGAAGACAGGAAAGTAGAGAGGACAAGTGTAGATAGCAGAGACTATACTAGAGAAGTGGGATGGACAGTAGGAGCTGAATAGGAGGGGCTCAGGAAAAAGTGTTTAACAGACACAAGAATGTAAGGTTATTTGTTGAAAGTGAAATATATGGTAATATTCTTGATTTGGTTATCACATACCACATAATTTCAAAGACCATATTATATGCCATAAATATGTGCAATAATTAAATGAAATAAATTATGAATGAACTTTTAAAAAGAAAACCAATAGAACTTAATATATACTGAGTGTCCACACTCTGTGACTGAAACTGATTGACTAAAGGTTATATAAACACCATAAATGGGTGCAAATACCAGCTATAGTGTGTGTGGAAGAGTAGGGCCTGATGAAGGACATTTAGAAGAAAATTAGGGAGGCAAGCATTAATGGGACAAAGAAATGTGGTATTATCTGTTGAAGATATTTTATAGTTTAACCAACGGGATTAGGGAGAAATGTTTACATAGTGAAATATTCACTTTGTAAGCTAAAAAATGTAATTGAATGCATTAAAAAAAAGAAATTAAAAAATTAAATAAATAAGTAGAAATTAAAAAAAAGAGGAATAATGTCACCTTACAATATTTACTGAGCTGGCTCACTTAAGTATGAGAATAAATTAAAGTATTATAGATCTGTAATACTATACAATATTTTCTTCCACATACCCTTTATTGGGGGAAAAAAAACTAAAAAAGGTTTTATACCAAAATAGGGAAGTAAACAAGTAAATAAAAAGACAAAGGATCTAAGAATTACTGTAGATGCAGGGAAGTCCCAACTTGATCATGTAAAGGCACAGAGCAGACTTAAGGCCATATGAATGTCAAGCTCTGAACAGGTCAGAAGAACTCAAAAGACATCCTTCAAGAAGATGATATTGATCACATATATGATGAGTTTTAAAATATGATAATGGTTTTAAAATATGATATAGTTTTAAATATGACAATGATGATAAGAGCTTTGGATGAATTATAATTTCGATCTAACCAAAAGTGTATCATAATTATTATGGTTGGAGGGAAATGGGAAGTGTACAAATGGGAGTAGAGCAGCTCAAAGAACTAGTTTCTTAATTTTTCATAGCAGTAAGTAAATAGATAATGTCTTAAAGGGAAAAATTGAAAACTATCAATTTAAGTGTAGTAGGAAACAGACTTATTTGAAAGTTGCCATTTTCTGAAGCAATAACTGAAGGTGTGGGAAGGCAGTCATATTTTTTATAATTAGTCTTATAAAATTATTTGCATGTTTATGTGCTATGTGGGAAAAAAAAAAAGGTATTGCATGTCTATAAAGTTCAGAGTCACAGCTATGCATTCTCTTCTCAGAAGCCTGAAGCTAGCCTGAGGGACAGAAAGACTTTGTTAGAAGATGCCAATGAAGATAACATCTTCTGTTGAGCTATTTTGAGGACAAAAAGCCTCTAGGGGACACCAAAAGTAGCCAGAGTTAAGTAGCAGAATTAAACAGGAATGCTTAAATCTCACTCCTCATTTTTATAGAACAAGAAAATTTCTCATTTTCTATGGTCTGTACGAGAAAGCCATGGAGACACTTTCTGCGCTCTTTCATCACCTCTGATGAAATCTGCAGAAAGCACTGAGTGTAGGAGGAACCATTATTTCTGGGAATGCTGCTTCTTTCTGCATGCACTGCTTTCAGGACACAGAGACTCTCTCCTAGTCCAAGGGTATGCATTTCAGTGTCTGCCCCGACCCTGCGGAGAGCGCCCAGCATCAGTTCAATTCCAAAGGGGATGTATTATATTGGGTGATCACCGCGTGAGATAAATCCATGTTCTCCAATGTGGCTTTATCAGTAAGAAAAACGGCATTTTAACTCCATGCATATGATTCCTATTAATATATCTTATTTCACAATTGGCTTTACACTCAAGAGAAAATACAGTGTTTGTAATTAGACCCTCTACTCCTCAAAATCCAAAAGACATTACTGCTCCACTGGGTGCCGAGAGTTCCTGGACAAGTGGTAGCATTGTTTCTAGTCATGGCAAGTGTAGTAGATGCTATGATGTGCTGCACAGTGTTCCTTTGATAAGTGAAGGACTTAATTTGCAGCCTCTGGTAGTTCTGCTTGCAAACTGCTGTCTGCATGAATTGGCTCACCCAGAGAGGCATTTCTTCCCTAAGATAAACCACACCTACTGACACAGGGTTAACACAGGATGTCAAGACCCAGCCCCTTATCCTAACTCTGGGCAATTCTGAAGGGCCATTTCAGTTTTAGAGGTCTTAGTGAGTCATCAGAAATCTGGATTAAAACTAGACTGCAACATAATTTCTCCCTTTGGCAAATGATGCTTCTCTTCTAAAACTGGCCCATTATGTTTCCTTCAACAAGAGTTAATTCCAACAGTATATAGTAACAAATTTTCTGAACAATTTGATCTATTTCAGAATCTGTATCCTCAAGAACTCAGCCTTTCAAGGCGAGTAATATGCTATTATATAGCTAAATCCTCAAAGACCATTGAGGTTTATAACTTTAACACTTAGTGTTTACTCTGTCAGTTACTCTACCAGGTAATTTGCACATATTGACTAGTGTGTGTGTGTGTCTGTGTGTGTGATAAAAACACTTTATTATCACGACCAGATGAGGCCATTAAACTGCCGAGAGGATAGGTAATTTGTTATGGTCACACCACTAACAAGTAGTTGAACTTACATATTAACCAAGTTAACCTATATGGAGCAGCTGTCCTCTTAAACTCCTCTCAAGAGCTTTCTCTTAAAAAAAAAAAATCCACCTCTAAAGACCTGGCCATTATGATTATGAGAATTTTGCCGTCAGGGAATTCCATACGGGTAAATTGTTCTCTGATCAACACAGTTTTCCTTAACAAGTAGACGTTGTGAACATAGAAGCAGAATCCACAATTTACCTTTGTCTTGTTTATGTGCATCAAGGAAAGTTAATTTTTGCAAATTTGCTTCCCCAACCATTGGCATGTATTAGCTGGATTATTCTGTGATGTCATTACAGAAGTTAACAGAAGGTAGACATAAAGTGATGTGGTATGGGCAGTATTTCCACTCTTCTAAAATTTTTATAGTCTATTTTTTAAACTTATCTCTAGTGCTGTTCTCCAAAACTACAGATGTTCCCAGGCTTACAATGGGTTATGTCCCCATCGTTATATTTTCAACTTAATGTTGCAAAAGTACATTTTAAAATTTTTATTTATAATAATAATTTCTTAATTTGCTACGGGATATGTGCACTCATGAAGTGAGGGGGTGAGGAAGCAAACCTCCAGATCCAGGACTAAACAGCAGTTGGCCCCCAAAAATGCATTTTAACAAAGTTAACCTATTGAATATTGTTACACACCTATCCTACCTTAAAAGTGCTCAGAACACTTACATTAGACCCACTTGGCAAAAATCACCTAACACAAAACCTATTTTATATAAAGTGCTGAATACCGTGTGTAATGTATTGAATACTACACTGAAAGTGAAAAACCGAATGGCTGTGTAGGTTCTCAAAGAACTGTTTCTATTGAATGTGCACCACTTTTGCACCATCATAAAGTCATAAAATCAAATCAAACCATTGTGATTCCAGGACCCTCTGTTCCTGAAGGAAGCTGTGCTTTTCACCTCATCTTGTTCCCGGAGAGCTCTCCATGGTACTGAGTACAGTCCCGCCTGAAGAAACTGCAGGACTATAGGCAAAGTCAGAGATGATCTGTTCCAAAGTTCAGAATGATTTTGGCTTTTCACAGTGCAAGAGATACGGAATATATCTAGTTCATGACATACAAACACTTGTTTTTTATAATCTGTTTAGCTCAGCACAATTTGGATATTGGTTGAGATGGGAGGACAACATTCTATCTGCATTTTCAGATGCTACTTAAAACCATGCTCTAACAACTCAATTACACCAATGAAATTAGGAAATAGAGTGCAGTGTTATGGCACAAATCCATCCGACTATCACCCACATCTTAATTCCCCTCCCTGAACAACTTGGTCTGTGATCCTTTTCCCAATTTCTAGACTGTATTGCCTCCCATCCTGACAAACATACTGTTGCTATGCTACCAATGTTACTGCTTGCTGCTCTATTTCCTTGTCCCAAAAACCTGTTCAATTTCCAAGTTACTCCTACCCACCAACAACATCAAACCCTTTTCGATTTCCAAGTTACTCCTACCCACCAACAACATTCCTTATATTACTGCTGGACAAACATGTCCCTAGAAGGGAAGTGACAAGTTAGTAAACTTACCATCTGGCTGGTTAAGTCTACCTATTTTGGAGGACCCTGGAACTATCTAGATAGTCCTATCTATTACAAGTATAACGTGAACATCTGTAGATTTTCTACTTGCCTTATTAAAATGTAAAATGTATAATGAACTTCTTTTTCCTATTTTTAATTTTTTATACATTTAGCCACTGTATATTATTATGGGTTGTAAAATGAATTTTCCCAGAACAAATAAAAACTAATTTTGATAATTTATTTGGTAGCTCTTGGTACCAAAATACTGTCATTTTTACATGCAGACAATGTAAAAATTAGTAATGTTATATTTTATATCTTCCCTTATTTCTCAGTCTTAGAAATATGGTCTGTATTTTATACTTCAGATAGACTCATTCAGACTACACCCATTTTTAAGTGCTCAATGGCACATGTCACCAGTGGTACTAATTTGAAGTACGGATTGATGACTGGACTAAGACCATGACCAAGCATTTTTGTTTATTTATTTGTGTGTGTGTGTGTGTATCTGCCAACTATATGAAGACCACTGCCTATACTGAGCATACCAATAATGCAAAATTCTCAGTTACTTGACTAATAGTGATCTGTCTTTCCATCCAAGCCTAAGTTCACCTTTGTCCCAACCTGACCTTGATGCTCTAACTTTATGAAAGTTTTTCATTAACTCAGTCACGCAACCTGCAGCATAAAATAATCTAGTTCAAGGGGCAAGCATTTTACACACTCTCTAAAGAGAGAATAGTAAGTCAGTCAGCTAAACAGTAGAGTGAAGCACGTAGAATGGTACTAAAACTCCCACATACCATTTCAATCTTGGGTTTAACCTCTTAGAAGTTGTCTAGCTCTTAGAAGTTGCCTGCATCCTGTTTACTACCTTAGAATAGCAATTTAGGTGATGCTTCCTTCCCTAGAACTTGCTGTGATTGCTTACTTTCCTATTCCACTTCTCAAATAACTGCCAAAACCTAAAAGGAGAACTCAGATGGCCTCCAGGCTTTAGAATTTCAGATAAGGAGAATGGTGAAAACTACTTCTCTTCAATGCTATTCTGTTTGTAGAAAATCAACAAAACTCATGCGTAAACAAAGTTTCATGTCCCTTCTTTTCATGCTTCCAGAGATGATGATAATTTCATGTGTGTGCATATACACCTGAGTATGGTTGTCTGAAAGGATGTTTGCATTTTGATATATCCTTCTCCATGGAACTCGATGGTTTGAATTTATTCATCATGTATGAATGTCACTGGCATTGTGACACCAACAATTTTATGCCAAGTTTATCATAGAATACAGAAGTGTAGGAGTACAAAGTGAGAGCTTATTTTTTCAGTACTATTATAAAATTATCTATCTAATATAAATGACTTTTCTGTATCATTTAAGAGTAATTTGGGGGCCAGCAGATGGCATAGTGTTTACATCACTGGACTCTCACATGGCCAACTTTGGTTTGAGTCCCAGATCTGGGCATGTATGTGTACATGCCTAAAATCCCAGGAGGAAAATGAAGGAGAAGCGATTGTGGCATGACCATCCACCCTGGGGTGTGATTTCTCACTTTTCCTCTCATTGTCTGTCCCTCCCTCCCTCCCTCTCTTTCACTCTCTCTCTCTCCCCAGTGAGCACACATGCCCTAAGGCAAAAACATTTTTAAAAAAAGTAATTTGATTTGTCCTGTTTCATGGTACTATGGTATGTGATACAAAGACTTTATGGCAAATTATGAAGTATTCTACTTCACACATAAAGCAAATGAGTCAAAACAGGTGAAGCAAATTTGGACTCAGAGCTACTACGTACACACTGTTTTATGTCACATTTTAATCATTATGCTACTTTGTATACATGGTAAAACCCTCACCATTCAACTACTTCCAGTGTTCTCTCCTACAAAGCTTAATTTCACTAATCATATTGTCTCCTCTGCTCTGAAGGTAGTGTTATATCTAACCAAAGAGCAAACGGGCATAGAATTTCTAAGAGCTCTTTTCCTTCTTAGAAATCTGTTTAACTAATTGCAACTGTTCTGTGTGGATAGGGTGGCTAGAAATATGGCCTATGGGCAAATGAGGCATTTCTTTATGACTTGTACAGAATGAGTGATGAAACTAAAGCTCACTGCTCTAATTCGTGAACTAGAGGTAAATGGCCTTCCTTGTGATGTGAGTTAGCTGAGGGCAAATGAGCTCACCACAGATAATTTAACAAATATTTCCTAGCTATCATTACCCTCGAGATACTATGTAAATACCTATCTATCGGTTGATTATAGATATAATATATGAGTGCATATCCTTTGAATATGTATATATTCCTTTAGCTACAAATATGACACAAACATTCTACTGTGGAATTTCGAGTCCTTCCAAAAAATACAGGACCTCTGCTTAGCCAGGAATTCATTTTTTTCTTTTCTTTTTATTTTTAAGATTTTTTTTTTTTCAAATGGTGTAAGCCTTTGCCAGATACAGAGAAAGAGACTTAGAGGGAAAGTGAAAAATCACAACCCACCCCCACCCCCGCCTTGAGTGATGGCTGCACTGCAGTGCTTTCTCCTCCATTCTTCTCTTGGGATTTTGGACATACACCCACCTGCACCTGGAGTGATTTTCAAGCCATCAGGTCCAGGACTTGAATAGCAATCAACCATGTGAGAGTCCACACACAACCTGCTGGCCCCAAGGCACTCATTTTCTTATCACATTCCCCTTATAACCAATAATGCAGTTTTGGGTCAGGAGTGAGGGCTATATTATAGCTCATAGTAGCTATGGAAAGCTAGGTATTGTATATGAGGAGAATAAACTGAAATCGTCCATTCAAAAACTTGTGATCTTTTACTTTATTCCTACAACGAATAATGTAGGCACTTTGAGAATAGGTTGTCATACATAACCAGAGCCATCACAATACTAAAGCAAGAAGACTATTCTTTACAATTAAGAGGAAGCATATGTTTGATCATGATTAAATCACAAAGTACTGATTAATCTCTTATAGTACACAAGATATCATGCCATGACTACTATTGTGAGAAACTGGGAATAAGTTCTTCATGTATAAGAAGAAGTTAAACATAGAACTAAAATTAGGAAAATGATAACTGAACTATTTGTTTCCAGTTTGTGTAACACTATGCTGGGATCACAATCAAAACCCGTGGAGAAGACCCCCTTGCTCTCAATGACAGATGAACTTCCCAGAGCCTCATCAATTAAAGGGAGACCTAAAGTAGGAATCACTGTCCATGGACCCCCAAACATAAGTCCATAGGCACCGAGGAACAGGATATCCTGGCCTTCTCCAAACTGGAAGTCTATATGACTTTGGCTCTTTGGTTTTGTATACATGGATTATTGACTTCTTTCTTTAAAATTTCTTATAAAATATGTACATTTTTTAAAAGTACACCCCCAAGGCCAGCAGATGGCATGATGGTTAAGGAGCTAGATTCCCACATGGCTGACCACATTTTGTGTCCTGGCCCTAGAGGCTTGAAAATCATGCTGGGTCATATGTGTGTGTGCCCAAAATCCCAAGAGGAGAATGTAGGAGAAGAGATTGTGGCATAGTCATCCTCCCTGGAGAGTGATTTCTTACTCTCCTTCCCTCTGTGGTGAGTACACATGCCTATGGGAAAAAAAAAAAAGTACTCCCCATGCCCACTCTTACCCTCCCCTGCATACGCACATGTATACATGAAGTTAAAACCCTTACCAACAATCTACTAATAAACTCACTTTCTGTTTTAAAGTCCATCCCAGGTACATTCCTTCCTGCACATTGTAGATTAAAGATGGCCTTTTCTTTTTTTT